>NW_021604634.1:6104278-6353616 GCF_004785775.1 Grammomys surdaster | reverse complement strand
TTTTCCACCTTAGATAGGAAACTTTTTACACTTAGCAATAAACTACAATAACTTCTTTAGTTGTCTTTTCTTCCTGCGACCTCAAACCAACAGACCTAAGTTAGAGCCTGGCAGTGCCTGCAGAGAGAGTACTAAGGATATTTGCCTAATTCTCTGCTGTCCCTGGGCGGAGGTTAAGTGCCAGAAATTGCAGTTTCTGGCCTCAGAGGATCAAACAGATAGCAGGTCAGCTACAGTAGACTAGTAAGTAAACTTTAGTAACAGTAAGTAGGGAAGTAAACCGTATTAGACAGCAACCTTAAATATCTCGTAAAGCCCAAGGCTTTACCCCGAATCTCCTAAGACAAAGTCTTACCCCTCGCCTATTCCAATTCCCATTCCCCTCGGCTGCCTCAAGAAGAACTCATCGACCGGAGGAGAAGAAAGAAGATCACCTTCTCCTCCCACCAAGCCGGGGCTGGCTCTCGGCATCTTATTATAAAATATAAGCCAGTAAATGAAGAATTCTAAGCTCATTCATAATAACGAATGGATACTATACTAAGTAAAGTCATATTGAGACACTAATTCAAATCCAGAAGTGAATATATAAAGATGTAAAAAAAAAATCCTGTAGAGATTGTTATTTAAAATAAAGATGCTGAATATGTTATTTTTCCCTAAAATTTCTATGAGCTGGTGATTAAAGAATGGAAAAATATTCCACGTATTTGAACATAATTATTTAAACCAAAAGCATATTTTCTAACTCATTTTGTACCTTTTATGTTGTGGCCATTTTGCTAATTTACAGCCTATTTTCATTTCTCATATAGTGTGTGAACATAACAAAGATACTACCTAGGATTTTCCTAATTCATCTTGAATCTCCATTTATGTTGTTCCTTTGGTTCTATATCATTAATTACTCTTTTTTAAAACTCTGAAAAGCTAATTGCATGGTTGAAGGTCCTCATTCTTAGTGGGATGCCTATAAACGTAGTTAGAATACTCAAAGTGTCCTAAATTATGCAATGAGAACCATCATAACTGTTGTTGTTCTGTTGTGACACATTTTATTTGAACATATTAATTGCAACTATAATATTTGCTATAACTGATAAAGGTTTGTTTTCAAATGATTGTGACAGAATATGATTAGACAAAATAGTTGACTGAAACATGAAAAAAAAAGAAACAGAATTCTTTGTTTACTTGCCTTCTTAGTGTTGGATTAGCGCACATTGGTGGATCCTAAAACACAAATGAGATACAAGTGTCTTAGAAAATACTCTTCTCCATCTCTAACTTTTCCATCTCCTTGGAACTTTATGCAGTTTCTTCAAGATCTAAACTATGATCAAGATATAAAATCTATAGCATGGAAAGACTGGTAAGTAAGCCAGTATACAGAGTAGAGCCTCAGTCTCTCTGTTCTCCATCTACTGTAAACTATTACACTTCTTACTTTATTTTCCTTTTTGCCTTGGGAATCATCTCAGAGTTATCCTCAGACTTTATTACAGAAGCTTACTGCCCTTCCCTGAAGAAAAGAAAAACTAAGTATTCCCTACAGTTCAGTATAATATTTAACATTTCTCTTTCTAGGTTTTGTAACACTTTATTTTCTTCTATTAAATAATGGTGAGTTACTTGGTAAGGATGGAAGAGTCTCATTCTTACCACATTTTGACCAAACTCTCTGGGTCATACTGACATCTGTCCAAGGCTCCTTTTCACCTACAATCCCCATGTTCATCACACCCTGGCTTCAGTTTTTATTTACCTCTGTCCTTTGAATCTGCTTCATATTAAAGGAGAAGATGACTGCCTATTTTCTAGCAGCTAGCAAATCTGTACATACTCTGATTAAATGAATTGCCTTCCATCATCCCTTAACATTTTATAAAGCACTGCAAGTGATAAGCAATTTCAATGTGAATATCACTTCTCTTTCTCTCTCCATAGACTGTAATAAAAACTAATGGTGGGAAAATCTAAATCTAAAGTCTCCCTGTCCACTCTTTGCCCATAAGAACTGGACCTGATGCATTAGCAAAACTGTTCAGATAGCCAAGGTAGTTTTAGCATAATAGTATTTGGTCATCTGTCTTTATGATCCTGCTGTTAAGGATAACCTTGTTATCCACTTTTCCATTTCTTCTTATACTCTTCTCAAATACTCTAAAAAGCATGCCCACATTCCCCCTAATGTATTCTAAGGGGTTAGGACTCATTTCTTCTTTTATGCTCACTTTCTTCCCGTAATTCATCAATGTTTTAAGGAGATAATTCAAGGAAGATGTTATGTACAATGACTAATGTTATGGACTAATTGTTGGATTATATTTAAATACGTTGCAGCATCATCTGTGCTAAGTATGATAACATCTTCACAAGTGCACTTTACTGAAGCTTCACACATCAAAAAGCACTGGACCAGCTACGATTTTAGCTCTCTCTCTTGTGGCAGAAGGAGGATCATTAAAGAAATAAACAAATTACTGGCTTAAAGTGAAAATCACCAACAGTGGGTAGATTAAATTTCAATACTTAACACAGCGTATAAACACAATAAAAGAGGCTGTAAATGACGAACTTTCTGAACAACAAAATCTCCACTTGTAATATAAGTGCTAGAGTGTCCCCAGTGATGATCCTCTAAAAGGGCACAATTAATAAGAACTACTTGAGTGATTCTGAGTCAGTATTCTTGGTGAAGATCTTTGCAGTTTATGTGGTATTTGAAATAAATATTTTGATTTAATTCACAGTGTATTTTTTCAGGTAAAAATGTATGCCTTGATTTATAATTGAGTCAGTAAATTTTATTATTGAATTTAAAATTTTACATATGCAGCCTGAAGCCACCTAGCTCTATAAAAATTATAAAATTAGATATCATTATCAGAATATACTATTTATAGGCGTGGCCACGTCATTCTCTAGAGTTTAATGAAAAAGGGTAGTACTGAGAAATTATTCAGCAATCAGAAGAAAATTTATGTGGTTTCAAAAATGAAAGAAACTGCAATTCTGACTTTATATTACCGTTCAATGTACTCATATACATGGGGATATTATTTGAAGTTTTCAAAGTGTGTGTGTGTAGGAATGCACATGCTCAAGCAGGTATGTGCACCACTGTGTAACTGTGCAGAGATTATAGGAGAACTCTGTGTCCTCATGCATCATTTGGTTTTTGCCCTATTTCCCTGAGACATGGTCTTTTCACCAAATCAACTGTTTCACTTATTTGTTTGGTTTCAGTTAGTTGGTTAGTAAGTCCCAGTTATTCTCATGTCTCCCTTGCCCAATGATTTTGTAGTTAAGGCACAGACACACACAGACACACAGACACACAGACACACACACACACACACACACACACACACACACACACACGTATGATGTGACTGCTGGGATGAGACCTCAGGTCTTTACAACTGGCTAGAAAGTGTTCTAGCCAAAGATATTTCTCTTGCTTTGCCATTGAGTTTTGACTGACATTCTCATGACTTTCCAAAGGATGAGGTCTTGGTTGGAAATAGATTAATCAGGAAATGTAATGCATGCCTATGCCTTCCTCTCACACATGCTAGTTTCCCTCATGTATTGGCTGGGTTAGTAACAAAGGTACAAATAGGTGATCCATAAGGGAAAGTGATTTTTTCTCTAATAGTTGATGAAACAGAGGCACTTACAACTCTGTTACAGAATATTCATGGGAATATGATAAAAATGGCTTCTAACTATCGTCCTTGATGGTAAATTAGCCTCACCAGACTCAGGGAGCTGAAGGAGCCTCAGCCGTTAGATTTAGAAATGGTTTCAAGTCCAGTGTAACATCTCTTTCAACTTTCAAATACATATGATGATGCCCCGACCTTGAGACTCCTGGGTCTGAGTCCATCCTGGAAGCATTGTGCCCCATCAGAGAAATGGATGTAAAATGAATTACTTTTAATATAAATGTAAAAACTGTAAATTAATCTGTCAGCTGTATTTCTTTACCTTTGCTAGTTCCCAATCATCAGACAGAGAGACTACAATTTATTAAAATTGCCTTGAGCCAAATATTGAGCAACTATTATTTCATTTTCAACATTGAAGCTAGCCAGGCTTCCTCCCAGACAATATTCTCATCTTACTTGCATTTTTTCACCCTTTCTTGATCCAGTTCTCTTTTCCTTATGTTTTCCTTGACTTAGATCATGACTCCCTCTTTCACTGCCTGTTTCTTTGTCCACTCCTCCATGAGTGGGAAGTCATACCTTATTCTGTCTAAAGCTTTGTATTGACTTGTTGGCTTTTATTGGCAAGGTAGAGAATGAATGAGGAACAATTGTTTATACAAACATGAGACAGGAGTTTCTTAACCTAAACATTACAGTGTGTGTCTAGATTGAAACAAAATATGAGGGCAGAGAAATCAGCATTTAAGTAACACAAAGATAACCTTTACACCGTGCACAAAAACATTATGCCTACAAAGGGAGTTTGATTTCTCTTCACTTTTCAGGTAAGAAAAGATTATCAGCCATATCCATCATTATAGGTATTATTAGAGCTCTTGGAAAGTCTATAAAAGACAAGAATTCAACAGGAAAAGCCAGGAATCCTAATTACTCCTTACTATTCCTCAATATTAACAAACCAGTTTTAGTAGACCTAACTCTATTAGAAAAGATAGTGGCAGCTATTTCTTATTTATTTAAATCACTTCATGCATACATTTGAATGCCTGTCAGTTAAATACAATAGGCATTCAACTTCTGTACTAAGTGACCCTTCCAAGAATTTTTAAACTTTAAACCAACAAGAAGTAAAATACAATGAAATCATGCTAATGTCAGCCCTACCCTGAATTTGAAATATTAGTCTAGTTTTCTTATTATAAATGAATTTCTTCCATTTAATTAATTCAGATTGTAGACCTACATTTTAAAGGTAATAATAAGATTGACTACGTAGTGGGTACATATAAGTACAGAGTGTTTCATTGCTTCCTGTATTAATTAGAACAAAATCTGGGGGAACATGATGAAGATACTAGTAAGTACCCCACCAAATTTACTGAGTGCCATGCAAATTTTTGCTTTGCTGATGACTGTGGAAATGCTCATGTCTCTCAATTAGCTCATACTCTTAATTTTTCAAGTTATTCTTTAGTCTTCTGCAATATACCTCATAATTAGGAATAAAATATATAGAGCAATGCATTGTGCATGGCATATCATTAACACATAATAAACTGCAGCATTTGTTAGGATAGTGTTTGCTCATATCCTCTACAAATGTCAGGGGAAAATAAAGCCATGTGCAGAAAAAAGGTTCCTTTGCTGGAAAAACATAGCTTAGGGTCCTAATGATATATCATCTAATTAGGTGAGTCATTAACACCTCATGGTTGTAAGACTTACCTACATAAGTGTTAAATGCATCTTAAAAATATCAGGGCATTGCTCCTGTGTAGTAAGGCAAGATAAAGAAGAAAACAGTTGAGAATTGCCACATTCTAAAAGTATCCTCAGTTGCTAAGTGGGATATGGAAAATTACCTGAAAATTCAGGAACAGATATCTGAAAATAATGGACATGCTGTAAATGGAGGGGAAGAGGCAATGCAAAAGGGGAACCAGGAGAAAGATATATGACACATATTCTTTTATCTGCAGGACCTATCTATCTGTCCATTTGTTTGTCTATCTTTATTTCTATATATCCATCTATCTGACACCAAAGTAAAAGATGCAGTATAGGAATTCTACTGATTTGTTTGAGCTAATTTTATATCCGGCTACTTTGCTGAAGTTGTGTATGAGCTGTAGGAGTTCTCTGGTGGAATCTTTGGGGTCACTTAATTAATAATTATACTATCAATATCATCTGCAAATAGTGATATTTTGACTTTTTCCTTTCCAATTTGTATCCCTTTGACCTCCTTTTGTTGTCTAATTGCTCTAGCTAGAACTTCAAGTAATATATTGAATAGATACGGAGAGAGTGGGCAGCCTTGTCTAGTTCCTGATTTTAGTAGGGTTGCTTCAAGTTTTTCTCCATTTAGTTTGATGTTGGCTACTGGTTTGCTGTATATTGTTTTTACTGTTTCAGCATGGGCCTTGAATTCCTAATTTTTCCAAGACTTATAACATGAAGGAATGTTGAATTTTGTCAATTGCTTTTTCAGCATCTAATGAAATGATCATGTGGGTTTTTTCCTTTGAATTTGTTTATGTAGTGGATTATGTTGATGGATTTCCATATATTGAACCATTTCTGCATCGCTGGGATGAAGCCTACTTGACCGTGTTGAATGATCATTTTGATGTGTTCTTAGATTTGGTTTCAGAAAATTTTATTGAATATTTTTGCATTAATGTTCATAAAAAAAGTTGGTCTGAAGTTCTTTTTCTTTGTTGAGCCTTTGAGTGGTTTTCGTATCAGTGTAACTGTGGTTTCATAGAATGAAATCGATAGTGTTCCTTCTGTTTCTCTTTTGTGAAATAGTTTGAAAATTACTGGTATTAAGTACTCTTTGAAGGTCTGATAGAATTCTACACTAAACCCATCTGGTCCTGGCTTTTTCTGGTTGGGAGATTTTTAATGACTGCTTCTATTTCCTTAGGGGTTATGAGACTGTTTAGATGGGTTATCGGATCCTGATTTAACTTTGGTACCTGGGATCTGTCTAGAAGGGGAGCACCCTCATAGAGGCAAGGGAGGGGGAAGGGATGAGGGTTTCTGAAGGGGAGACCTGGAAACGGGAAAACAATTGAAATGTAAAAAAAGAAAATATCCAATAAAAAATACAAAAAAAATTATTCTCACAAAAAAAAAAGATTCAGGATGGGGAACAGAAAGGAGTGGGGTCAGGGGAGAAACATGAATATTGGGGTGTAAATATGAACAAAGTATAACATTACAAACATGTAAAGGATCGTAAGGAAGGCCAACATTCTACGCTACATGAAGCAATAAATAACCACATCATCTAATGAACACAGGCCATGTTTGTGCTTGTAACCTCATCACTGCCTACAGACCACCCTTTGCCATTTGAGACACGCATTCCTTACTAAACTATAGATTACACTTCTGATTGCAGGTGTCATTGAATTCATTAAAATTCCAGTGACTTATATAAGTTCTCAATTTGTTGACATTGTTAACATGGTGTGTATTTATGAGATATTTGATTTTTCCTAATTTATACTCCACAATTCTCAAACACTTATATATTTAAAACATGTGGCTTTTGTTAATTGTTTGATTGAGGGGAGTTGTTTTTTCAACAGGCTTTGGAGTTGACCAATGCTTAGTTCACTCTTTTTCCCACCCACAGAAGTTGCTATTGCAAATTGGCCTAAGCACTTCTAGAAAGAATACTATAAATGGTTCTATTATAAATGGTTCTAATAGAAGCCAGTACATTGAGGCAAAATCCACAGTAGAAATAGACTTTATATGTGAACACGTTATGATACACTTTTTTTCTTACCTTTCTCTTTACCATAACAATATATCAGAAAATAATTGAAGGAAGAAAGGATTTATTTTGGGTCACAGTTCTATAGTTTCAGGGTCCCCTTCCATCATATTGGGAACAGCTGGCAGCAAGAGATTCTGTAGCTGGTCACAGTGCATCTACAGAGAGCCAACCAAGCATGCTTAGCTATCTTCCTCATCTTTTTGTCTATGTCAAGACCCTAGACTGGGGTGGTACCACCCACAGGGTGAAGCTTCTCACCTAATTAACCTAATTTAGAAAGTTTCTCAGACATGCCTGGAAAGTAGTGCCTTTGATAATTCTTGATATTGCCAAGTTGACAATCAGTCCTAACCATTACATACCCAGAAGATTTCTGAAGACTAGCCCACACACTGATACTGCTAATTTCTGTGTCATTTCTATATTACTTAAAGTTGAATAAAGAAGCTTGACTTTCTGGGATGACACTGAAGGACCACAAAAATAAAAATCTGTTAGGATACTCAACAATTAATTGCTAGAGGAAAAAATATTCTTTAATTTTGAGAAAAAGAAAATTCTGGTAATTGACCCTAAAAGGCATAATTTTAATACCACATATTAGTTCTTGCATTAATGGAGATTTGGGTTGCCTTAGTTTCTTGCTGGCAGTTGTGCAAATCCTGGAATAAGAGGAAAAACCCCATTCATATTATCCCCTCCACTAAGAGTAAGCAGCATCAGGAAAATTGGAGGTTTGAGGAATGGTAAAGGACAAAGGCTTGTGATACAAGCTTACTTGGGATGAGATTAGGCAAAGCTGAATAATCAGGGATGTCCTTGTTATCAAAACATCATGTAAGGGTCATATGACAGGAAGATGGCCATCCAGAGCATGGCAAAGAAAGGTGGAATATATGTCAGTGTGGAATTGCAAAGTACAGTGCCCCAAGAGTTTAGCAAAGTATATCAAAATAGAAAAAAAATTATTAGATTATGTTATTATACAAAACAACTAGCAGTATAAAAACTAGACATTAGTGTGTTTGTATATTCTGTTCTTTTCTATATTTTATAAATTGTGAATAAATTCTTCTCTCATACAATACATACCCCCTATTACTGCCCTCTTTTTTTCACTCTTAATATCTGCTCTGAATCAAAGCATGTTGATTCATACCTGTAACTTCACCTCTTGGGAAGCTGATACAGGAGCATCGCTAGTTCAATGTCACCTTGGAATATATACTGATTTGGACTCAAGCAAAAGAATCTGAGGCTGGAGAGATAGCTTTGGCATTATTAAAGCATACTGAACATGGAAAAGACCAGAGTTGTCTTCCCATGACCATGACCCACATTCAGTTTTGCACAGCCATATGTAACAGCAGCCCCAAAAGGATAAAATGTTTCTGGCTTCCTTAGCAGGTTCTCTCTCTCTCTCTCTCTCTCTCTCTCTCTCTCTCTCTCTCTCCCTCTCTCTCTCTCTTTCTCTCTCTCTCTCCAAATAAGATAGGCACTGATGAATTAGGAATCCTTTTTTCCTTCCTTTCTTTTTTCTTTCATTCCTTCTTTTCTTACATTTATTATTATTATTATTTTATTATTATTGTTGTTGTTGTTATTGTTATTATTATAGTTGAAAATACTCTCATTATATGCCTGTTTTGGGAAGGTAAATGCATGTGAGTTCAGGTAGCTGCAGAGGTATCAAATCTTCTGGAGTTTGAGTTACAGGCATTTGTGACCCAACAGAGGAGAGTTCTGGGTGCTTAGGCCCTCTGGAAGAGCAATATCAGCTCTTAACGACTGAGCAATCTCTTTAGCCCCCTTAATGATTTTGTGTTCATAAAATCTTAGTTGAAACTTTTGGAAAGAATGGACTTTTGAGGAAAGGTAGAATTTGTCCCCGCATGTGTGTGTGTGTGTTGGTATTACCACCCTAACTCATGTTAAGATGTAATCTCCATTGTTTTTGGCTTATGGTGAGAGAGGTGGGATACACATGAGGGCTCTGTCCCCAGGAATAAGTGATTCTATCCATGGTTAGTAGGTTAATGGTTTATTACAATACTGGACCTGTTTTCAAAGTCAATTTAACTTTGTTTTGTGTGTGTGGCTTGGGACTCTGTAGAAAATTCCCTACAGCATAAAAGCCCCACTATATGTTACCACATGACTTTCAGTCTCTTGAAGAAGGTGAAGTAAATCTTTATTCTTTATAAAACTTTAGTCTGTCTATTAAGCTGTAGTAGCTGAAAAAGAGTAAGATAGTGGTGTGACAGATTTTCTTCTAACTTCCTCTCTGGAACCCAGCACCCTTCATAGCATTCTGCTCTGACCGCTCTTCATGAGACCTGCTCTCCCATCTTAGCTTCAATGAACTTTAAACATCCTTTCTCTATTAAAGAATCTCTAGAAATAGAGTTAATCAATGTTTAATATGCTCCTGCTATAGGATCCTCTCCATACAAAATTCCTAACACTTGACAGGTACCATAGTAATTCTAACATATTTAGAACAGTGTTTCCAAACTAAGTCATTAATGAACTGTGACTATCTGGGTCCTCATATTCCCAAAATTTGACTCCAATTAATAAGTAAATAAGCAAAGTCTTCTTGGAATATATATTAACTTGCCAAGATAAGTATTTCAATGCTTTGTATTAATTTGGTGTTGCATAGTTGGCCATAAAATATTATTAAATACATAAATTAAGTTTAGCCTCAGAGATATTTGAACTTGCAAATATAATAAATAATTGATTTATGAAACAAACAGGAAAACTTTTGCAGCATAAGCACCTGGCCACAATAATCAATTATGGAAAGAAGCTTTCAGACTGTACTGAGATTTTCTGATGCTATCTCTCTCAGTACTGTATGATGTCATGATCTATTATAACACAGAATGAAAGCCTTGGCAGCGTGAGCTCAGGAAATCAGCAGTGACCAATCTTCTTCCTTCAGTCTCTCCAGCTGCAGATCCCAGAACAATGGTTGAGTAACAGAAACAACATGAGTCATACATTGTAGGTTGTATTGTGTTGTTGCTAGTGGTAGTGGTGGTAGTGGTTGTGGTGGTAATGTGTAGCATATGCATATCTGTGGAAGGGCATCTATTCACTTCTTCTCTGTGTGCATTATGAGACCAGAGAAAGATTCAAGTGCCCTGCTCTATCACTCTAAATTTTATTGATGGGAGACAGGATTTTACATTGAGTTATCATTGAGTTATTGTGAGCCTGGAACTAGGTTGATAGCCAAAAACCCCAGGTATTCTCTTGTCTCTGCTTCCCAGAATCAGGCATTTCAGAATCATGGAAAAAAAAAATATATATATATATAAATTTAGGTTCCAGGATCCAAACTCTAGCTGCCATGCTTGTATGACAGGTGGTATCTTTCCATCCATGGTTCAAATACCTAAATATTGATTTATAGAGTCAAATTTAATTAGACAGACATTTTTATTAGTAATTTTCAGTTACCGTCAAAGTAACAGAATTCACAATAGAAGGCAATAAATATCATGTAGAATCATTAAAATGAAAGAAAATTATAAACTTCATATGATGGTTAAACTAAAATGTAGGAAGCTTTTTAATATTATAAATAAATTATAGTCACCATGTATCTTTTCAATACAGTATTGGATGATATCTAGAAATATAATATATTTGTGGTATTTTATAGTCCCCTGGCTTCCAGATTGAGATCACTGTCAGCAACATAAATCAGGGAGTCAAGCAGCAAATTAGATTTGACAAGGAAAATTAAATTACCATTGTAGTAGATTTAGATTTATGGTTTGGTTCTAAAATAGTATTTAGTAAAATACAAAATAACAAAAGTCAGTAACCATACATACTTATTTAAAATTAACTAGCCTTGGCAGATGAAATTTGTTCAAATTGATCGTGATATTTCAAGGCTAAAATCATTCCTTCTTTGCCGATGGAGTCCAACTGTCCACTGATATCCCATCCATTAGAGATGCTTCTTTTTTATCATGTCTGTTTTATAAATCAGGAACTAAATATTTCGGATTGCAGAATATATTTATTTAGAGATAAATTTATAATGGTATAAGCCACACAAACTTAATTTCTTTAATTTAATCTAAATGTCATTAATTTGAAATAAGCTACATCAAAAGGAAAAACATAACTCATGGTATATATATTTTTCTTTTTTATTCAACATTTATTTATTTATATTTTAGATGTTTTCTCTTTTCCCCATTGCCCCTCCATTAGCCCCTTATCCCATCCCTCCTCCTCCTCCTTTTTTTGCCTTTATACTGTTTAAATTACATGCAAGTATTAAGATCAATTCTAGGTTAAGGAACTAGCAATACAATCGATGCGAATAGTCAAGGAACAAGAAAGACAATAAACCTACATAGTCAAAGAACAAGCAGGACAATAAATACAGTCCCATGATCATTCCTGTGATCACTATTTCTAACAGATTGTCAGGGTGACCAAAATATCTCAGCCTACTTCCCTGTCCTAGCCCAAAGTCATTTTCATACCTGAAGCCTACTTCTTTGTTCTAGTTTAAGATTTAGATTACTGTAATAGTAAATTTCTTTTTTTTAATTGGATGTTTTATTTACATTTCATATGTTATCCCCTTACCCCATCCCCCACACACCCAGGAACCCCCTATCACCTCACCCCTCCTCCTGCTTCTTTGTTGATGTACCCCAACCTACCCACCCCATTCCCACCACCCCCCTCAAATTCCCACCCCCTGGGGCATCCAGCCTTCATGACACCAAGGATTTCTTTTCCCACCTATGCCCAGCAGGGCCCTCCACTCCTACATATACAGCTGAAGCCATGGATCCCTCCCTAAGTGCTCCCAGGCTGGTGGTTTAGACCCTGGGAGCCCTGGTTGGTTGGTATTGTTGCTCTCCTCATGGGGCCGTAAACCCTTTCAGCTCCTACAGTCTTCACTCTTACTCCTCCATTGGGAACCCCATGATCTGTTCAAAGGTTAGCTGTGAGCATCTGCCTCTGAATATGTCAGATTCTTGCATACCTCTGAGGAGACATCTATATCAGGCTCTTATCAGCATGCACTTTCTGACTTCCACATCAGCATCTACCTTTGGTGACTGCACATGGGATGGATACTCAGGTGGAATGGTCTCCAGACGGCCCCTCCTTCAGTTTATGTCCCTCACTTTGTCTCCATATGTGCTCCATTGAGTATTTTGTTGCTCCTTCTAAGAAAGACCGAAGTACCCCAACTTGGTCTTCCTTCTTCATGAGCTTCATGTGGCCTGTGAGTTGAATCTTGGGTATTTCAAGGTTCTGGGCTAATATCCAGTAATCAGTGAGTGAATACAATGTGTGTTCTTTTGTGATTGGCTTACCTCACTCAGGATGATATTTTCTAGTTCCATCCATTTACCTAGGAATTTCTCGAATTCATTGTTTTTAATATCTGAGTAATACTCCATTGTGTAAATATACCACATTTTTTGAATCCATTCCTCATTTCAAGGACATCTGGGTTCTTTCCAGCTTCTGGCTATTATAAATAAGGCTGCTATGAACATAGTTGAGCATATGTCCTTGTTATATGTTACAGCATCTTCTGGGTATATGCCTAGGAGTGGTATAACTGGATCCTCAGGTAATGCAATGTTCAATTTTCTGAGGAGCCACCACACTGATTTCCAAAGTGGTTGCACCATCTTGGAGTCCCACAAACAATGGAGAAGTGTTCTTCTTTCTCCACATCCTCACCAGCTTCTACTATACCTGAGTTTTTTATCTTAGCCATTCTGACTGGTGTGAGATGGAATCTCAGGGTTGTTTTGATTTGTATTTCCCTGATGACTAAGGATGTTGACCATTTCTTTAAGTGCTTCTTGGCCATTCAAGTTTCTTCAGTTGAGAATTCTTTGTTAAGCTCTATACCCCATTTTTTAATAGGGTTATTTTTGTCGGGAGTCTAATTTCTTAAGTTCTTTGTATATATTGGATATTAGCCCTCTATCAGATGTAGGATTGATAAAGATCTTTTCCCCATTTGTTGGTTGTCGTTTTGTCCTATTGACAGTGTCCTTTGCCTTACAGAAACTTTGCAATTTTATGAAGTCCCATCATAGTACATGTCTTAATTCATGGCTTTCTTTCTTCTTCTTCTTCTTCTTCTTTCTTCTTCTTCTTCTTTCTACTTCTTCTTCCTTCTCCTTCTCCTCCTTCTCCTTCTCCTTCTCCTTCTTCTTCTTCCTCCTCCTCTTCCCCCTCCTCCTCCTCTTCTCCCTCCTTCTCTTCTCCCTCTTTCTCGTCTCCCTCCTCCTCCTCTTCCTCTTCATCTCTCCCTCTCTTCCTCCACTTCCTCCTCCTTTTCTTCTTTCTCCTCTTCCCTCTCTTTCTCTTTCTCTTCCTTCCATTGCTCCTACTCCTACCCCTGCCTTCTCCTCCTTCAAGCTCTTTAGCCATTTGGAGATCTGCAAACACCTTCCAACTACTTTTCTTCTAGTTCTAGTATCTCATATTCATTGCATACCATTGATATACTTCTCAGTCTCAAATACAATTTTATTGTCCTGCTTGTCCTGGAAAACTTTTGTCATTTATTGCCTTGAGGTTCTTACTTTGACTAGACAAAAATTTAGAAACCTGAAGAGAGTAGCTAACATTGAGAAGGATGAAAATTTTGGTGAGGATGACAAAGCCTGAACAGCACTGGAGTGAACAATCTAGTGCATGTGCTCTGAACAGAATTCAGGTTATGCTAAGTCATATTTAAAATATCACTACCTTAATAGTAGGTGAGCACAAATAAGCTTGAGACATAAGGTCACATGCCCACAGTCTGAGCACATAAACAAGTGTGTCCATACATGTTGCGTGCACATGGAAGTGACCATGATGTCACAGGGATAATAATGGAATAATTTCACCTACCTCTTACCAAATTCTAGTCTTCCTAGTATTATTACTGTTTTATTTTTCAACTACTTTGACTAAAATTCTCTTTCAACAAAGGCAATGTAAGAGAAAAGAGTTTATTTTAGGTCACAGATCAAACTACAGTCTGTCATGGCAGGAGATTCAGGGCAACAGGAGCTGGAAACAGAAGCTACCTTACACCCACAGTCAAGAAACAGGTTTGATATTCGGTTAGTAAACAGCTTTGAAATTCAGTTATTAAATGAGACATGTTGATGGAATCACATAGCAAAAACATTTGTTCCTGATTGCTATAGTAGCAAAAGACAAGCCATCTTTATCCAGCACTCAAGTCTCAGCTTTGGTTTGGTTGTAGTGTCTACCTGGAATGTTATAAAACTCACAGACAGTTGGCACACAGAATAATGGCCTTGGTTGTAGTGAAATTTTAAAATGTCCATGTGAAAAATAGGTGGAACTTTGTAGAGAGATTACACGTTTTTTTGCTGGAAGTCCTTGTGACTCAGATGTTCTATGACATATACTTCATCTGTGTCACAGAACTTCCTTGCTCTGGTGATCATTAGTTTGATTCCATTATCAGGAGTAGGAGGTGCAGTTCAGTTGCCTTCTTCAGTGCTTTTATTCCTTAGTCTTTCTTATTCAAAATTTCTAGAATGTGATTATAATATAAATAAATGTAAACATAGACATATGGCTATATTTACATGTCCATAGTGAAACAAATATTTTTCTATATATACATTTTATATACATATATTTAACTAAATATATGTTGGCTTGAAAATGCATTTCGTTATCAAAAAATATTCTGACACCTGTTATAATGACAAAGAAGACATTAGTCAAGGATATTACAGCAGTTGTCAATAATATCAAAACAAGAGGGGAAGAGAAGTTTCAATGCGCAATTCACCAAATACAATTTAGCACTTATGGGTAAAACATAGAGTTGAGATATCAAGGAAAAATAAATACAGAAAATATCATGATTGGACAGTTCTTGCTAGAAATAGAAGAGATTTTTGTCCAAAATCTGCCAGGGAGTGTGTGTGATCACATTGAAGGTCTTTACTTACTACTCAAACCTTGAAACCCCAAGTTTGATCCTCAGCATGAATGTTGAGAACTGACTCCCAAAATTGTCTTATAACCACCACAGCACATGTGTTGTGACATGCACATTCTTACACACACACACTCACACCAAGAAAGAATAATTAATAATAATAATAATAATAATAATAATGAGAAATAAAAGTAAAAGTCAACTGAAGGGACCAGATTCCAAAGAACGAAGATGAAGACTTCCATAAAGCTCTTAAGTAGATTAGATACTAAAAGAGAAAGACATTCTTAGAGTGAGGTGAATTCTTGCTACCACAGGTACAGAGGACATAGATTTGAATATTGGATCCAAGGACAGGACCTCAAAAGGAAGACAGCTGAAAGGAGTATGTTCACAATTTGTCAGCCCTTTCTCTGTTCAAAGAAGAAGCTTTCTTTTTGTATCTGAAGAACACAATTCCTCCTCTTCTGTCATGGCCTTTTGTGCAGTAATGATATGTCAGCAATGGAGGTTTATCATAGTAGAACTTTCAAGTGAACTTCACAGCTCAGAAATCAAGTCAGATTAATACCTACAAATCTCCTGTGAAGAACCTTGCAGATTTGGGTGAATTCATTTCTTCTTAAAGACTAACGAACACCCCAGTTTCCAGACACTGCCAGGAAAGCACATTTCCTATTTATATTCTGAGACTGGAGATGGTATAAGCCGAACAACCTTTCCCATGAGGTCTCTGCAAGCTTTAGCTCCAAGAAGTCAACCTTTGATCTGCAAAACTGACTATATGTGATCCTGTACATGCCATCCTCAAGCTTGACATCCCAGGAAAAGCCTTGATTATGTAACCAGCTTTTCCAACTATGCCTGTTAGAAGGAAGACAGATTCCTACTGAAGTATATAAAGAGCTGTATTGTCATGAACAAAAAAGGCTGAATGAAAGTTTCCAAATCTGAAGTGATTGAGATATTCAGTAGCTATTTAGAGAGGTGTAATCAATTCTCATCATGATTCATAGTGAAAGGATCTATGATCTCTTTTTTGGTTTGTTTGTTTGTTATGTCCAGAACCTACCTTCTTAAAGAGCCAGACATGTTCCAAAAGAATGATAATGTCAATTTAGGTCACTCAAGTCTCCTACAACTAATGCTCTTTCTGTTTCCTGCTGGATAAACACCCTTCTAGATCTATCACCTTCATCAGAGTTTAAGAAATCCACTTTAAACACCAAAGACCTAACAGACACCATGGTCTCAAAGTTACATAAGTAGTTATCATTGAAAACACAAAAACTAGGAGCACTAACTTGATTCAGTGGCTAAAAACAGAATACATGAAGTTGGGAAAGGGAAATGGAAAGGGGACAAATATAGGAAGAATTTTAATGGAGAAAGTAGGGAGTAGATTTGGTCAAACCTTGTGTATTAGTTTATGAAATTCTGAAAAAAATATATAATATAAACCTGTGTCATAGAACATGTACATTTGTTAGCTTTCCCCACTGGTCTCCGAGACAGACAGTCCCTCTTTGGAGGAATAACTCCAATGAAAACAATACTATTCATGGATGGCACTGATCTATCTGATCTATTGTGTGACCACATTTAAAGAGCTGACAATAGATCCTTCTGGTGTGTGTGTGTGTGTCTGTGTGTGTGTGTGTCTGTATGTGTTTGTATGTGTCTGTGTCTGTGTAATTGAGATAATAGCTCAAATTGTGGTAACACTCTAACAGGCATACCACAGAGATAGAGGGTATTACTCTAACTCTGACCTTCACAGAATTTATGTGACATTTATAGAAAAATTTACCATATAAATAAACCATAAAACAACTGAGTATTTTTCTATTTTAAATATTTCCCTACAGTTGAACAGAGCAAATAAACTCCTTTTCCTAAAGTATCAAAAACTTTGAGATTTTTCAAAGGCTAGTGGGAAACCCCAAAGCCAGTTCCATGTCTGTACGACTATGATGGGATTTTATTCAAGCAAGATAATGTATGAGAACCATTACAAGGGTTGAACCTTTGTCCTATCATTTTAAAACAGTATTTAGCTCCGTTTAACCAGATTGACAGTATGGGTTTTTTTTTAATTATTTTCTCAAATAAAGTAAAAATATCTGAGCTCAGAGAAGTGGTTTAGCAATTAAAAGAGCATAGTTCAATGGACTCAGCTGTATTTATACATTTATTCATGCATATACATATATGTAGCAAATATAATCAAGAAAGACAGAGCTCTCAATTTGAGAGTGAGAGAAAAGACATGGAAGGAGTAGGAGAGAAAAGAACTTGGGAGTAGCTGCAGAGATAAAGGAAATGCAGAAAGCGATTCAACTGTATTTTAATTGACAGTGTATAAAGTAAAATAAAAAGGAAAATAAAATTATAATTACTAAATCTCATATTCCTGTTAGTTCATAGTGTAACTTTTGAACTAAGAAATAGGAAGTAGCATCTCCAGAAGCTCAGTAGATTACATTAGGTTCCTATCCTGAAATCCTATTAAAGAGAAAGGGTAATTTGGGGAGCAGAAAAAAGATTTAATGAGTATGATAATGTTAATGAAATGGATAATGAAATTTAGAAGCCTCAATTCCACCTTCCGGATTAAAAACATTGCCTTTAAATTTTATTTTAAAATTTTGACATTAAAAGAGATGAAATAAGCAAAACTTAACCAGTCCTAATAAAGGTTTGATCTCCTTAACTTTTTTTCAGTTTTGCTTCTATAGAATGATCCAAGGATACTCCTATTTTCAAAAGATATAAACTGATTTTCAAGAGAAGCTTGTTCTGACTCCATAGTATAACCTTGACTTCAAGATAACTACCCTTTTGGGAGGATACCTGGGGGAGGCACTCTCTCAGAGGTGAAAAGATGAAGGATGGGAGGATAGGAGAAAGAACTCTGTGAAAGGGTACTGGGAGGGGGTAACATTAGGGTTGTCATTAAATAAAACAATTAATTAATAAAAATATTTTAAAAGGCTATCCTTTCCAAGGATAGATTCTCTGAAAAAGTTTTGATATTGTAAAGTCTAAAGTAATAACAGACTACTATGGTGACCTATCTCTGCACTTAATGAGCGTTTACTTTTCCACAAAGACTCGAATAAGAAGTTAATGTTTCTATGAAAAATGATTTGGGTATCTGTTGTAATACGACTTAGCTCCTTTACAGTTTGGTTAACTTAGACTAGTTGGTAATAAACTATTCGCAAATTTCTGTTGTTTTGATTTTGTTTCAGAAATAGCTTATTGGTTTTTTTTTTAAACTAAAATGTGGTATATATAATTTTATTTATTTACATTTCAAATGTTATCTCCTTTCCCGGTTTCTTCACCCCTTCCAGAAAACTCCTATCCTCTCCTCCTCCCCCTACTTCTATGAAGGTGTTCCCTCACCCACCCACCCACTCTCGCACCCCCACCCTTGCATTCCCTATACTGGGACATCAACTTTCACAAGACCTAGGGCCTCTCCTCCCTTTGATGCCCAACAAGGCCATCTTCTGCTACATATGTGCCTAAGCCATAGGTCCCACTATGTGTACTCTTTGGTTGGTCTTTAGTCCCTGGGAGCTCTGAGGGATCTGGTTGGTTAATATTGTTGTTCTTCATAAAAGGGTGTTTGGAGCTGGAGAAATGGCTCATCAACTAAACAGCATACTGCTCTTATAGAGGATATGAGTTCATTTCCCAACATTTATGGTATCTCAGCAAACACCACAGAAGTGACAGAAAGATTTTAAGAGACAGAAGATAAAGAAGTTTCCTGTTTCTAGATATAACATCGAGGCTACATCCATAATATTTCTACAGTATGGCAGCTCAAACAAGACATAAGCAATGATGGTGCCAATTTCCATACTATCATACATAGGATAAATCTCAAGGACATGATTACATCAATTTATATGCCTATGTACATAGGGGTGAGATCTTATGGGACCCCATCTCTAGATAGAACTGCCGACAATTAACAACTGCTAGGAGAGGAAGAGTTGGTCTCTGTGAAAAGATTCCTAATTGGTTTTCCAATACTAAATGGTTAGCTCTAAACTGATAAACTTAAGAGCATCATTAAAAAGACCCAGTGAGTTGTTTTATATATTTCTCTCCCCTCCCCCATATAAAACAATATTTAAAGGATAAAATAACATGAATTCAAGAAGAAGGAGGGATGAGAGGGCTTGATTAGAAGATGGGAGGGAACAAGAGAAAGACAGTGAAGGGAAAGAAGACATCTTGAGGAACCAGGTAGGAAGTATTCTATATTTCCCAAGGAAGCCAAGAATTTTAAAATAAGGCTTAGTCAAGTCACAACAGTAATTCTTATGTGACGTGATCCTCTGATTTATGGAGATAGATAGATAGATAGATAGATAGATAGATAGATAGATAGATGATAGATAATGTGTATGCATATATGTACACATATGGAAGCACATGCACACACACTTTTTTCATTTATTTATTTATTTATTCGTTTTACATCTTGACGATTGCCCCCCTCCTAACACAGTTCCTCTCCTCCATCCTCCCTCACTCCTCTGAGAGGATGGAGCA
Organism: Grammomys surdaster; assembly: GCF_004785775.1. NCBI lineage: Eukaryota > Metazoa > Chordata > Mammalia > Rodentia > Muridae > Grammomys > Grammomys surdaster. Next base: position 6,333,584 of record NW_021604634.1, on the reverse strand, counting down.
CCCTCCCACCCTGGTACATCAAGTCTCTGCAGAGTTATGTACATCCTCTTCTACTGAGGCTAGACAAGGCAGCCTGTTGGGAAATGGATTCCACAGACAGGCAACAGTTTTAGGGACATACCCCCCATCTAGTTGCAGGACCCCTCCTTATCTGTCTCCTATTACTGTTTTATTTTCCCTAATAAGTGAGATTTAAGCATCCTGCTTGGGCCTTCCTTATTTAGATCTGTGGAATATAGCATGGAATATACCTGTATTTTAAAGGCTAATATCTCTTATTAGTGAGTAGATACCATGCGTGTCCTTTTGGCTCTGGGTTACCTCACTATGTATAACATTTTATAATTCCATCCATTTACCTGCAAAATTCATGATGCTCTTGTTTTTAATAGCTGAATAGTAATTCATTGTGTAAATGATCCACATTTTCTGTATCCATTTCTTGGTTAAGGGGTATCTGGCTGCTATGTATACAGTGGAACACATGTCCCTGTGATATAGTGGAACATCTTTTGGGTATATACCCAGGAGCAGTATAGCAGGGTCTTCAGGTAGAACTATTTCCAGTTTTCTGAGAAACCACCACATTGATTTCCAGAGTGGTTATAGAAGTTTGAATTTCCACGAGCAAGAAGGAGTGTTCTTCTTACTCCACATCCTCACCAGCATAAGCTGTTGCATAAGTTTTTTATCTTAGCCATTCTGATGGGTGTAAGGTGGAATTTCAGGGTTTAGCCAGTTTTGTTTTGTTTTAGTATTTATCAGTCAATTGGAGTTGCCTCTGTTGAGAATTGTCTGTTTAGTCCTACACCTTAGTTTTTAGTTGGGTTATTTGTTTTGTCAGAGTCTAACTTCTTGAGTTTGTTAAGTTTTGGATATTAGCCCTTGGTTGGATGTGGGTTGATGAAGACTTTTTTTTACAATCTGTAGGTTGTTGTTTTGTTTTACTGACAATGTTCTTTGCCTTACAAAAGCTTTTCAGAAAGTTTCATGAGGTCCCATGTATCTATTGTCGATCTCAGAGCCTGAGCCATTTGTGTGCTGTTCAGAAAACTGTCTCCTCTATTAATGCATTGAAGACTATTTGCCATTTTCTATTATACTAGATTTAACACACACACACACACACACACACACACACACACACACAGTAAAATGCAAAGAAACATTAAAAATTAAGAAGAGAAGCAGAAGAAACACCAGTTGGATAATGATCAGGAAGGAAATTCTGTTCTCACCAGAAGGTAAAGGATGTCGCCTACAAGTGTACCCTAGACTCATTATCTTAGGAACTAAACAAAAGGTCTTCTAATACGACTTCTCTGTTTTATAAAAAAAAAAAAAAAAACCTGGGATCTTAAATTACCTCCTGATTTAGAAACCTCAAAATAAAACCAGGAATGTCCTGCTGAGAGGTCAGTGCAGTTAGCAAGATGATTCAACATTTAGGAGCACTTGTTACTCATGTGGAGGACTTGAGTTCAGTTTCTAGCACATACATTGTAGCTCACTGCCATCTTTAATAATTGCAGCTTCAAGGGACCCAATACAGTCCTCTGACTTTTGTGGGCACCAACCACACACTTAGTGCACATACACACATGCAGGAAAACAATTCATACATGTTCAATAAATAAATATTAAAGACCCCAAAAGATCCTATCCATGAGTATCACTTCTGAAATAGCTGGAGACCTTGATCAACTTCATAGCATACTCAGAACCTTAATCAAAAACTTCCTTCTTGTGCCTCAGGCGACAAACATCCAGCTCACAGAAAGGGATCTGGATCTGAACTCATTATTCACTGAATGTTGCACAGACTTTTAAGGTTCTAGCTACAGATTCTCGGGGTGAGCTTGGACAAAGCCTATTTGAAAAGATAATCAGGAAAGCCTGGATAAATTATGTGATAAGTAGTCTTTTTCATCATCTTCAAACAAGTGTACGACTAAAGTCTCCATCTATGTATCCAACCAGCCACCAACCCACCCATCCACCCATCCACCCATCCATCCATCCATCCATCCATCCATCCATCCATCTATCTATCAATCCATCCATCAGTTCATCTGTTGTTCTTGTCTTTCTACCACATATGGAACTCATATGCACACTTAAATCCTTATAGGTATCATCATTTTCTCAAAAGGCATTGCTGCATTTCCTAATACTTGTTTCTAATGAGCAAGAGCTACTTAAACTTCTATGGATGTGTTTTGAAGTTCAAGCCACATTGGCAAGAATATGATGCAGTTTCTGGGAACATTCCATATTGGAGATGTCAATCTTGAGAGTACATGAATGCTGCAGCCAACGTGTCCCTTTTGTGGTTTAAATCTGACAAGACACATTACCTAGTGCTATGTTATGGGAAATATTAGACATTTTCTAACTAAAATAAAAACCACCAGAGTTGGCATAAACATAAACTTCTACCATGCCAAAAAGCTATCAATAAACCACAGCCTCTAGCTCTTCAAAGAAAACCTTATAAAACAACACTGATAATCTTACAGGGCAATAAGCTAAAATGTAGAATATTTAAATTGAACAAATCTATCCTAAGTAATTTGTAGAAAAACATCAGTATATATTTTCCTGAAAACATTAAAGTAACAAAACTCACAAGTTAATGTTTATTTGGGACAATATATAAACACTTTATCTCTCAATAGTAATATGGAGAACAAATTACCATTTGGTGCCTAACCCCAACTGATACGTTAACAATAAAACCTGTACATCTAAGACACTCAGATCATTGAGGAAGAGGGACAGGAACGATTTTAAGGACCAGAAAAACAGGATGTCTGCTGGAAGACTGTGTCACCACATTCATGAAAGTTCAAGAATATGGGTGCCTACATAAGAATTGAGCAATGGCGACACTAGTGGACAACCTAGATGGAGGAAATCTCCCATGATTTCACCCAGAGGCTAAGAGTTATAAAAAATTATAACTGCTGAGACAGGAAGAATCAGTCTTTTCTGATAATGCGCCTCCTGACTGGTCATCTGATACAAAGTGATCTGATTTAAAGACATACACACAGTAGCAACATTGGCAGTACACAAAATGTATTTATATGTTTATTTACACACACACACACACACACACACACACACACACGTAAAACAACATTGATTAAAGAAAAGATGTCATGAATTTGAGAGAATGTTGGATGATGGAAAAATTTGAAGAAGAAGAGCAACTGGTATAAATACAGTACACACATTTGAAATGTTATATATAAATAAATTGAAAACAAAAGTTCCTTGCACTGAGCTGTTCCACCTGTGGCTTAAAGACCTTAATTTCAGTTGCTCTAAATTTAAAAATGCCTTTTGTATCCAGGAGTGGAGTGAGAGAGTCCATACAAGTAATGACACATAAACAGACTCTCATCTGTTTTTAACCCATTGGTTACATAACCAGTGATATCAAATTTATTCATTATTTATTCATTATTTTTAAGATAATTTTATGTTTAAAATTATGTGTACTTGTGCAAGCTTGCATGCATGTGCAAGTGCGTGCATGTGCACACACACACTCACATATATACACATATATATACACACACACACACACACATATATATATATATGTGTGTGTGTGTGTGTGTGTGTGTGTGTGTGTGTGTATCCCTCGTGTAAAAATGAGGGCCTTAAATTCACTGGAGCTGGCATTACATGTGATTCTGAGTCTCATGGTGTGTATGCGGGGAACCGAGTTCAAGTCATTTGATAGAAGAGAAAATATTCTTAATCACTGACACATTTTTCCAACTGTGAAACTAATCTAACAATTAGCTAAAAATCTTTATGGTTACATATTACCCTAACTCTCTGGATGTCAATCATATACTCTTTTATTTGCTCACAGTACATTGAGCAGATTTCAAGAAGCATATATAGAAAGGGAGAAGAAAAGATTTGTCAGTGTGACACAAGATTGCTGGATTAGTAGAAGGTTCTGACTTGAGACCCCCCAGAAGCCTCATAAAATTTATAATAAATCTGTTATCTTCCTTCTGGGGAGCAAAGCAAAGGTGATAGAGGATCTTGGGGGTTGCTTACCAGCCATTCAATCAAAACTCAAGCTACAGTGTGGGTGGTTGGGGACTGTCTGAAAGAACTAGAGGTGGGGAAGAGATGGAGAAAGAAAGAGGGGGAGGAGTGTATGGAGGCAGGAGAGAGAGAGAGAGAGAGAGAGAGAGAGAGAGAGAGAGAGAGAGAGAGAGAGAGAACCAGTATCTATACATACACAAACCACAGATGAGCATTCCTACTGAAGTACATGTACACAAGTGCTTAAACCATTTAAAAAATTATATAAAAAGATTAGCAGTAAAATTGAATAGAAATCTAAATGTAAGCCCACATCTATGCCCACACTAGTTAAGTTAATGAATATGCTATAATGATGATGCACCTTGACAGGAAGCTAAAAAGAAAAATATGTTTTAAGGATAACATTGGGATATATTTCTATAGTTTTTTTTTGTCTTTAACTTTGAACTATCTTTCCTCTGTTCTAAAAATGAACTGAGATAGAATAGCCAGGTACCAGCTGTCATCTCTGAAATCATCCTCTTTACATTATTTAATTGGTTTTAATTTTTTTCCTTGTCTTTCAGAGTATGTAATCCTCCAAGGACCTCCCTGGTTTCTGGTTTTGAGAGCTATTTTTTTCAGACAGAGATGAGGCTCAATGTTTCATGAACTGCTGCTGCAAAGAGGTGGGTTGCTCTACTGAACCTCAGATTATTCATTATTTGTGCTTGACTGTGAGGCTTCACTCTGGAATTCTAAACAGTGATCTTTGTCTGTTATGAAACATACAGTTTTGTTGGATAAACTATCTGTTTGCACTTATTCTTCTGAGCATTCTGAGTGTGTCCTTGCAAAGAGTTATGGTGAGAGAATTAAAGGAAAAATTTATGGGCATTGCCATCTTCCCCAAGTGAGAAGCCAAACTTTACTGCTTTGGCTATGCATACTTTGGTAAGTTTCTATGTTACTGTATCCATTTCCAGTAGAGCATGTTTACATTTTTTACCTGTAAAATGAAATTGTCCTTTTTAAAGAAAATGTTTTTTGTGGAAATAGCTGCGACGTAAACACGTGACTAGTGAGGGTCCACAGACTTATTTTTATAAGGTGGTTTTTACACTGTGTCTTTCACAGTGAGAAGCAATAAACTCAATAGCTTAACGATGAGCTCTGAAGCAAGGGTCTAGGGTTTAAATTTCAGATCACAGTTTATCTACCATGTAGCCCTGTCTATATCTATCCTTTTGAGCCTTATCATCTCTTCTTCTGAGTCGACTGCAAGAATGACAATTGCACAGGACTCAGTGTAGTATCTAGCTAAGCATGTTTCGTCAGCACTAGACAGCATCGTTCTGCAAACCTGAAACTGGGGTCAGAATTTTCTTCTACATTAAGAAGAGATTCTGTACAGCCTCCACTGTGAAACCTGGTTACAGGTTACAGCTTTAACCAAGAAACACAAACACACTAAATGAACAAGTTGAGAAACAACTTAATATATCTTCTGTTCATTTGGTCTATGTGTATATTTCAAAGATACTTGAAATAGGACTAACAGACTAAAAGTCATGTCTGGACCACGAAATATTATAAAGTATTTCTGAAGTTAAAAAAAATAAAGGGATGATTATATCAATTTGAATTGAGTTGAAATAAAGCCACCTTTCTTTCTTCTATATCTCACTGTAAGGGAATTCCCAGAAGTCTGTCTATGAAGCTTTTTTGCATACTAATTATCCCAGGACTTAAATCACAGCAGCAGCACCATCTATTGGGGAGGTTTTTTGTTTTTGTTTTTCTTTTGTTTTTTGGGTTTTTTTTGGTTTGTTTGTCTTTTTGTTTTATGTTTTACTTTTTTGTTGTTTTTACTTGAAACAACTGTTCTGCATTTCAGAAAGAAAATATAATGTAGTAAATTTGAGATCATTTCAATTGTCCACTAAGATAGAGAAAAGATACTTTGGTAATGATTTATATTAATTAATATACTCAGCAACTAGTAAGAATCATAAATGAAAATTGTGTGACACCCACCCACTGTGTAGTAGGACATATTTTGAGATGTTAAAAATGGTTAAAAAAAAAGAAAAAGAAAAAAGAAAAAAGTAATGGGCCTTTAGGGAGAAGAAGTCTCCTTAATTATCACAGTTTAATGAATACATGCCTTTTGACTGCTAATGATGGGGAAGATGTGGCAATTTCTCTTTAAAACCAGCCCCTTGTCATTCTTATGTGGCTATGTAATTTAAATGCAAGGGATAGAGAGCAGCTTAGGCAAGGATCCACTGATCATAACTCTGTATTGGTTTTATAGCACCAGATGGCCTAATTATTCTCCACAGTTCTCAATCTCTGTCTGTCAGGGAGACCAGATGTAATTTCTACCTTCTGGTGAAATACGTTTCTCAGACTGAATACAAGAAGTAAAATGTGAAAACATGAGCCGAATAATTGAGATAAACCCAGTAGATGTGAATCTTAGTGCATGTGTTAAAGCACCTGGACCATCAATTTCAACTATGAAAGATACAGCTCGAAGTCAGAGAAAACGCCATAACAGCAGGTAAGTACAGGCTACATATGCTATCTATGGATACATATTCAAATGCACACACACATGCATGCATCGACACACAAAATTAAATGCTGAGTTAGTGCTTTGATCAATGTCCTTGGCCTCAGATTTGCCTTCCCTTCTCTTTCATCTGAAAAATAGACTTTAGGACCAGAGCACAGCAGTTTCTTATCCTCTACATGCTGACCAGTGTGGGTCTGTGTATTAACCACCACTTACTTCGAAATAAGCTACTCTGATTAGAATTGAGAGACATTAGAGTACGGGTATAAAGATATCTTGCAGATAGTTACTACTATGTCCAATTAGCGCAATAAGAGTATTAGGTTCTCCTGTGTGTCCCATGACCTGGGCAGCCCAAGTTTTTGGCCTCATTAATGCTATAAGGCATGAGTCCAGTCTTGTGTAACATGCCTCCCATGTACAAATAAGTAAAAATAAGTGGACCCAGAGTGCTTAAAATCAGCATCAAGTTGGGAGCAGAAAGTGGTAAGGGGTTATAGGACAGGATGTAGAAGGAGGGGAATGGGGGTAGACTTGATCAAAACACATTATGTATAAGTGTGAAATTCTTAAATAGAATAAAACTTAAAATTATATTTATTGATTAAACTATCTTATAAAGGGCATTGAAAATTAAAACTTCTTTAGCTTGGTTCTGATTAAGACTAACTTCAAATTAAGCCTCTTTGGCATCTGGCTGAATTTTTACTTCCAAGAACTTGAGTAACTTTAGGATAAGATTCTTGTTTAAGCCAAAAATAGAGTACAAGAAGAAATACCAGGGTATTATGCACCTCTTACAGTTCTATTTTGTGTGGCAAAGTGAAAGACATCCCATGTACTTCAGGCACTAACTAGGATGCTGTCATGATTAGGGAACGATCCCCACTCTGTTGTCCTGTTGTCGGTTTGTCGAGTCCCCATCTCGCTCCCCATGTGGTGGAGAGCCAATCAAGGGGTTTGTAGCTGGGTGATCAGAGCAACAGGATGATCTTCCCTAAACTCATTGTCTATGTAACATTCTCCTCTACATAAGTAAACATGTAGATTACATCATTTACTTCTGTGAACTTGTTTTTGACTTTCCATGGTTCCTCACACTCCCACCCTGTCTTCCCAGCTTACCATCAGTTTAACTCCTCCATTCAGATTGTGTGACTTGTAGTCCTCACTAAGTGGGTGCCTATTCTCCTTTATCACCTGTCAGCAGAACAGTTTATAACCCTGAAGCAACAGCTGGTAAATATTGGGAGATGATAAAGTAAATATCTATACCTTATTCCCTAAAGTTCAGACCATTTCTATAAATAATAGAATTATTCTCGGTATTGCAGTTTACCATTCCAAAACAAAAGGTTTATCACGATTTGTTGATATGGTCATAGGAAAACAAAAAAATGACATCATCATATTCCCATGAGCTAACTTTGTTTTTCAGTAATAAATCCCTTTCTGGAAAGGAGGTTCTTATGAACTAACAGTTGTAGATAGTGAAAAGTAAAAATTTAAAGATAAATATTTCATAGATGACAGGAACCTAACTGGGATATTTAAGATCCTTATTAAACTACTGTAGTTGGGGGTATTTTAAAAGCAAGGATTTGCTAAATTTTAATTAATTAACTTAGAGTTACAATAATTTTATTATATCTATCAGTATATTTCATAATAAACATATACCTAGAATCACAATAGATGCTTATATCTTAAGCATAACATAAAGAATTTAAAGGAAATCCTACATCCCGGGGCACTCTGGCAGCCAAAGAAATTGGTATGAATATTTTTAATAAACATAAAACAGTTAAGAAAATCAGAATAGTAGCTCAATATTCAAAAGGCTTGGCAAGGTCCACCAATTCAGGATCTCCTTGAACTTGACATTAAATCAAACGTGATAATAAGCAGTCCTGAAACATAGAATGGAGCAGTCATAAAGATAAAGGCATGGCTGTTCAGGCTGCAAGATTGTCCTGGCTCATTAACAAGGAGCTTCCATTTGTTAGACTATCTGGAGTTCAATGCAGCACTCGAACCCTGGGGAGTCCTGCAGTAGGCATTAAAAACGGAATGAAGATTTCTTTTCTGAATTAATTTGTCAATTAGCTCATTTCCACTACACACTGAGTGTATGTGGGCAAGCAAATGAGCATGATGATTCATGAGCCTGCAGACACTTAAATGATTCCAGAGATGGAGGGACACACCACAATGCATTTAGGAAGATAGAACATAACTCCTGTTATCTGCAGGAGGCAGAACCATGTGACTTTTGCCCTTAAAATTCACAAGCAGTCCTATTGAGTTTGGAAGTGTAAGGAAATCTCACTTTCGGACAGTTCATATTTTGATATAATATTAGTATATAGACTTTAAGACACAACAAGATGGCTTGAATTTTTTTCTGTCCAAATATTTTAAGTCTGGTTATGTTACTTTTATATTTTGTGAAGAAAGGCTTTGGACACTTACATCATGTGATACCTGTGATATAAAGCAGAATTTAACATGTGTGTGTGTGTGTGTGTTCTATATGTGTTTATTAGTCTTAATCAACAAAGCTATAAGCATAATTTTTGTTGAAAAATTATGAAATTTGTTTATAAAAATGTTCAGAATGCTAGGCTAATAGACACTCTTAATTAATGTCTGTGGCTCATCAACTCACCAGATGTCAGAGAAAGGTTATGAAACACAAGAAAATAAAAGTTTGTCATCAATATTGCATTTGTATGTTAACTGATTTCAGCGTGTTTGATGTACTTCCTCATTGGATGCTAAGAAAATTGACATTAAAATTCTCTAGAGAATTTATAGATTTTGTCTTTAAATTTAAAATTATGTTATATCCTGTTTATAGTAGCCATATTAATGATAAGGGAATGTTTACTTTAGCAAGACAAACAGGCAAAACTCACTGCAGTTCTCTACTTAATATCCGGACACATTTTAGAAACATATTCACACAGTGTACAGATCACCATTTAGAATCACTCACTGTAGCCTGTTTCTATATTTACACCTTCACAAAAATATCATGTTTTTCATTCATTTGCATATTGTCTCTAGATTGTCATATTCTTCTTATGTTGTGGAAATGTAAGCACACATTAACTATTTTATTAACAGCAAGTGGAAAAGATGACCAAACAACTGATAGAAAAGTCTGCCCTTTTTGCTACAGATGACAAATGATGTAACAACCCTGTTTTGTTTTGCTTGCAGAAGGTAATTTGTCAGTATTTCTCTTCCATATCTTCAGATACCTGGAAAATCTAGCTTCTCCATATATTTTTATGATATCACCACTAAAATATCAAGTGTATATGTTATAGTGTTCAAATGCAGTAGTATCTATGGTGCATAATACCATCTGAGTAGGTGACCAATGTAGTTTCTTGGTTATTAAGAAAATATGACTAGTAACTCAAATTTCAACAAAGGTCTTGTTTTGTTTTATATACTTTAACATTTTTCTAAAGCTCAATAAGATTTGATTTTGCTAAGTTTTTTTTCAAGCAAGTAAATAAGTCTATGAAATCCCGATACAGGGTTTTCTGAGTTTTCTTGTTAGTATTCAATAGCTTTTTTTCTTCATTAGGCTTGATATGAGCAGTTATAGAAAACACATAATATAAAAATGCAGATTGTCTCTGTTGTACATGAAAACATAACAAAATAGTAGGGTACAAAAATGTCTCTGGAATACCAGGTAATAAATACAATCTTTCAGGGCCTGGAAATCAATTATGTGATCTATGTGTCTACTGATAATATATTTTAAATTAAGGAAAAGGTACTTTTTGAAAGATATTTACAGATTAATATGTTTAACATTCATAAATAAAAGAAACCTAATATTTAAAAAGTTTATGTTAGCTATGGTAATGTTATCTATGTTGCTTGTATAAAGACTAACATTAATAATTATAATAATAATTAATATTAATAATCTTACGAGTATTTTCATAAGAAAATATATTATTGTATCCCAAAAATAAATATATTATTGTATCCCAAAAATTATACTAACAGGAATGTCAACATAGTATAGCTTTAGTGGTCTTTTGAGTATTTTGAAATATATTTTCATGTACAATCACTTTTCTGCTAGTTATTTATTTTAAGTAGTCTTTACAACTGCACATTTAAAAATCTGCTTTTATGAAAGCACCCTCCCAGTTGTAAAAACCCTGCCCATTACCCTGTGCTCCCATTCATTCTGCAATCACTTCTGAGATGTTTTTTCAACAGCCTCATGGGGAAGACTGACTTTATGGAATCTGATATTGACTGACTGCAGATAGGAACACTGAGGCTAGCAGCCAGGTACATTAAACTCAGTTTAGAAATGTTAGAACATTCTTCTTAATCCAAAAACAAACAAAGAAACAAAAATCACATCTTCTTTCTTTTATCCATATACATGTTTCCTCTGGGCTTCCGGAAATGTCATATTTCTCAAGAATATCACAAGCAAAAGGAATTTTCAGCAAAGATCTTGTTTTACTTGATGTATTTTATAACTCTTCTGATATTCAATATAATTTGATTTAGCTTAGTTTTATTTCTCAAGCAAATAATAAATCTACATAATTTCTACAGACGTATGACCCAGGCAGATGCTGCAATAGATGATAAGCAACCTCAGAACATTACCAGGACATCTCTATCCTAATGTACTTTCTGGCATTCACGTTGACAGAGGAGAAAGAAAGCTAAGAGAACAACCATCAGGAGGAAGCTGATTTTCTAATAGAGAATAAACTCCCAAAATACATTTAGATTGGTCAATTTAATAACTTATTTATGAGACAGTATTACCCAGTGGCCATCTATACACAATAAAGATAAAAACACAATGAAATATGTGCAGTATATATTATTAAAGGGTGCAAATATTAATAACAATGGCTCTTAAATCTCCCAATTTCTGCAGTATGGTATTGTCTTTAAATGAAGTTTCTTACATATTGTAAATTGAGCATGAAGTTAAGGAAATGAGGGAAAGAGAATTAAAATATCTAAGAATAACAAAACACAAGGGACATACACTCCATCTGCCTCCTGTTTATGTTCCCAGCATTAATGGACAACAGTTCACACTTAGAAATATGTCTCCAAATAGGAGGCAGAGTACCCCCAAATGCTTTTTGGTTGATTTTTCTCTCCTCACAAGACAACACCATTTTAATCAGAATTAAGCTTCCCATCCTACTTTCTTGTCAATTTAAAGACAGAAAATCTGAGGCCTTTAATCTGCCTCTAATGATACAGTTTTTCTATACTTGCCTTGTGAGCACGAAGTTCATCTCCATACACAAGTTAGAAACACATGAGCCTTCTCAAGGTTTGGAGTCTTTGCTAATACTAATGACTTTCTGAACTGTGGGGATAATGCTTGTGCCATGTCTAAGTCAGTGTGTGATAAAAACATATAACCCACCTCTTAAACCTTAGTTTTGTCTATTTCTCTCTCCTCCATTATTTTCTTCTTTGAAAAATACATAAGTATGAGCTGAATATATCTAACTGAGCAATACACCCCCAGAGACCTATAGCTGCATCAGTATTTGTGTGTGTTTTATAAAGAATCACAACATAAATTTAACATCTCCAGTTCCTTGGTGCTTGACCTATACTTCCCCATCATTTTGAGAGACGATGAGGAAGGACCAGAATGAGACAGACATCAAATCCATTTATTCTGAATCTTAAATTATGAGCTTTATCATCAATATTTTGGTTACATTGTTACACAAAGGACAAATTAACATCCAGTTTGAGGTCACATCTTAGATTGCTTTGGGATTAGTGACATTTCCTTGGCACACAAATACTGCACCAGGTCTCAATTGCAACTTAATTGTGTTGTTGCACAAGATGCCAAAAGAAGCAGGGTTTGAAAAACCACCCATGGGGTACAGCAGCCAGTACCTTTAACTGCTGAGATTTCCAGTCCAGGTGGCTTCTGGCCAGATGTTCATCCACAGAGCATCAGTCAGTCAACACAACCCTCTCCTTGTCAGATCAAAGGAAGATCTCCAGGAGGAGGCACTGGTCCTGTTTCTTTGAAGCATCTTGTAATTGTGTGGCCACTCAGAGGCAGATCTAACTCACTACTGAGACATATCCAGAGGAAAAGCACAGAGGGAATTAGGCCACATCAGCTCTGCCATTGTTAAGGGATTCATGAGCAATGAGCAATGCCAGGTTACTAAGGGATCCCAGAGTATAAATTAAAAAAATAAAATAAAATCCACATTGCAAGTTTGAAGATGCATTGAGAGAGACTCCAGGGAAGAATATGCAGAATGTTCTATTTGCTGTCCTTACTTTGAAATAAAGACTTTTTTCCTGGTTTCCTTTATCCAAAACAAAGTATGCAGATTTTGTTCTGTTTTGTTTGATCTCATACAAGGACTGAACATAAGTTTTGTTGTTCTGTTTTTTTCTTTCTGAGACCCCAACATTAAAACTATGTAGCTTCGAGGAGTGAAACCTGAGGAAGGAAAAGAAAGCTTCCAGAGGAAAAAAAGAAAATCATGGACAGTACAAAACAAATGCTGCAGTCCAATCGTGCAAAATTTGCTTCTCAGGATAAAGCACTTTTCGACAAGTTCCCAATGCCCAGCTCCCTCCCAATACCCCCAAAGACCCTAGGGAAAAGCTACAGAATGAAAATGAAGCCATTCTTTTTCTTAAGGCTACACACACACAGAACACAGGTCAAAGACTGTCTGGTAGGTGGTTCTTTGCTGGACTCTTGCTTTAAGCCCTGACTGAAGCGTGCAATCCATCTGAGGGTCAGCAGCATCTATGTCATCAGGACAAGATACAACGTACAAACAAGAGAAGTTAAGTCAATGGTTCCAACAATAAAATCCGATATCGACTTTACAATCACAGGTACAAATTGCTCAAATCGATAATTTCATTTCTCCTTAAGACTTTGTCTTCTAAAACTAATTAGAGGCCAGGTTCCCGAGGAATTGTCAATAGTCAAAGAAAATACTGGAACTTTAGAAGAAACTCATTCTTCTACAGCAATAATCTGATGGAGGCGGGCCCAAGCCATCCTATCCAGACAAGTTCAAGGTATTACAGGGGGCAGATCCCTGGGTCCTGATCAAAACTTTCCCACCATCCTGGTGGCTCTGAGTCTATAGAGGAAAAACCAAGAAGCCCGAGAATGTGGAGTATTTCCAGCCTCCCATGAGGTTGCCTCTCTCCAGTTTGAGATGAACTTTGTCTTCTCTTTCCATGAGCAGCAGAACACCATTGCTGGCTGCTTCCCTGGTAACATCCTGGTCTCCTGCAAATGCAGAGATCACCGGGTAGCCGTTCTGCATTAAACTAACCTATAAGGCAGAAAGGAAGACTCAGCAGATTAGAGGCCATCTCAGCCCCACATCCTGTTCTCTTCTCCCCCTAAGGGTTGTCACCCCCCATCTAACTTGTAGAACCCACACACCTGGAACCTGAAAGTAGACTTCCACCTGTCTCAGAGACAACCCTCTCTCTATCAATCATTCAAGGGCCCATCTTTCAAACCTACCCACCTGGATTGTTTGTCTGTTGTATACTTTGACCACGTGGAAGCTGAAGCTATAAATTCCCTTTCTTGGTGCTACAAATATACTGGAGGCAAGGTCAAAGTGGTTGCCAATGTTTACTAAGACCTGAAAAATAAGAGGGGACAGCATACTGAGGTGCCCACACAGCATTTCCTTTCTTAGCTTATATTTTCTCCATACATTCAGGTGACTACCAAGGGAGCTGATTTATTGGTATTGAAAATAGGTACCACCAAGTCAACAGATTTACCCAAACAACACAAGAAGCATCTAGTATCAAATTGAAAATAAAAGACATTCAAGAGCGAAAAGTATTCAAAGTTATTCTCATAGCTTCTAATTAATAAGGACTCTGGAAGTGCATTTTAACTATACATTCAAATAGATGTAATTTTTGTATAATAGTATCCAGGAAAAAGTAATGGGTGACAGTAAAGTCAAGAAACAATTTGTAAATCCATTTTGTTGTTATTATTGTTGTTATTTGAAGGTGATGTCTCCTGGGGAGTTCAGCCTGGTGCTGTGATTATTGCATAAAACTTCATATGGAACAGAGAGAGAGAAAAGAGAATGGAGCAGCAGACCAGTCCCTCCCATGATTTCACTTGAGTAAGGATAAGATGTGGTGTTAACTCCCTAGGCTCCAGGAGAGAACGGCTTGTCTAAGGTTTCCCTGTCTCGTGGGCTCCAACCTCTGGCAACCGAGTAGGTGCCTCATAGTTAGCATTCAATGATGAGTTTTGTTAGGAAGCGCTGGCTGCTGTCTTGTTAAAATTCATTCTCTGCTAAGCAGTACTTGCTTTGTTGGTTGAATGAAGGGATCATGCAAAAAAGCCTGAACAAAGACCACTGAACTGGTAGCTTGGACACTCCTAGTCCAAAGTAACAGAATCTCCACCGCCAGAAAGAAAAAAAGCACAATTAGCTTCCTGCAGGGGATTCTGTAGTCCTACAGGTGGTCTTCCTCAAATAAAGAGGAGTAAGCACAGGGCTGTGAAGAATCAAGCTCCCCATCTGACTCCCTGTCTCTCCAAAATACAATCTGGATATTTTGTCTGCACCCTGTTTCCATCTCTCCTGCAAAAATTCCAACTCTGTTAAAAATAATAAAATCACCTGCTGGTGTCTTATGTTTTCAAAATAAACAACAAGCTACACTAAAACTCTGGACTTGCTTTTACCTGGTCATAAAATAAACTAAAGCTCCAGGGCTTTGAGCTGTTACTTTTACACAGTTGTGTAGATGAACTATACAGATGCTGAGAGCGAACTGGATTGCTGTAAGTAACATTAGCCTGTGTGGCTTGGAGAACACCCAGCATCTTCCCCATGCAGTGAGCATTACTTCAGCTTCCTCCAGAGCAGGAGGCTCACATGCACACTCTGCTCCACCTTTGAGGACAGAGCACCCCTGATGTTTGTGTCCACTGCTCACCAAGGTGTTTCACTGGAAAATGAAGCACTCCCTTGCACGCCCTTTCAGCAGCTTTGACTCCTCTCTCTGTTTTGTCTCAATGTGGATTTTAAATTCGGGATGGCTTTATTGAAGATGAAAAGACACCCAGCCAGGCTCCCAGCAAAGAGTCACCCTCACTGACAACCTAACAGGAACTAGAAAAAGTTAATTCATCTACAAAACAAGATTCCTATCACTCCTGACCATGTATCCAAACTTTCCTGACAACTCTAGAAATCACTGGATCTAAAAAGACTGAGAAGAATATGTGTAGGAAACCATACTGAAAAATAACAGCAGTGCAGTCACACTGGGTAAAGAAGAGTATGAACTATACATGCTTATGTCATATTGTCTTATTTGGAAATCATGAAATTAAATGGTTTTGTATTAGAACAACTTCCCTAAACCTTCAAACGCACGAGTTTTAAAATGAATATAATAAGCCTAAAATGAGATCAATTGTGTGCATTGGTTGTAAATGGTTTTAGAAGCTGAATCCTGCACAGAGGGAAAGACAGTGGAGGGAATCTCCACCTATGTCTAGTGATTTTCCAGGACTCCATTTTACACAATGCCCCTTGGCAGGAGCATCAGCTGATTGAAGAAAATATGAAAACAACTATCACCTTTTCATTTTCTGAAGACTAATAGGAACCACAAGGAGAGAGTACACAGAAAGGTCACCACCCAGAGACACATTTGTTTGCATAGCCATCTCCCTAACTCTTGGCTGCTTGGCTCATAGGCCAGAAATTAAATGGCTTAAATTTATTTAAATCACAGGCCTTTGTCTGTTAAGTTTTCAAAGTCATACTGTGCATTTATATTTGGACACACTGTATGGACACTCTGAGGTAAGTTTCATTTACTGCCTACAGCAGATGTATAGCCACTTTATTCCTGTATATATACAGAGAAACATTTGCTCTCTTACACACCACACTATTTCCCACTTATTTTAACCTTCATGTCACTGGATCCAAATACAAGCAGGAGGTCCAGTCCTTTGCCAGACACTTTTTTTAAAATTAGGAACTCAATTAAATGCAGCATCTTTAAGAGGAAGCCCTCTCCCCCTGGTGTCTGAAGATTGTTCACCACAAACACTGCCTTGCCCTCAGCAAAAGGGAAAGCGCACTAGGTTTCTTTCAGGGAAATGTATTTCGTATTTTAGCTTTACCAGACCGTAGAGTAGAAAGCTCGGAGAGCCTTACAGGGCTCGTAGTAATCCGCGCTAGGAGAGCTGGTATTTTAAACCAAAACTCTATAATGTCTCCAAGGGGGACTCCAGGAAAGCATAGTAGTTAAAAGAGCAACTTAAGGGCAAGGCAGAGGTGGGAAAACCAGCCTGGCGCTCCTCCTGGATATGTAAAGAGCCCTTGCCAGCTGGAGACTCTGGCCAGTCTTCCACTTATTGGAGGGTGGGCAGTTTAGCCGCTGACCTGGTCGAAGTAGATGGTCATGGTACGGTTGCTCATCTCTGACGGCTCGTGGTTGGTGCTCCGAGTAGCGGAGAAGGCCACCTTGGCACTGCCTGAGCGCACAGAAATGCCCAGGGAAGAAGTGACGGCGCCATCCCCTGATGGGCTGGAATCGCACACAACCAGGCACTTGCCCTCTAGCACGATGGGTTCCGTGTCGTTCTGAGCTGTGACCGGGCAGCAGGCGGGCAGTAACAGCAATAGTAGGGCCAGCGCCGCCCCCAGACTGGAGCCAAAGTCGGCCGGCTCACGCAGCGCCCCCCGGCGCCCGGGCATGCTCAGCAGCCGCCCTCTGGGGCCCTGGCCAGGCGCGGGCATCTGGGCTGGGGGGGCGCCCTGTGAATGTCAAGGCCGGCAGAAGCCAGGGAGCTCCCTGGGTGCGCACAAAAACGCGCAGGGCTAGAGTAGTAGCCTTCTCTGGGCTGGGTGCTCTCGCCTCAGATGGTCAAGGCCAATTGATTCTCAGAAGGAAGGCACCTGCAGACCTGTCAGGGCAAAGAACCCAACACTTAGGCAGGCAGGTAGAAGAAGGACAAGTGCCTAGTACTCTCCAGTCCCTTCCAGATGACCATTCACTTGGCTCCTGAAAGCTATCCTCAATCCAGATGAGACATAATGAACGCGAAAAAGCTCTGGAACACCGTTCAGCATATCCCAGCAGATCCCTGAACAATTTGCTCCTGGAGCCCTGGGTTCTGGGTTGCAATTCTGTAGGAGGCTGTAAACAGGATTGGGGACCTCTGAGAAGACATCATTACTGTCCCCTGCCTACTCGGCCCAAGACATCTAAAGGAATTAAATGAGTTAAGGAAAACAAACAAACAAACAAACAAAATGATGCTTAATCAGTTTCTTTTCAACGGCTTTCTGGATAGCCACAGGAAGAAACCCTTCCTTTCCTGGCCTTCCCGTTTATCCTGTTTTCAGGAAGTAATGTATAAGCAGCCCATTTCGAATAAAAATAAACTGCCTCTCCGCCACCACCACCCCCAAGAACAAACCCCAGAAAGCTTCTTGGGTGGATGAGATAAGAAATAAAAAGGAAAGGACAGAAACAGGGAAAGGCGGGAAGGGTGGGTGTGAGGAGCGAAATTTTAACACCCACTTCCAACGTTCCCGCAGTCACTGGTGAGCTCCCTAGGAGAGCCTGCTGGAGTCCTCTCTCTGGCAAAGGTGAAGAGCCGATTCCAGCACCAGGATCGCCGGATTTTACTCATTTGCAGGCTCTTTTCTCTCTCTTCTGTAGCATTCTGCTAACTTACACGGGTTTGCACTTTTACCCTGTCCCCTCTTCTTCAGCTAAAACAGAGAGGCCATTCCAACACCCAACACAGGGACACAACCAGAAAGAACCCGCCCCTCCTCTCCCACACTCTCCAAACTCTTTCAATGTTCTTTCTAAGAAAACCGAAGTTGCGTTTGAATAAATATCCTGTCTACAGCTCTCACGGGAAGGATAACAGGACACCCCCACCCCTAAACATACACACACTCAGGCGCAGTGTCTCCTTCACTCTCTTGAACCCCCAGCACACATATTACTCAAGGTCCGGGTGAAGCATTACAAAAAGGCAACTAGGAAGCGGATCCCGGAGCTCAGGGGTTGGGTAGATTACCTGGAACGTCCATGACGGGCGAGTACCGCTGTCGGAGAAGTTGTTCTGCTTAGAGAAAATAAGGCAGGCGAGAGCTAGCGGGAGGAGGACACCTCGGAGCGCGACCCTTCTTCCAGAGCCTGGCCAATAACTGCTCCGCCCCGCCCTGCCTCCTCTCCTTTCGGTCGGATCTTGCTTGTCAAGCACACCACGCCCCGGCCCCAGGAGCCCAGAAAGCCCCACAGCAAGTGCTGCTCCGCGCAAGGCGATACCTGGAACCTACTTGCTCCCCACTCGGATTAGAGCCGCGCCGAGACCAGTAGCCGCAATAGGGCGCGCAGCTTGCCTCCTCCGGCCCAGAATAGTCCACCAGCCAGAGCACCTATCCTGAACCTCACTAGTAGGATCCCTGGGTCCCCGCCTCTGCTCCAGACTCCAGAAAGCACAGCTCAGAGATGCCAACTAAGGACTCCTGGCACCCTCCGTTTTAGAATCCACAGCCCTGTGGATTCCCCTGTGACTTCCCTCTAGCACCTTGCCAAGCCCAGGTGTCCGTCTCTCACCTAGACATCTAGCGCAGTCCTCTTAGGTATCTTCTTAAAACTAGGCGCCCTCGGAAGCACCAGCCGTGTTTCTTCTTCCAGATTCTTTTGCTTTTCCAAATTCCCTCCAAGTCTTTATCTTGAACAGAGTGGCCACATTCATAATTTTAAAGGGGGGAGAGTACTTAAAAAAAAAAGGAAAAGTATTTTTATTTTTTTAAGAGAGAAAAAGCCTCCGTAATTTAATGGCTTTAGAATTCCGATTCCAAAATCTCCCGTTAGTGAAATGTCAGCTTTTGGCAGAGATTAAAGAGGCTCTTCCTGCCTGGGTTTATGTGTCTGCTGCTCTGAACCCCGGGGCTGGTGGAGCGCGTTGGAAGCACTCGTATTTATTAAAACGTAGTCTCTGGGCTCTAAAGACCCGGGGAGACACGCGGGGTTCCGAGCTGCGCCTGGAGAGCCGCGAGATGCGCAAGCACGGACGAGGGGCGCCACCTACGGGCGCTGGAGCCTGCTGGCCTCAGGCTGCGAACAAGCCTACTCGGTGTGGGGGAGTACCCAGGGACAAAGGTGAGGTTTAAGGATTTTTTTTTTTCTTTCACCCCAGCTAAAACAGCGCCGGCTCCTACAAAGATGTAACAAGGTTGTCTTTCAATATTCGTTCGTCTCCCAATTTACTGCAGTTATGATTGTATTTTTAACTCTTCATCCCTCTAACATGTAACTCTGCCAAGATCATGTATGCTGTTGTGGGTTATCATGGGCTATTAACATCTGCACAGCCTTTGTCAAACCTTTAGGATGGGTATTCCATATTGACATTGAACAAAGGCAAGGCAGCTTTTACATATGGGCGTAATATGAGTTTTAAAAGCATCGTTGCAATGATTGTGCTCTGTCTTGGGTAGTATGCCTTTCTGGTAGGCTGGTGAAAAAAAAAATCCGAATCAGCCCATGTAGTTCAATAGAGTGTAGCATGTTTCTGTCTTGTTCCCCCTGAAGTCAGCACACCTAACGCTCCTCCCTTTGAACATTTCAGTCATCCTGCTTCTGCCTTATGAGACGTGACTTCTTAGATTAGAGCTTTTTGAAGACCCTTTTTATTGGCTCTTTCATGGCTGTTCTAGGATGGAAGGCCTAAGCACTGAAGATACCGTGCGTGTCCAATCAGCTCAATAGGAAAGGGGGTGAGCTGAGTCCAAATGAAACCCACAGCATTAGTTTAGTTGAGGCCAAAGGTTCCCCATGGGTATCAGGGTATTGTAGTGATTAAGAGAGCGTCAGAAACAAATGTATTCTACTTCACATAACATTCAGAGCATTACAGACTATAAAATAACTTACGAATCGGTCAGCCCTACAGCAGTCACTGGAAATTGTAGCTTCCAGGTGCCATGCTCAGTACCACCGGGAAGCTTGTAAAAGGCACAGCAGCCAGATCTTACTATCATTTGTGAGTTTAACTCAGCGGAAAGGGTGCAATCTTACTTTAGAGTCATTTTACTCTAATATCATACGAATTTGATTGTCTCTGCCTGGGACAGATGATTGTACCGTGCCATCACAAAGACGGAATTAGATTCAAACCTGCCAACAGAGGATAAAAGAACGCAACCAAAAAGAACAGACTTGAGAGCGAGCACAGCAGAAACAAGCCTTGCACACATCTAAAATCTTTAAGTAGTTGTTTAATTAAACAGTTCCTTAGGTACTTTGAGATATTTGACTTATATAAACACCCGAACCAACTTACCATCTTTAAGGCAACAAAATAAAAGAAAAGCAAAACAAAACCACTTTTACGTGTTGTGATGGCAGTATGTAAACAGCAAATTAAGGAGACTTTCACCTACGGAACTAGGTGATGGTGTAAAACCAAGTATCCTTATGTTACAAAGTGAAAAATAGGTTTGAATCTTAGCTTGAGTCTTTTGTTTAACAAGGAAATTAGAAATTGTGGGATGTATCAGACTGAAAGAAAAGTGAATAAATTATTGATCCACCAATAGGTACTTCCACCTAACAGATCTTTGGTTAGGAGGTAGATATTTTTAGCTTGTAAGCATGTTTAGAAAAAAACAAAACAAAACATCCAGAGCATGGAATTAAAGCAGAAAACTTCTGCGTATATTTCAATGATTACATACCGTGCCCCATATTTTCATTACTAGTAATCATTGTTATTATCAAAATATGGACAATAAATTAGGTTTCTGAAGTGAAACAGCATTGCCATGGACAGTAATAACATCAAACATCTATTGAATGTGACTGCACCATGACCTTTGCTTTTGATGTAGCAGAGAGCATAATGCCCATAGCCAGCACCCTGAACCAGAGACAGGCATCACACATAGCTAATGGGAAAGTATTGTAATGTTAAAACGTGCATTTAAAGGGAGAAATTAAGCTCGTATTCATTCTATTTGTCCAAAATAATTATCTATCATAAAGCTTAACATGATCTTCCCAGGAGAGAACCCACTGGTGAAAAGCAATTCCAGCCTGTATTAGTCTTTTTTTTGGGTGGGGGGGTCATCTCTAAAATACAACATCATACTTGTGTATTTCATCTGAGTATGTTTTAAATATGATTTCTCATGGTTCTCACTCATATTCGGGGATGCAGAACCTATAAATGTACTTTTACAGAAAAATATATGCACTAACAAAAATATGTCTTTCTTTAAAATATGAAAATATATATTTAATATGGGATGGTATCTATGCTAGAAATGCATATCATATACTCCTTCAGTTATATATGGTAATTTGTTTAAATATGTTCATATTTCTTTGTAAAAAAGATATTAAAGGATGAATTATTACACGAAAAAAAAATAAATACTTCAAGCTACATGGATATTTTTCTCTTAATGAATTACTAGCCTATGTGGAAAAAAAAACTTAAGATTGGAATGAACTCTATCTACCTCAGCCACTGCTCAGTAGAAAGCCCAAGAAAATGTATTTATATGAGGCATGACGTTACATTTATTAACTGAAACATGACACAATCATATTACCCCAGACAAATTAGATAAACATTTAATTGACTAAGTTAAAATGTAGACTGACTGGACTCAGACTGTCTACACTCTGTAGTCACATTGGGATAAATAAGCTATCAGTGCTATCCAGGAACAGCCTTGATTTGTCAGCTTATGTTTCAGAGACTTTTACAGCACCCAGCCAAATATGTAATATCCGTCCTATGTTTTTGTTAGCAAAAGACAGCACACCACAGTCATGGAATTAGTTTCAGTGGTACTGTTTTCTTCTTCTTATATGCTTCTTTACTGGTTTGTTTGGTTTCTTTAAGACAAGAGCTCACTGTGCAGGCCTGGCCCGTTGTGGACTATTCAGAAAATGCTGGTATCAATCTCAATAAGGTCTGCCTGCTTCTGCCTTTGCATGCTGCGTTGGTATTAAAAATTGTTCTACTTTCTCAACATTGTAAAACTAACTTGCTGTCTTGTTAAAAAAAAAACCTTTATTCTTTTAGTGCACTTTGTTATCCCCTGTAGGGATATATAGTGAGGTCTGGGATATTATGAAGCAACTACTTCAAGGTCTCACGATACATGACTCTTTTAAAAATTATTTATTTCAATTTATGTCCATGTATGTACCTGCATTAGTATAGCTCATATGTGTGCAGATGCCTGTGGAGGCTATAAGAGGAAGTTGGAACCTGTGGAGCTGGAGTTAAGTGTAGCTGTGGGTAATCTAACAGGTGCTGGGGAAGAAGCTTGGGTGGTCTGGAAGAGCAACAAGCACTCTTAGCCTCTGAGCCATCTTTCCAGCACTCCTGTGATCCTTAAATAGAGTAGAATGATTTAATAGTAAAATAGGAGTGAATATATATATGTATATACATATATATATTATATACATATAATATATATTATGTAGCATAGTATATATTATATATATAGTAGTATATATAATATAATCAAATATTTGAGATATTATATACTAGTAGAAGACATAGCAAGAATTAATTAGAAGAGAAACATTTTCTCTTAATTCTTTTAGGTCTTGATGTTTCACATAATCTTGTCTTCTCTCTTTATTAAGGGAAGGAAATGTCTCTGTTGCCTTTCCAAATTGGATCAAATGTCTAATGGATAGTCATTTAACTGATTAAAAATAATAGATTTTATACAAGATAAATGTTTGTCAAATCTTTTTCTCAATAAGAAATAGTTAATGCTAGATGAATAAGAAACAGTTAATGCTAATATCCTACAAATTTTTCCTTCAAAATCAAATGCTATTGGTAAGAAAAATATGGAAAATCACTAATATGTGCTAAAGAATTTCCTGATTTTTTCTTAAATCTTTTATTTAGATTAAGTTGCAAGTATGTTGTCAAGGCTCACAATACCCACAATATTTGAGTATGGGTAAAAAATATCGTTCTGTAAACATACGTTTGAGGGATTGTTTTGCTTGTCATAATTGATGCTGAAGAGCCAGCCACCTGTAGATAGCATTATTCTTAAGCAGGTGGTCACAGGCTCTATAAGAAAGCTAGCTAGGCAGAAGTAACAAGACTGACATTTCTTTATCCAATATAAAATAAGTGGAATCATATACTGCCTAGATGTGAACATAGCTATGATGCAGTTTTTTTTCAGAACCTTGTTTTGGGAAACTTGACTGAATTATTTTTTGATTGACATTAACTCTTGATCTTGAGAGTATTTGATAGACATGAAGTACCCTCAGGGAGTGTAAAAGGAGCCCTCTTAGGAATGCTCGGAGCTGATACTGAGGAACTTGAAGGTCCAGGCTAAGAATAGTGTACTCCCTTAGGAGCCACTCTTTTGATA
Organism: Grammomys surdaster; assembly: GCF_004785775.1. Classification (NCBI taxonomy): domain Eukaryota; kingdom Metazoa; phylum Chordata; class Mammalia; order Rodentia; family Muridae; genus Grammomys; species Grammomys surdaster. The sequence goes on along the minus strand of NW_021604634.1, from coordinate 6,309,455 downwards.
TAATCCACTATAAAAAGCCATTTTATAGTGATCATGAGTTTTTAAGAGAAATATGATTTATCTGAACAGAAATCAGAGTTCAAGCACAAATATCCTTAAGACATGTTTCAGGATCTAAAGTGGAGCTCTGCTGCCTGGCCACTTGAATGCTGAGTTCTCTTTACAGTGGAGTACCAGTATTAACAAACTCGAAGGCCACAGCCTGTGCCCTCTGCCATCTCTAGCCATCTGTCCTCAACTAAAAGAGCCAAATTAATAGTGAAAACCAGAAAAAAAAAAGAGATTTATTCAATGTCATTTTGGCAAGGGGACAAAGGCATCTAGTGAACTCTATACTCCAAGTCCTTCTTCAGGGTTCTGAAGTGTGATTAAAGTTTAAATAGAGGGCCAAGGATATGAACATCTAAGCAGTACCTCTTACTGTGGGGCCCATTCCACCAGGGACCCATGATTGTCTGGACTAAAGTCTCATCCCATAAGGTGGTCTGGCAAGTTGTTGGAGTTGTGGGAAATCTCTTTCCAAGAGAAAAGTTCTTGCTCTGGGTGAAATCTTTGCCTTCCCTCAACATGAGATTCTCAGGGCAAGTCCTATTTCTTTGGTCTCTATTGTTACTAAAACATAGTAGTCCATAGATAGACAAGAATATCTCTTTAAAATATCTAGGTCTGTTACATCAGCAGCATCTATGTTTCATGGATGTCCATTGTACACACCCACCACTGCTTCATCATAGACTAGTCATAAGGAACTAAAACCAGTTCCAGATAGGAAGGGAGGGCAGGCAAACTGAGGAATATGTTCATAGCTGTTTAAACTTCCACACTGTAATGAGTATGTGAATCATCTGGACTCTTGTTTAAAATGTTGGACTGGATCTAGCTGGCAACTTGTATGAGTTCCAGTCTGCCTACTGCAGAGAATCAAGGCTTCTATTTCTATGGAGCCCTCACTCTACACCTGAAAGGTATCTGGAAGGCTTACTATTTAAGACATCTGTGAGTGAAGTGCACTTATATAAAACAAACTCACATTGGAAAAGAGCCTGGTGGTTGTATAATAAATGAGGACATCAGTGTTGTTAGTGTAGGTAGCAGGTGCTCAGCTTCTTCATACCTACAGAAGCTATTTCCTCAAGTTTGCTATGTGATATTTTACATGCATTGTTGCCGAGAGAAAAGAAATCATGCCCTTCTTAAGCATCTGACATCTGACACAAAATATTTTCCTTGGAGTTTTTTTTTTTAACTTCTGTTGAGTAAAACTTGGTCAGGAGACATCTAGAGTAGCTGAAAAGGTTAGAAAAGCCTTTTAATAAATAAAATTATTTTAATAGGCAGATTGGCACAACTCATCACCTGTCCTAGACTATTCTACTAGAAGTCATTTTATAATTGTAATGGAAAGAGTTGCAGCTTTGATTATGTATTGCTGATGGTTTGTAATAATTCTTTTGTGTGCAGGTATGTGAAATACAGAGTAAACCCCTGATTTCTGAGTCAAAAGTTACTACGATCCCTGTGAGGTAGTGTGGAGAAGATAACAAGATCAATGTTGAGGACTGTTAGAAATGGTAAAAACAGAAAGCTGTATGCAAATATAAAAACAAATATTTTCTTGATGGCAATATTAAAATATTGTCTTTTATATGAAACTGGGGCTCTGCTTACCCTCTGCCAAAATGATAGAAAGTTAAAAATGCACTTTAGAATCAGCATAATGTATGCCTGAACACATCGCTTGGCAGGCTGACTGGATCTTTGTCTGATACATTCTTGTGCTGATTTCTTATGATAATCTACATGAGAGAATATTGATTTTCCTTCAGGATTTTCATCACCTCCAATAAGCGTAAACATTTGTTAAATTTCTAATATATCTGAAGCACAACACCATCATTTTTCCTGAGGAAAGTTTAGTCATGTAAGGATGCAAGAAAGAACTCACAAATCAGAATGCCAAAAACAAACAGACAAATAAAAATTTAAATAACCCACTAAGGGCTGACTGACAGCACCCATAATTCAGAGAGTGGAGTAAGTCTGGAATCTGACAATCAGAGGAGAACTTTAAGGTGAAGTGGACCATCAGAAAGTGAAAAAAAGATTATTTTCATGAGAAACTTGATACTCAGCTGCCTCTCTTGGAATATGAACATTTAATCAACCAGTACTATTTTATATAATTTTCAAAATACTAAAATAAAGTTTTCCTAATGGGAAATACTGTAACACAAATTGTCTTACTTTATATTGGAGGATTGTGGTCAAAGATTTTTGTGATGCTCTGGTTTAAATCTCCTAAAATAACACAGGATTACATTCTTCATGTTCATATTATCTTTATTTCCCTTCTTTATAGTATTTATATTAATCCCCCTTCAGGAGGACTTTTTCCATAAACATAGTATCATGTTTGTGTTTTGCTACATCTCAATACATAGAGAAAGATAGTGTATTGAGAAGCCTGAATTTTCAAATTAATGAACTGATTTTGATGTACATTATGTGTTAATTTCAGAAACCTTATTCTAATTTTGAGAAATGTGTTGAATAATTTAAATAAATTTTTCAACAATCAGAGACTAGGAAGAAATTCATTCAACAAGAAAAATTGATTAACAATACTTTGAATATATAAATTCAAATAAACTGACTTTTTAATAGATAAAATTGTTTTATTTAGCCTATCATAAATACTTTAAAGTTTATGTTTTCTAAATACATAAAGTTGTAAAGTTTCTTATTGCACATATAATATATCTCTGTGACTGGTAGAGTCTTTGACATTCTCTCGGCCCTTCCCCATGACGTTGGACATTTTGAGGATGTTTTGAAATTGTGCTTGCATTTTTTACCTTTTGTTCTTTTATGAGGTCTAAATGTTGCCTGAAATAAACATGAAGAAATAGTTGCATAATGGAGTAAACAGAAATTTCACAAAGCCTTCCAAACAGGTGCCGTTTGAGGATAGGCTGTCATGGAAGTGTGGCTGTGTGCGCAGCTGAAAACTGGATGAACCACTTTTTGCATGGACAAATAGAGAAAGTGCTTAAGAGGAGAACAAGAAATCCCAGAACATTATTAATACAACAGTGCTGACATCATTCAGCTCCACCAGTAAGATGAAGTTTTGGTGGTACCACTCTCCATGTAGAGAGTACATGCCTTTACTGCGTGAGTTAGTATTAATAATGTGGCTCCATTTCATTTAAGAAATATAGTTTCCTAGTCTGTGGGTTTAGTGTAGTTAGAAGATGAAGGTCAGATGACAGAAGCAACTTTCTCTGTTGTCATTTTTACCTCCAAGGATCGTTCATGTCAAAACACTCTACATTCACTTTTTTTTCTGAGGTTTATCTAGTTGTTCTTTGGTCTAATTTGATTATTATTCAATTATTTTATTTTTCTGTTATTGCATTTTTCTGTTTTCTTCCAGCTGTTTTTCCAGTGTTTTCTCACTTTTATGATACATTAACATTTCTACCAAGTAAACTGAAATTTTTAATGGACAGAAAAGTTTGAATTTAGCCTATCATACACATATCTAAAAACTCACATTTACTTTCAATGTGTATAAAAATCAAATAGCTTCTGCTGGGCAAAAAATTCCAACAGCGTTTTGACAAAAACTTTGACACTGAAAATTCATGACAAGAAAATAAAGATGGATCTCATGAAATGTGGAGAGAGAGCCACAATTACTTATATTACCTTTAACATTAAAGTTGTGGGAGTGCTTGTTGAAATGTTGAGCAAAATAATATATTATTAATGTAAAGCAAACAATATAATTTGCATATAACATTTATATTTTAACAACAGGATCATATATATTAATTAGAAAAAAGTGAGATAAATCTAATACTATTGAGTTTTATCTCCAGCTTTTCAGTAGAAAATAAATATACACTGAATAAAGTTGGTAAAATTGCAACTAGAAAGAAACATGTTACTCACATGACTCTGAGACTGAAAAAAATGAAATATTAACAAAAATATTTTTCAAAACATTTACAATAGATGAGCATGCACCACACTTTAACCATAGCACTTGAGATACAAAAGCCTGTGGATTTCTGAGTTTGAGGCTAACCTGGTTTACACAGCAAGTTCTAGGACAACCAGGGATACATAGAGAAACCCTGTCCCAAAAAATTAAAAAAGTGTAAAAAAAAAAAAGCAAAATAAATACTAGGCATCCGTAGGCCAAGGGTCTATTATTAACATTATCTACTTCTATGTGTTTCTGTATTTTTAATGTTTAATTAATTTATTTTATGTTTATTTAGCAGGGGTGGTCAGTCATGGAAGCCCCATAGCAGGCCTGTGGATGTTTGAGAATAAATTGCAGGAGTAGGATCTCTCTCTCCACCTTATGAGCTCCAGGGATGAAACACAGGGTTGTTAGGCTTGCTTGCTGCCAAGAATCTTCACCTGCCGAGCCATCTCCTGGGCCTTCTATTCTTGACTTTTTACGGTGTATGGATGCAGTACTTTGAAAATAACCTTAATTAGGAGATACAGTTTCCTTGTGAGATGAATGCATGCTGGAACTTTGTGCAAAACAGAACTGAGGAAAAGAGTTCCTCTTTACTGGAGCAGAAAGGGTAGCTCTCACCCAGGAGACATTGAAAGGTGTGTTCACAGTCTTGTAGAAACATCCATTTGATTTGTTCACCTTTGGAAACCTAAGAGTGTTCTCAAGGCCAGCGATTCCAAAGAGGACAAGAACAGACTGAACATTTTCCCACAGTCAGCAAGAATTTTAAACTTGAAACAAGTAAACAAGAGAAGAAACCACAAACTTCTTTATACAGGCATAAGAAAAATGGGAGAAAAGGTGATTTCCAAGGGAAAACTAATATGTTAATATGTGAGTGTACTAGAATAGGAAATAGTTTACAATCTCCAGGATAGATGTGTAGATGACAGTGAGAAGAATGATAGATGATAGATAGATGATAGATGGACAGATGATTGATGGATGATAATAGATAGATAGATGATAAATAGATGATAGATGGATAGATGGATGGATGGATAGATAGATAGATAGATGGATGGATGGATGGATAGATAGATAGATAGATAGATATGTAGATTTCTTTTTAGATACTCAGGTCTGTTTATTTGTCCACTATAGTTTCCTTGCAATTTAAAATAAAATAGGAAATTAACTGATAAAGGAACTTAAATCTTTTACAGTTTTGCTAATCCAGAAATAGAAACTCTAGTTTCCTCTTCTCTATGACTGTGAGAGTCTAACGGCTTATAGAACATAATGAATCAAAGGGTAGGAAATCTCTGAACTTAACTGTGAGGTAATGTAAGCAGTCATTTCTTGCAAAGTCAGGCAATTGGGCACCAATTTTTCTTCATACTCAGCTACAGAGAGCTGCTGCTACTCCTGCTGGTGGTGATAGTGTGTGTGTGTGTGTATGTGTGTGTGTGTGTGTGTGTGTGTGTATGTGTAACACTTTCGTTTCTGTGTGTGTCTTTGTCTGTTTGTATGTGTGTCAGTGTGTCTGTGTGTCTGTGTGTCTGTGCATCTGTGTGCATTTATTCAAATCTGGGCCTGAGAAAAATAAGGCAGATACTCCAAAATAAAGATCACCAATGTTTAAAAGAGAAGCAGTTTTAGGAGTTTCATGCAATAGCGATGATAGATTTCTATCTGAACCTGGCCTGGCATGTTTCAGTCCCAATTCTATTCCTCTGATAGACATAGGGTGTTCAAAAAGTTTCTTAGGAGATCATGCCTGTTAAACACCAATTTTGTTAGAGAAAAATGGTGAATCTGATGCCAAAGGCAACAACTCTTTAGGATATAGCACATTTCTATATATTCACAGTTTCAGCTAATTTGGTCAGCATGAGATCACTGTTACCCATGACAATAGATTCACAGAGATGTCATTTTATCTTCTAAAGCCCTACTGGTGGTCTCACAATGGCATCATCGGAACAATGAAACCCATTGTAAGTGAAATCTAATAGACAATATTAGGTTCTGAGCATGTTCTCAGTAAGGAGATGTTAGGTCCCGCCCCTTGTCTCTCTCATCTTTGGTTCCCAGTTTCCATAACGACAGCAATGTTTTTCTGACATGTTCTTGCATCCAAGATGTTCTGCATCTTTATAAGCATCAGATAAATATGCACCAACACTGATGGACTCATAAGGCATCATAAGCCTTGCATCCTTTAAATATATTCACCCCAGGAAGTTTTTTCACAGCTGCAGGAAGCTAATGGTGGCTATGGGTACACATATATTTTACACTCATCATATATATATATATATATATATATATATCTCCATAGGTACACATATATTTTACTCAAATATTCTACCTATGTCTATGTATATTAGTTATGATGTCTTTTAATTATTAACAAAAATTGTATGATAGTGATGTAAAGCTCAGAAGAATCTTTCAATTTGAATAATTTTAGTAAAAACAGATAATATTGTATATGATGTAATCTGATTCCCACAGAACTATTCAATCACCAATCAGAGGGCATAGGATAGAGTAAAGTAAGGATACACTTACAGTCATATTCAGTTCTAGGATGCTGAAAACACTGCTAAAGACAAAACCACATAATTGACTGAGATTGACACTGTAAATATGAGATGAAGGCAGATAAGGGGATAAGTTTGCACCAAGATTTGAAGAAACCATCAGATTCATTGCTCAGGGTTGTATCTACCCTTCCTTACTAGAAACACCACAGCATAAGTTGGCTATATCAGCATGGAAGTCATATCTCTGCAATGAAGAAGTATTCCCACATCCCATGACTCTCAATTCTGGAGGGAAAGAATTAAGAACTAATCACATAATCTCTTCTATAATTTATTCTTTATAATCTTTAGAGCATAACATGACTGACAATGCAAAGGGAAATACAGTAATGATTATTAATGTTCATTGTTCCTATTACTCTCCTCAGTTTGCTTTTAGTGTGATAAAAGCAGCCACTTAAAATGAATAATAAAATTTGAAATCCATTATTCCAGGTTTACCTAGAGGATTCTCTTCTGAGAAAAATGAAATATTTTGTCATCAACAATTCGTATGCCTGCCAAAATGTCAGCTGTTGACTCTGAAAGGAAAAGTTTGAAACAAATTTCAGAGTCCATGTTGTGTGAGATTATTGTTTCCATTCCTTTCTGGGATTAAGTATGTGAATTAAGTTCTGAAATCTGGGCTTGTTTTTAAAAATAGCACACTTTATGTTACTTGCTACAGTGTAGTTATTCCAAGGTGAATATTTATCACAAATGCCAAAGTATCTTACAATTACATACAATTCACATGTCTGTTAATCTTTAAGTTTAAAAAATATATTTATATTTTATAAGGTTAAAAGTTAAGAAGGAATTGGGTGATGGCTCAGTGGTTAAGTTCTCTTGTTGCTGTTGCAGAAGTCCTTTGCTTACTTTTCAGCATCAACATGACAACTCAGATCATCCACAACTCCATTTCTAATACATCCAATGACCCCTTCTGACTTCCATGAGCATCAAGCATGCATGATTCACACAGATATGCATGCGAACAAAACACTCATATACATAAAATGAATAAATCTTTCTAAAAAATAACTGCTTTTTCTTAACATGTGATGCTAATTTTCCTACAGGTATATCATATCTACTTATGTAAATTGATATCATTGTGATTATATAAGAAATACATTTATCAAAAGCGGGCATCCAATTACAATTTGCTGTCATTTTTCTTTTAAAAATCTCCTACATTATCTACAGCAGTGCAAGCAACTCTAATTAAACTCAGTGGGCTGCACACAAAAAGGCAGGAAACATGGGGAGTAGATATGGTGAAAAGAAGAAACATTTCAGTGGGACAGAGAGAGTGGGAAGAGAGAGAAAATGGAAACAAGAAGAGCTAAAATGAGTTTAAATTAAAATGAAATAGTATTAGATATTTGTACTATTCTTAATGAATTGAGGAAATTGATATTCATTGTTTTTCTAATAGAACTTCAAATGAAAATCTAAAATAAAATAATTGTAACCTCTATAAAAACAGCAACTAAGCTAAGGGAAATGATTCGTTCACAGACTGTCATCAAGAACTATGTTTATGGGTTGCAAACCCCTTCAACATAGGGAGAACAACAATATTAACCAACCAGACCCCTCTCCCCAAGCTGCTATGAACTAAACCACCAACCAAAGAGTACAAATGGAGGAACCCATGGCTCCAGCCACATATGTAGCAGAGGATGGTCTTGTGGGACATCATTGAGAGGAGAGGTCCTTGGCCCTGAGATGGCTCGATGCCCCAGTGTAGGGGAATGCCAAGGTGGGGAGGCAAGAGTGGGGTGGGGAACACCCTCATAGAAGCAAGAGGAGGGGGGATGTAAAAAGTAGTTTCTATGGGGGAAACCCAGGAAGGGGATAACATTTTGAAATGTAAATAAATAAAATACTCATTTAAAAACTATGTTTATTAGTATTCAATAAGTGTGCACTATGAGTTCAGCACTCATACAAGTGTTTTATGAAGTCAGTATCTATAGTCAGTAAATATATATTCTGAGCACAGGATGGCTCTATCTCTGGGTGCTTCTTCTTGTGCATGAGTGGAAAATGTGAGCTACTATATAGAATTATGTAACCATAAGTGACTCATCTAAGAGACTCACCTCACCACTGAGCCATTTGTGCTGTCACACAGTATTGGGCCATTGTTCCACCATTTTAGTACCAAGATGAGGGAGTACAGGACAGAACTACAGACTTACATGCACATCTAAACTACATAAGAAATGAGCCTTGTATTATGAGTTACTAAGGTTTTTTTTTGTTTTTTTTTGTTTTGTTTTTTTGTCTTTTTGTTTTTTTTTTTGGTTTTTCGAGACAGGGTTTCTCTGTGTAGCCCTGGCTGTCCTGGAACTCACTCGGTAGACCAGGCTGACTCTGCCTCCCAAGTGCTGGGATTAAAGGCGTGCGCCACCACCGCCAGGCTAAGTTTTTTGGTTACTGAATACTATAGCACACTCTAGCTGTACTGACTAGAACACATTTGATCATTTGGTTCTTTATGGATACTAAGAAATTTTAATTCTGATACTATTTATGATGAACAAGAAAAGAAAGAAAAAGAAAACACTTAGAAAAAACAAATAAATGTTCTTATTATGATATGGTTGATTTATATTCTAAATCTTACCTGATCATTATCAACTTTCTTTTATCAAGCAGTGAGTGTCCTGTCACATGCAGATAACTTTAAGTTGGTAATATAAAGGAAGCAAGGGAATGGAAGTGTAAGTCAGTGGTAGAGCATCAGCCTACCTGTGCCTTGCATGTGCATGGACCTGGATCTGATCTCAAACAAGAACTCTGTATGTCAAAATAGGAAGCATTTACGCCTGCTTTGGAGACCCATTTACCATGAGTTTAGAGTGCTTTCAGAAAAGGCAGTAATTACAGAGAATAATAAAATAGTCTCTTTCTGTCTCTATTTCTGTTTCACAGCAGTAAACACACAGGAGACTTACAGAGTAATGAAAAGAACTTCCCAGTAGAACTGCAGGCTCTGGGATGAGTGATAACTGAAGGTGAGTCACCAAGCTATCTAAAAGAAAAGGAAAAAAGTGAAAATTAAGCCAACATATAGCAAATTACTGACAGGTGGCGTCTGAGTGTTTCGTGAAGCTTGGGATCTGAAGCTACAGAATCATAATGACACTTCTGAGGCAAGCAGGGGTCAGAAAGGAACCTTAAACCCACAGAGAGTGGTAGTTAAGGTTTTGAGATAAAAAGGCAAATTATACACAGATGTATGCTTTTAAACCACAACAATGAAGGCCAAAATTGTCTTCATCATTTTTATACAGATAGCCAAACAGTATCTGGAGAAAGAAAACATGCCATTTTTCCATCCTCAAACATTTCGCTGTTTTGAAAGATAATATACCATTTTTCCTAAGGTATTTTCTTTTTTTTATTGGATATTTTCTTTATTTACATTTCAAATGTTATCCCTTTTCCTGGTTTCTCCCCGGAACTCCCTATCCCATCCCCCTTTTCCCTGCTTCTATGAGGATGCTCCCCCACTCACTCACCCACTCCTGCCTCCCTGCCCTAGCATTCTCCTACACTGAAGCATTGAGCCTTCAAAGGACCAAGGGCCTCTTCTTCCATAGATGCCCTATGGAGGATTTACCACCTTTTGTCATTTAAACAAATAAAATTAAGGCAAATTGAGTGTTTGTTATTTTTATCTTTAATATGGCTTTATACATTTTGCATGTATGAAAATTCTCAATAAAATATAATAAATATTAAAAAATTTCATTTGACTTTCTTAAAACTAACTGAAGGAAAAATAATACCTAAGCTAAGAACATGAGGTGAATTCATATGAAGATGAACTCTGAGATTTCCTGGGCTACCTGAGGGTCACATGACCACACAAAGGCATGGTATCCTGAAAAGCAGGAGGACACTTAGCACTGTCCTAATAATATCAGAATGCTGATGACTTTTAGCCTCACAATACCTAGGCATGTGGTTATATGTCTGAAATCAAGTACTAAGAAGGCAGGGGTAAGGAGCCACAGGGGTAAGTTCAAGGTCACCTTGAACTATATAGAGTGATGCTCTGTTTTATCATCATCAACATCATTGTCTCCATCATCATCATCTCCATCACCATCACCAACTTTGTCATTGTTACTGTCATCATCACAATCCTACCACCATCATCATCCCTATATCTGGAAGCGTCTAAATGTGCATTAACAGCACTAATACCTTGAGGCTAAACAACAGCTATCTTATGGATTTAAGGCTTGCTCAAAGGAGGTAACTCATACTTGGCACTGTAAAACTAGTCAAGATCTGTGGTTGCAGAAATAACAGATGTTAAAAGAAAACTATTTGATTAAAACTGTTAAAGCATTCAAGCACTTTCAAATGCTTATTTTCATCACTAAGGGTATGTAGATGTCACACTTTGGAGAGATTAGTTTGAAAAAGATTAGTTTGACAAAGATTAGTTTGACAAAGACCAAGTCCAAACTATGCATTCTTCAATTTTCCTTCTATGTCTCCCATCTGTCTGTATTGTATAGATACTTGTCTATTTGTAGACTCTTTTGTGTGTCTTACCTATCTGCCCCTGCCTTAGTTACTCTTTTATTACTCTGAAGAAACATCATAATCAAGGCAACTCAGAAAAGAAAACATTTAATTTAGAGCTCATATTTTGAGAGTGTAGTAGAGCCCATGACCATGGTAGGGAGCATGGCAGCAGGCAGGCAGACATAATCCTTCCCCAAAAGATCCTAGCAACTGGTGAACAAATAGTCAAACATGTGAGCCTGTGGGGACCATTTTCATTCAAATCACTGCAGTTCTTCTGCCTAGTCTGTATCTTTGCCTATGTCATAATCTTTGCTATCCCAGTATCTGGTCCTAACAAGGGGTTTTGCTCTATGTTTGTAAAGAAGCATGAAAAACATGCTGTGAAAGGAAGTGAAAGATTCTTTATAGAATTCTTTAATAGAGCTTTACAAGGGAAGCAGTTACTTGATTGAACTCAACTGAGTCAAAAGAGCATTCAAAACTTTAAACAGATGTTACCAATATATATCTGTTTGTTGCTTTCAACATTTAGGATATTTTCAGTAAAGATTGCTTTTAATCTATTGGTTGTTTTCAGCAAACAATTATCACAACTCTCTCTCTCTCTCTCTCTCTCTCTCTCTCTCTCTCTCTCTCTCACACACACACACACACACACACACACATTCATACACACATACATCTGCACATACACACATGTCTTATTCTGATTCTGGGTCCTGGACATAGAAGAGTAAATATGTCAAGATTAAAAGTGTACATTTAGCTTAAGTCTTACAGACTGATTGTATGGGAAATCCAAGGGATTGTAAGTTTGGTTAAATAAAAACATATTTCACTAAAGCAGGGCAAGTGCACAGTAGAATAACAAGTTAAGTACATAGTCTTGAGTGAACTCAATTAATTTGGCTGTAAGTTCTAACAAAAGTTCATTCTCTTTGAAGTCAAGAGATATTTGCGCAAAGATAGTGTAGCTATCATGCCTCCACAAGGAAGATTCCTTTTTGCAGCAGAAAGAGATTATCACAGGTAATCACACCTGATCAAAGTGACAAGAAAAAGTGACTCTGCAATGCTTATCCCCAGAAGAGACATCTGTAATACATCCCTTATATCCAAGGCTCAGGGAACATTGAGAAAGAGAGGACAGAAAGTTTGTGAGAGCAACAGGCCCAGGAGGACTGCTACGAAATTGTGTTCTCTGTACATGACAGGTAGCTTGAACCTATGAACTCTCCACAGTGTGGTCACTTGCACAAAACTTGTACAAGACTAGACTTACAAACATTTCATCATGGATGAAGGAAGTGCTAGCAAGACCTCACCACATTTTAAGGAACTGTCGGGATCCCATAACCCACTGAAGTACAGAGTCAGGGAGCAGCTCCCCAACAGACTATCTATGCCCAAACTGCCATTCCTATATGCATGCAAAGGCAAACAACATTTCCTGGAGTCAGGAGGTTAAATGTAAACACACACACACACACACACACACACACACACACACACGTATATGCACAGGTATTACACCTAACCTAATAAAGTGATTGGTAGTATCATGGACCTCATGATAAGGTTTGGGTCAGAGAATGTCCAGAGTCTAAATCTGGACACACAGAGGGTTAAACACCACTATCTGAGCAAATCTCAGGAAAATGCCTGGACAAGAATGGCTCGGGGAGGGCCCTTTTTGGCAGTAACCTTGGGTGTTATCATACATTACTGCTAGCAGACATCACCAAAGCTGTAACTCGTTGGAGGAGGACTACGGAAGCTCTGCCTCTCATCTCTCCTGCTCCCACACACCTCTTCTTGTTCTTGGCTTTAGTCATTTTCTTGTAATGATGTTAAACTAACTAAATGTAGAGCAGTGCAATCTAGTTCCCTGCGTTCTCCTGGTTAGTCTTGAAGGCCCTCCTAACTCAGTAGCTGCTATCCAGGCAAGATGTGAGAGGATTTTGCCTCTTGGTACGGATTCAGTCCTACAACATTACTATCCATGTTTATGTCAGTGGAAAAGACCCACAGGTAATAAATGCAAACCTCCAGGACCAGAAGTCACTTCTTAGGTAACACCATGAATAGGAAATTTAAGAATATCTCTACATGAAAATGATACAAACCAGGATCTGAAACAATGTAGCATTCTAATCCCCACCATTACTCCTCCAGGCTAGAAAACTCAGGTGTCTTTTCTGTAGTGGCTCTAGGTGTCTATACAGCAAAAAATTCACTGTTTTCTGAGCTGTAACATGATGAATAGTTGGGCACCAACCACTTTCCTCTGTCAATTAGCAAGTTCCCTTTCTGTGAGAGCAAAGGACAAGTTCCAGGAAGCCTGTGTGGTCCAGGTGAAATGAGTATTCAGTCAGTCTGAGAAGCATCATGTTTCTAACCCACCAGGAACTTCAGAGAAGTGCCAGCTGTTACACTGGGGCCACAGACCCACATCAGGCCTTTAAATGTTTTTGAGTTTGTGGATAATTTAAGTTTTTCTATAAAATGATAAATTTTCAAATATTTAATTAGAATGAAGTAGCTCATTGGCAATCACTATGAAGGGTGGCATGAGATAACAATTAGATAAAATTATCTTGATTCGTGTGGGGTTGGAGGGTTGTTTGAAGAGAGTTTGAGCAAACATGTTTCATTACCAGCCGGTGTTCTGATGGTATCCAATATTAGCACACTCATTTTATTTTCACAGGGTTGAATAATGCAAATCTCAATGTCGTAAGGACACAGATGACATTATTTTGTTTAGACTTTTAAAGGGCACTTCTTATAGTAGTAGAAATAAAAAGCTGTTTTGAAGTGCAGCCACTTGAGATTGCTGAAATCAAACAAAGTGAATAGGAAAGTGGTCAGAAGAAAGGCACAAAGCATCTTCATATTGTGTCAAACCAACCATACTTTTCCAATGACATTTGTTAATTTTTTATATGTACATTGATCAAATATCCATCATTTGACCCCTTGTTTTCCATAGGGATAATAGTATCATTTTTTGTCCACATCAAGCTCAGGAAACTGCTCACTGTACAAATCACAGGCAGAGAAGATGCCTGGTTCTTGAAGACACAGCTTCTCACTGTTTTATAAGCAGCTCATAGACAAGACATAAGCCATTTGCTCGTAAGAGAATAGGCTGAGTATATCAATCCAATTGGCTCCTGTCCATTTTGACACTGAAGAGGACAGCTGCATGGTACTTGGGACCCTCCTGCACTTGTATGTACATCTTCTCCAGATGGACCATTTCTGTGCGTGGGAAAAGGACCCTTTTCTGAATGATATGTGAGCAACAGCCTGAAAGGTTCCTGGATATCTTGATGACTCTAATGTATGCAGTCTGCTTTTAAGCCTAAAATGGAGAAGTCCCAAAGCTATGAAAATCTACTGAATTATGAGGGAAAAAGAAAAAAAAACCCTTAGGATTGGGTCATGTTTCCCTTGGAACACTGCTTTGTAAACTGCTACATAGAAAGCTGCTATAAAGAAAGCAAAGCAAAATCCACTTACTCCTGTGTGAATCAATTTGGGGTGTGTGTGTGTGTGTGTGTGCGTGTGTGAATTTACTATGAAATAATTCACAGAACTTCAAAGGAATTTAAATTTATATTAATTTCCAACAGAATTTTCAAATAAACACTGTACTTTTGAACACTGAGTGGACCAATTGAGAGAGATTGCAGATCCAACATGTCTTAAAGGGCCTAAAGTAAAATCAAAGAAGTGAACTCCAAAAAAGAAAAGGATATGGTTATGCACATTTATATGTTTCACTTCTTTTTTATTCTTATTTTTTTTCTGACGTTTTTTGAGAAGAGATGGTGGAACAGAGAGACCAAAGGCCCTGCAAAGTCTGAAAGATTTGCTTTCTGTTCCTCTGTCTTGGTTCTAATGATACCTGTACATGTCTTTAAACTTTATGTTTATATGCATTTTTGAAGACTATTAATACATGTATATAATTTTCTGATGGGTGTCAATCATACTTAGATGAAAGAGAGAGATGATGGATATAGGCACATAGGTATATATGTGAGAATTTGATTTGTAGAAGATATGTAGGTATCTATTTCAGTTAAGTAAAAGATTTTAAACTTGAAGCCACTTTTTCCAAACCTAGATATTTATAACTTGTTTTTCTTAAAATAACAATGTGATGAATTAATTTTAATTAGAAATGAAAGTCAATATTAAAGGTGTCAATGATTTATAAAATATACGGCCACTTAAATATTTATTATTGGAGAATTTCACACATGCATACAATGAATTGTGATCATATCCACCAGTCCCATCTCTTCTTTCCAAGCCTCCATGTACCCCCGGTGTGACCCTTTCTCAATCTGCGTTCTCTCTATCTGTTTATCGTCCATTTTATTGCATCCAATTAATATTGCTCATGTTCATGAGAATATGGGTCCATTCACTGGAATATGGGGAACCAACTGGGAGAAACAATCTCCAAGTGAAATGACAATTCTACCACAGGAGCCATCAGCTACCAGTAGTTCCTCAGCTAGGGGTGGGAGTTTTCCATCCATAAGGTTAACAGGTTGTCATTTTCGCTCTCCTCTTCCTTGCAACTTCCCCAACTTTCTGTCTTCCAATTTAATACAGCAATTCTCTGATGATTTGGCACAATTTCACTCTCTAAAAGGAACCTAAAATTTTGAATCTATTAACAGTCCATGCATTATTTATTAAGTAGCATCAGGAGTAATCTTGAAATTGGCAAGCTCAGAAAACTTCAGGAAATTATCATATCACTACCACAGCGGACATGGCTGCTCAACAGTCAGGGCAGATAAAAAGCATTCAAAGAGAAAGTCCTTTCCTGATGGCTGGATATGGGATGTATAACAAATTACTTGCTTCATTCATAATTTCCCTTCTGTCCATGTAGAAATGACTTGTGCATTAGCATGAATGCCTCAGAGAACATAAACATTAATCACAAAATTCTCTGGAGGCTAATATGAATTATTGTACATCAGCTCAGATGAAATAAAAAGGTGTCTCAAAGCAGGCACAATGCAATTTTGTAAACTTTGGCAGGTGGTGTACAATGATAAGCCATAGAAACATGGTTTCCACAGTTCACACTCTGTAACTGACTACAAGCAAAATTGCCTCACAGGTAAGAATGTACAAATTCACTCCTTGCTTATGTACCTGTTGCTACCCATTTATGGAATAATAGCGAAGGCACACATCTGGGACCTGACCTACAACAGGTAAAGGCTGTCTGAAACAAGCGATGTATCAGACAAATTGAGTGTGTATCAAATAAGAGAGGAGATGCAGGATGTGAATTGTCTAGGGCTGGCCCTGACAGTGCAGGAGGTACAGGAAAGAAAATGTAATTGACAACCAGTTAAAAAAGAAAATCGAATATATCTAGTTAGGATAAAAGCTGTATAAAGACCAAGTAAAGTGTGCGATTTAGCTACTATGTTTTCTCTCCCAGGGAGTAGATATAGTCCACATTTTCAATGTTAATCACCAGTTTTCATACTACTGTTTACTTTATATGAATAACAAGTCTGAGTTTAGCCTGTTTGACTGATGTGTTTAGACATCTCCCTTTGTCTATCGATAAGAATAGTGAAAGATCATTTGGTCTCACTATCTTGTTTGACTTTTGTGTCTTAAAAATAAACTAGCCCAGAACATGTGTATGTGAATATGTGTGTGCCTGTTTGTATGTGTGTGTATGTGCCTAATTGTGTGAGTGTGTCTGTGAATGATTGTGTGTGTATCTGTATGTGTGTATGATTGTATGTTTATGTGGATGTGTTCTTAACTGTGTGAGTGAGTGTGTGTAGGAATGAGTGTGTGTATATGTGTGTATGTTTGTTTTTTCTGTGTGTGTGTGTATGTATGTGTGTGAGTGAACATTTGTGAGGGTATGTATGGAGGCCAGTGATTGACTCCATGTTGTCTTTCTTGATCATTTCTACTTCTTGTTTTATTTTAACTTTTTTATTAGCATTTATTTTCCCTTTTATTAAGTTCTCAATACAGTTCACACTTCTTCTACTCCTTCCAGTCTCTCTTTACCTCCTCTCTCATCTAGATCAACTTCCTTTCTGCTTCCCACTAGAGAAAATCAGGCATAGTGATTGCCCCAGAAGATCTTTTATTATTGAGAATTGTTTTGGCTATTGTCTCAGTTAGGGTTTTACTGCTGTGAACAGACACCATGACCAAGGCAACTCTTATAAAGGAGAGCATTTAATTGGGTCTGGCTTATAGGTTCAGAGGTTCAGTCCATTAGCTTCAAGCTGTGGTTTACTTCATTCCACTGCTGCTGCCGTTGGTGGTTCTCATGCCATGATACTGGCATCTTCAATATACTGGGGTCTTCTGCTGAAACTAGGCTTCACAAACAGCCTCTCACAGGCTCTCTTCATGGTGCCAAGCCTCAGCTTCTTTGAATGACCCCCTCAGTCCTGAGGAGGGTGACTCTGTTCTAAACCAGACCCCTTGAAGATCTCAGATACTGAATCACCATCCAGGCAGCATAAACAGGGCTGGCCCAAGGCTCCTGCCATATATAGTAGAAGACTGCCTTAGTGGGAGAAGATGAGCCTAATCCTTGAGCAACTTGATGCACCAAGGGAAGGTGGACACCAGAAGTGGTGGTGGAGCACCCTCTCTGAAGCAAGGGAAGAGGGGGAATGAGGTGAGGAGCTTTCTATGGGGAGTGGAGAGGAACGGAGCATCAACTGGAATGTAAATAAATCAAATTAATATTTTAAAAAAGTAATTACCACCATGGCTTGACATCAATTAAAAAAAAAACAGGCTTCCAAGAGCTAACAGCAAGTCATAGCAAAATAAAAGATATGATGAGACAAAAAACATTCTATCAAAGTTGGATAAGACAAGAAAACAGAAAAATACAAGAGCCCCAGGAGAAGACACACAAATCAGAGACCTAGTTGTTCACACAGTCAGGACTCTACTGAAAGTACTAAACTATACCATATTTGCAGAGGACTTGTTGTAGACCCTTGTAGGCCCTGTGCTTACACACACACACTCACACACACACACACACACACACACACACGCACAACCACTGTTCGTTTGTGAGTTCAGGTGACACTTGCTCTATTTTTTTAGAGGGCCTTGTTCTCTGGTATACTCCAACCTCTCTGCTCACCATTTTAAAAACAAGGTCTTTTGCTGAGCCTCAAGCTCACGGTTTTGGACAGAATGGCAGTTGTCTCTAAGTTCCTCTGATATCCACCACAGCACTCTATTTACAGAAGTTCTACCACATCTGGCTTTTTACGTAGGTGTTGGGCGTCCAGTCTTAGCTCCTGTAATTTCACAACACTTTGCCAAATGAACCATCTCTTTGGCTTAAAGACACAAGTAAATAAGGAGACAAGAGCAAACAAGATATTTGGAACTTAGAAATTTTCTCCCTATTTGGGAAAGGTCCCCCAAGAATGTACATAACCTAATTGGCAGGATTTTAATATTTAGAAATGTTTCGCATTAAATTCAGAACTCTTAAATTGGTACATAAATTTAGATACTGACATAGACAAACACAGATCTAAACCTGCACATCTGAATGTGCATACACACTCTAGAAAATAATATGTGTGCTATTTATCCAAAATAAATCAAAATGTAATGAAACAGTATTTGCATTGAGAAAACAAAATCATCATTAAACTCAGTTCGTATGTCACTATTAAAGAAAATCTACTGCTGGGCAGTGGTGGCGCACACCTTTAATCCCAGCACTTGGGAGGCAGAGGCAGGCGGCAAATTTCTGAGTTCAAGGACAGCCTAGTCTACAGAATGAGTTCCAGGACATCCAGGGCTACACAGAAAAACCCTTTCTCTAAAAACCAAAAAAATAAAAAAAGAAAATAAAAAGAAAATTTACTGAATGGTCAACTATATTTCAAATGAAGCCAATTTAATGAGTTATTGGGGTTTTTATGCTTGTTTGTTTGCTTTGTTTTGTTTCTTATATAAGCCTTGGAAGATGTGTGGAAGGGGACTGGAGAGATGGTTCAGTGGTTCAAAGCACTTGCCTGTCTTGAAGAAGACTAAGGTTCAATTCCTAACACACTGTTCCTCACAACTGACTGTAACTCTGGTTCCAGGGGACCGAATACCATCTTCTGTCCTCTAAGCTCACTGTACTTATATGGACACATAGATACAGGAAGATGAAAACACTTATACACATGAAATAAGGCTAAAATGATAAATCTCTAACAAGAAAAGAAAAGAGATATTTTGTAACATGCAAAAGAAAGGAAAAAGAAAGTAAGTGTAGGGGGTAAGAAAAGTAATAAGAGAAAGATTACAATAGCAGAATAGTATATATATGTATGCATAATTCATAGTGAACGCTGTGAGCTGTAAAATTAATACATGTTAATACAATATTTAAGGATAGTAATATAGCTTTCTTTAGACTAAGATATCCTTATTTATGGAAATTAGAATGTAAATTGTTTTCCTAAATTCCTTACCCTGTCTAGTGTATTTGCTCAAAGCACTTCTAACATTTCTAAGAACTGTTTGGGAATGTACATCCTGGCATTCATTTCTTATTTTTTATCTCTGTCTACAGAATAATTATTTGTTTGCAATTAATCAATAATCTCCTTAATATAACTGGGAATGCCTTTCTAAGGAGCATCGAAATTCACATACCAGTATGGACATGGCACCCACAGTGTATAAGAGGCATAGGAGGCAGGAAGCTGTGCAATGGACAAAAATGGGGCAACATGAATGAGATTTCAAGCAGAGTGTTCACCTCCCCAAAGCTTGAGCTCTGTGTTCCACACTCCCAGCCCTGTCTTCTGCCTTTGTCTTCTTTTCCTATCCTCCGGGATTACTTTCAGAACTTAAAAGTAATTTTTTTCTGTTTTTTTTTTTTTGGTTTTTCGAGACAGGGTTTCTCTGTGTAGTCCTGGCTGTCCTGTTAAATGCTTCTTTGCACATAAGTTCCCTATGTCTCAAGACTTAACATAGACCTATTTTAAATTTCAAACCTCTCAAGATGTTTAGCAGATCAAAAACAAAAACAAAAAAAACAAAAAACAAAACAAAAAAAAACCTCAAACTTCCCTTGTACTAAGATCTTAGAAATCAATTGCAATTATCCACTGCCTTTATGGTTATGCACTGCACAAGTTAGTACCAACATAACAAGCGTTTTTCCCTTAGATATGAAAGGCCAGAGAAAGTTGTTTGCTAGGATTAAGTTTTTAGAGTGAGTTCCATTTTCTCTTGTTTTTCTGTCTTTTGAAAAATGTTTACACTCCATTTCTTGATAGAAACATTCTTCGTTTTGAATCAACCTTTCCCTTTTTACATTTAGTTCCCTAACATCCCAGGTTCCTCATTTTGTAAGTGTGGCTTCCTGTGTGTAATCTGTTACCCTTTTACTGGCACCATGGCCATAATTTTCAAACACACTTTCTCCCAGCTCTACAATTCTAAAACATTGAACTCGAGGTCTTCTGTGCTTTAATAATGTGAGGCCCTCAAATGCTTTCTGGTTTTTGGAAGTTTTTTTCCCTTGATGTATCATAGCTGACAAGCATGAACAGTTGATGCAAATGCAGTTCTCATCCCAAATGTAATGATAGAATTTATTCTCCACCAAATTTAACAGATTATGGTACAAGGACATGAATTCAGGTTGAACAACATAACGTAGTGCACTGTGGGAATAATACATTGACTCTTCTCTCAACCTGTTCATTAGTTATTGTTTCTGCTAAGATAGTTCATGAAGTGATGGATGTCATGATAAGATTTTCAGAAATACTTCTGTTATTTCTTTCTGTAACCCATCTCCCTCAGCCAACACCTTGTGCACTCCTGAACATCCTCTTTCTTCAATAACTATTCTCTCTGCTTTCATGATGCATGTAAACATTACCCTTGAAACATGAACTTTTATAACAATGGAAGAAAGACACTCAAAAATCAGTGAATTTACCAGACACACTGGTGGAGGCAGTAGTAGGTAGGTTAGTGTAAACTGCTATAGGCTACAGCTCCCATCATGAATTCTTACCTTTGTTCTCCTGGAAGCTAGGGATGAAATATAATCCACCTGGTTTGCCTGATAGTCAAAATGATAATAGGCCAGATTGGGAGGCTGGTGATAAATGACTACCAAGGGGAGTAATGATAAAGGAAGCTCATTTCAGATCATGACCTGTGACTCTTCTCCATCACAGGAGCTATGTGCATACTCTTCTACTTGAGTACTTGAGGGTGGAATTTTCAGGGAACTTTATTTCGCACTCTAGAAACAGACTCTAAGGATCCATCCCTATCTGTACTCACTGTTTTTCTGTTGATAACTTTGGAGTACCCAAAGCAGAGATAATTCCATGAAATGATGGAACTATATACCACAATGATTTCATTTTTTTCAAATTCCCAAGCTAGTCTTTAAAGTGACCCATTAGTAAAAACTACATAAGTCACAGTTAAAATGCTTCCATCGAAAATGAAAAAATTGTCAAAATTTACAACATTATATCAGTCTTGCCTATTGTTTTGAGGCTGCATATATTATGTATATATAGTAGAAATGTGCACTAGGGACCTGCTACTCTGCATATTTATGACACATTATCCCTTCATATCAGGTTAGTCTTTTGAGAGAGGTCACGAAAAAAATTCGAGAAATTGTCAAGAGCTACTTATTGTCAAGGCCTCACTTATTGTCTTGTTGACTTTAAAATAAGTTAAGGGACAGGTGTGTTGGTTTGTATATGTTTGGCCCAGGGAGTAGCACTATTTGGAGGTATGGCTTTGTTGGAGTAGGTGTGTCATTGTGGGAGTGGATTTAAATCCCTTATCCTAGCTGCCTGGAAACCAGTATTCCGCTAGCAGGCTTCAGATAAAGATGTAGAACTCTCAGCTCAGCCTGCACCATGTCTGCCTGGATGCTTCCATGCTTGCATCTTGATGATGAAGGACTGATCCTCTGAACCTGTAAACCAGGCCCAATTAAATGTTGTGCTTATAAGAGTTGCCTTGGCCATGGTGCCTGTTCACAGCAGTAAAGCCCTAAATAAGCAATAGGGATATAGTGTCTTCTTAGATTTCTTGGCTAACACTCAGTTAAGTCCTTGGGTTGGAACCCTAACAATATATAGAGCAAGCATGATGATTCATACCTGGAATATCAGCTCTTGGGCTGTGCAGGCAGGAGGATCCGTAATTCATGGACATCCTCAGCTATTGAGCCAAGAAGACAGACTTAAATACAAAAGGCTTTGTTACTATCCGACTACTTTGGAATATGTAGTGAATATCTAGTGGTTATATCCTGGAAATATAAAAACATAATGGACCAATAGCCTTCAACTCTTTAAAGATGTCTGATTCAGTTCTAAGTTCACCAGAAGGAGTAAGACGCCCACAATGGAACTTATCTTTCAAGTCTCTCATCGGGCAATGTGGACACTCATGCTTGAACTTCATTCAGGAAATTAGTTGCTAAGTATTGACCTTTGCATCCTTGAACTCAAGTGGTTTTATCATTGCACTACATACTGGCCAGGCCCTTTTCACCAATTTAAATCCTTCAAATATTAGTATGAAGAATATTTTGTAGCAAAATTATGAACACCATTGCTAGAGTTTGCCCTATGGATTGACTTGGCCTCAGCTGGTACTATTCTGAGGTGAGGCCTGAATGTTTGAGGTTATTGGAACTTGGAGTTGTAAAGTATATGATCACTCTCTCACTCTGTATCCCTTCCCAGACAGGAGATGAGCAAAATTTCCTACCTCAGACTCCAGTCTTAATGTGCTGCCACAGGTTCACTTCAGTGGAGCAAACAGAACAGTCTCTGTTGAGTTAACACGTGCATCTATCATGTTGATTTAGAGAGTCCTACTTTCTTGGTGTCCTCCAACCTCTCTGATTCTACTCTCTTTCTGTCTCCACTTCTGCAGGGTTCTCTGAGCTGTGAATGGAAACATGTGATGAAGAAATCTCCTTTAGAGCTGAGTGTTCCAAAGTGTCTGCATAATGTCTGGCTGTGGCTCTCTGTTTTTGTTTCCATCTGCTGCAGGAATTAAGCCCTCTAATGATGGCCAAGCAAGGACACTGATCTATGAGTACAGCGGAATAGCATTGGAGTCATTTCATTTCTACAGTTCACTAGTACCAAATACATCTAGTCTCAGGTTCTTGTTCACTCAATCAGTGTGGTGTTTGAGCTCCATCTTCTGAAGTGGGCCTTAAGTCAAATCAAATATTGGTTGGTTAATCCCACAGTCTTTATGCTACCATTGTGTTAGCACATCTTTTAGGCAGGACAGCACTGTAGATCAAAGGTTTTGAGTCTGGGTTGGTGTTTAAGTTTCTTTTTTGGTAGAAAGCAGAGTACCTTTTGGTATCAAAGATGCTAGAACATAGGGAAAGATTTTATGTGTGCAACGACTCAATTCCTCTACGTCCAATGAGTTTTGTAGGTGTTCTCAGCAGTAAGACCTTGTTTTCAGTTTATGGATAGCATTGATTAGTCTTGGCAACAGCCTGAGTTGTTTTGGGATTCCTGTAGGATCTTTTAGCCAATACCCAATTAGATGTAAACCATTCCTGATACTGAAAGCTTCAATTAGTGACAAATGATGGCCAGTGGTGCCATGTCTCTTCCCTTATTTGGAAATTTTACCTAGATTGCCTTCAAATATGTACATATTTTAGGATGCTTTTATTGTATTAGGGTAATATCACCCTCAAATTGCCATTAATTTTAGCTGTCTCCCCCTATATTATAAATAATATAATAATATATTATTATGTAATAATATAAAAGTGCAGCGGTAAACACTGTTGAGCAAGTGTCTATGATAGTATGCAGTGTTGAGCAAGTGCCTATGATAGAATGCAGTGTCATGTTGATATATGCCATAAATATATAGCTGGATCTTTAGACAGATTGGTTCCTATCATCCTTGTGAACTAACACACTGATTTCCCTAGTGGCTGTATACCTTTTGCACTCTCACTAACAATAGATAAATATTCTCCTTAGTCCACATCCTTGCTAGCAGGAATAATCAATGAAATCTTTCTTCATAGGACATGTCAATGAAAAAAGTCTCTCATCTCTATTTTGGTAGATGCATTTATGATTATGGGTATACAATTCCTTGATGCAAATCATCTATACACAGACATGAAAACCACATACACACATACAAATGACAGACATGTATATATGCATACACACATATGCATACATACATATACATATGTATGCACTACACATATAATATGATGCATACAAACAGATGGTCCTAGTATCTGTGAGTGGGTTACTGAATGGCACTCTGGGCCTTATACAAACTATGGAAGTGTTCTACCATCTTTTACAGCTAAGTCAATTAAATTTCTTAAGAGAAAGTAAGACATATTTTCTATCCTATTGAATTTTCAATTTAAATTTTAAACTCTTCAACATAAATACTTCAGAAATATTTTAAGCATAATCATTAATCAGTGATTTGAATATACAAATGCTGCAAATAATTGATAATTATTTACACAAAATATAAAGTGCACTATTCACTGGCTAACACTTCAACAACAACAAAGATTATGCTCAGATGCTGCATATATTGCAAAGTAATAAGTGGCTATTTATAGGATTTGTGGGGAGAAAAGCTGTGAAGATAAAGGAAAGTAAAACTGGGGAAAAAAGCAACAACAAATTTATCCTCAAACTCTGGTACTTTACCCACTTCTAGTAGAATATCAATCATGCAGAATCTTCTAGTAAAATGCAAAGGGCAAGAATAAATATGGAAAAACTGTAATGCATAGAAACAGTATTAAATACTTAATGGGCTGAAAATATTGTTCATGTCTATTGATCAATTTAATGTAGGAGTAGCATTATTACAAGAGGTTAAAACCTCAGGACCTTTTTCTGTATCATTTTCAATTAATCTCTCATGTTTTATTTAATCATTCTCAGAGCAGCATGACTTAAGATTAGCACACACTACTAATCTTGACGCTAAGTGTTCTCCAGCGCTCATCAAAAGACTGTTGAATTCTCTCTTATTGTTGAGCCAACAGTTTAATTTATGTTGTCTCAAAACTTCAGCAGGACAGATCCTTCACATTCTATATTATACCCAGCATTTAAACACAGTTCAACTAAGTGTTCCCACTGATAAGACCAAAGGAAATACCATTAGACAGTATCACAGAAAAGAGAATTACTTTTAAAGACTTATGCGGGAAAACAATTGTATTTTCAGGACAATGCTTTGACATTTCAAGATCATTATGGAGCAATAAAATAAGTAGATGTTTTTTTCACATCAAGAAATAAGTTAGGGCTGGTTTTTGTTATTTTTGTTTGTTTGTTTGTTTGTTTTTAAGAATCTCTGATTGTAATATGAATTTTGAGTTCTCAGAAGTCAATTCATCCCATGAACAGACTTGTTCATGGGGAATTAATTCTATGAATGAATTGTAGCATGCATTAAACTAATTTTAATAATAATTATATCATCTTGAAACCTCTATTGCTATTAGGATATCATAATCATTTTCTGAGTTCAGAAAATTATATTTATATTATAAAAACAAATGTTATTTTTTATTTCAAGAAGAAAACAAAGGTGAAATAAACTTTCAGAATTTACGAACGACAAGGAATAGAAATCAGTGATGTTTTTTACTTTTTTTGGAATTTTTTTGTTTTGTTTTTCTGTTTGGTGTTTTTTTTTTTATTTCAGAAAAAAAATAAGGAGATGCAACTAATTTTAAAGACATTAGATGGGTATTTTTGACTTGTTCTGGTAGATTTTCCACTCACAAAGTTATGGGGAAAATTACAAAGATTTTATGTAAGAATCCCTTTGGAATACTAGATTCATAGATGTTTGATGTTGTTAGTGTGCAGTGTACTCGTTTACATAATACTTACTTTTCTAACAACAACATCACTATCACCAATGTTTAATGGACTCAGAATGTAAAAGTTAATATTCGCCTTTCTTGTAAACTATGACTGACTATCTGCACAAGTCAATGATTTTTCTCTCAGAGGTGATCTGCAGCCTCTGTTTCTTTGTATCTTGTGGTTTGAACAAAGTAGCCACGTCCTCAAAGCTTTCTGAAAGATCAAAATGGAAGTAGCTGGCATGCACACATCACACTCAAACTAACTGTGCATCCCTTATGATTAGATTCATTGTAAAAGAGGTCTAAGAGGACACACACACAGAGCCAAGACCACCTTGGAGTTTATCCTTGCTTATAGCTGATACCTGTCAAGAAATTGATACTAATGAAAACAAGCTTCTCTTGTTGGAAGACATACATCAATTGCAAATAAACAATCAAAAAATTTAAAGCTTATTTTCTATCACAAAGTGAGGATAACTAGTGTTGTGGAAGAAAGCTGAACAATGGCTGCTATTTGTGCTTATTTACATTGACATGAGAGAGTATAAATGAAGGTAGAGATAATAATTCACTATAAGATTCAGAAATCTAGACATAACTTAGTATGCATTCTGAATAAATAATACATTTTTTGTTGATACATATGTTTAACCTATATCTGAAAAACACACTATATAGTATTTTAAATATCAATTAAATTTAGAAAAAATAGGCAAAGTGTTAAGGAAAAGAATGTGCATACCACACTAATAAGCTTCCATTCTACATGTGTTCTGTTAGCTCATCTCTCCTATTCCCTGACTTTGGGCTAGCTGTCTATATTTTTTCCTTCCATGTGTCATATAGTTTTGAATGTCACAGTTCCTAGTCTTTTCATATGTTATTCTTTCATGTAATAATATGTATTTATATCTCTTCAGGGCATTAACATTTTTAACCATTGAATAAAATAGCATTTTATAATCTGCTCTACCTCACGTTATTTATCAATTTGCTTACTGAAATGACTGATTCCATGTATCAGCTATTTGGATAACTCTGCTGTAAGCATATAAGTTCAGAATTTTGTGGGGGCCTGTTTTCAATTCTTTTATCTAAACAGCAAAAACCATATTTACTACAATTAAGAGTAACAGTGGTTATTATTTGACAGAAAACTAAGTGTACTCAAAGTAATTATTCCCTAAGTACACTCCAACAATAAGTATGTGTTCTTAGCTCTGCACCCTTTTTTTAATTGAATATTTTATTTATTTACATCTTAAATTTATTCCCTTTTCCCAGTTTCTTCTCTGTAAATTCCCTATCCCATTCCTCCTTCCCCTGCTTCTATGAGGGTGCTCCCCTATGCACCCACCCACCCACTCCCAACTCACTGCCTTGGCATTCCCCTATACTGGGGCAAGGGCGTTTCTTCCCATTGATGACAGATAAGCCCATCCTCTGCTACATATGCGTTGGAGCCATGGGTCCTTCCATGTGTGCTCTTTGATTGGTAGTTTAGTCCCTGAGAGCTGAATAGAAGAGTTAGGAAAAGGACTGAAGGAGCTGAAGGGGTTTGTAACTCCATAGGTAGAACAACAGTATCAACCAACCAGAACAGAGCTCTGTATCTTTATGGAGATTTGATGTTGCCATTGTTTTGAGTTTTGACCATCCTAAGATCTAAGTAGTAACGACTCCTTTTAATTTGTCATAACCATGCTGGAATTCTATACATCTCCCTGCATTAAGTACTTATTCGGTTCTTTGGTGGTTTGAATGAGATTGGCCTTTATAGGCTCATATATTTGTATTCTTGGTCATCAATTGGTAGAACTGTTTGGGAAGGATTAGGAGTCATGGTTTTTATTGGAGCAGGAGTCTTAGTTTGGGTGATCATCAAAGTTTAAAATGCCCACATGATTCCCAGTTAGCCCTTTTGTCTTCCTCTCTATGTCTATCTCTGTCTCTGTCTCTCTCTGTGTGTCTCTGTGTCTCTGTGTCTCTCTGCCTCTCTCTCTCTCTCTTTCTCTCTCTCTCTCTCTCTCCCTCACCCCCCCTTCTCTCTGTGCCTTGCATTTTTAGAACTGATATAAACTCTCTGCTACTTGTCTAGCATCATGTCATCTGCTTATAACCAGGCTCCCCACCATGGTATTATAAAGTCATGCCCTGGGACTGCAAGCATGACCCTAAATTAAATGGTTTTTTTTTATAAGTTGCCTTGATCATGGTGTCTCTTAACAGCAATATGAAAGTATCTAATATAGGGGGGTTTGCTTTCTTACTGATTAGGATCCTGTTTCTGTGTTGAATTTTATGAGTTTTCATGTGTTAAAGGGAATAGGATTTTATCAGATAAGTCTTTTAAAAGTAGTGCCTTCCAATTTGTGGTTCATCATACTTTATTCTTGATAGTGACCTCATGTAACACCGCTATTTTATTTAAGTTTATAAATTATAGATTCCATGCTCTATTTTTGAAAATCAAACCTACATATAAGATTGCTAATATTTCCCCTTGTGTCATCTTTTTGAGTTTTAAAAATTATTAGACTTCATTTTTAGACATTCTTGATGCCAAGGGTACAGAGAAATGGAGCAGAAGCTGGGAAAGTATATGGCTAACTGATTGAAGTGATTATGTCAGAGGCAGAGGCTTACTGAAGTAGATCTTGTGTGAGTGGGAAGTGGCAGAGTCTATGCCCAGATGGAGGAATGGCCTTCGTTGGGATCACAGCTCAGAGTTTGTTCATATGTGAACTGCAGGAACACAGTTTGTGTGGGTGCAGATGCTGAAGGCTGAATGGATGTGACCGTGGGAGTCCGCAGCATTCTATTTTGAAGCCTGATTTTCTCAGTGAATAAAAACGGAGAACAGAAATGGAGAAGTGGTACTGGGAATTTGGAGAGGAAAATCATAAAATGGCAGAGTACAAAGTCCAGAGAAATACACCACCATGTCATGAGTCACTCAGTGTTGAAGCTGAAGTGGCCATTAGTGACCTTAGAGGGTCTGTTCTGTCTTCATGATTGAAGCCATTTCTTTACTTGTCTTCACTATAGAGAAGTAAAGAGAAAGCAGATAATCTCTTGTTGTGAGGTTCTCAATATGTACAGTAAAGTAAGAGCATGAGGTTTGAGTATACACATGAGGAAGTAGCCCTATGGCCCAATATGTTAGCTGACATTTTCTTGACTCAGTTTTCTTTCTGTTGCATTGATATGTACCATGAACAAAATAAGCTCATGAAAAGGGTTGATTTTGACTTACACTTCCAGGTAACAGTCTATCACTGAGAGAAGTCAAGGCAGGAACTCAAGAAGTAACAATTTAGAAACTTTAAGAAAAGCTGTTTGCTGCTTTGCTTCCATGCTAATATTCATTTACCTTTATTATACAGCCCAGGCGCATCAGGCTACAGATTTTACCACCTACAATGAGCTGGACCCTCTAACATCAATTTGAAAAAATAATCTCATGCTAAACTTATAGAAATGGTTCTATTGGTTGAGGTTCCTCTTCCCAGGAGTGTTACCCTGGAAACAAAATTAGTCATTACATCTGATGGCAGCAGTTATGACTTATTATTGAGAATGGAGCACCTGGAATTTGCAAGGTTGTAAGAGCTGGGTGTCTAATGAAGTGAGCTAGAGGTACAAGAAGTGAAAGTTGGATGAGAAATAAGATATACAAGACTGGTGCAGTTCGGGGACTGACATTGATGCTGATAGAGTCAGGGAGTGGCCATGCAAGAGCGTAAGAGAAAATAAATGTGTTGTGGAGATCACTTCAAGTTACTTCGGTACAGGATGCTGGAAGGACCAACTATATGAACAGTTACCACTACAAATGTACGACAGGATTATTTTGGGACTAGTGGCAATGAGTCAGGAGCTAAAACTATCACAAAGTGAGGAGGAGTCTTTAGATACTGGATATGTGACACTAACAGTGAGGGGTAGTGCTTGATAGTTCTCTGCTGAGATATGACTCAAAGATGTAGGTTTTTAGAAAGAAACAAATGTGTCCAGAATGCACTATGATAAAGCAAATTCCCTTGCAGTAACCCAATAGTAAAATGGCCATGGGCAAAAGAGCTACAACTTCATAGACTAGCAAAGCTCTTCAGGAAAGCAGTTAGAGGAAGCGATGGAAGTGATTTGATAGATTAAAGCTGGAGGGATTTATGAGATTAATACTTTGCAAATGGTTGAAATGAGACTTTAGGGTATCAGAGGTGTTATTGGAAGTTTTGGAGGAGTGAGGAAAGGGAAGACATGTGGTGACCTAATGTCTAGTGTAGTGGTTTGAATGAGAATGTCCTTTTTGGCTCAGCTATTTGACTGTTGGATCCAGTTGGTGGCTATGTTTGAGAAAGCTTAGGAGATAATCTTGTTGTAAACAACATATCATTGGGGGCAAGCTTTAACTCTTTTTAGTCTGATAAAAGTTTCAGTTTACACTCTGTCTTATGCTCACAGTTGAGATTTTGTTCTCAGCTTCTTGTTCCCGCTGGTCTGCCTGCATCTTGTTGTCATGATTCTCCACAATAGTGGACTCTTCGATCCCCAGAATGTTAGTTTCAAATAATATTCCTCCCATAAGTTGCTTTTATACATGTTGCTTTATTGCAGCAATAGAAAAGTAATTACCATACCTAGACATAATTTCTACAAGGTTAATTTTATTTGCTAGTTGATAGAGTTGAACCACTAGATTTTTAAGCAGACAATTGAAATACAAATGAATGATGCAAGTTGATAAGAAATCTGCCTTTCCTTGGGTTAAAGCACTCGTTCATCTTCAAAATTCTAAATCTGAAAGCAAGCCGTCTGGTCCACTCCACCATCAGATAGCTTAGTATTCATTCAGGAATAATTGTTAATGGTATATTTTAAGCCAGTCTTGCAGTGACTTGATGTGCCATGGTGACATGATACCTGTGGGAGGGGGTCCCCCTTCTCAGAGGAGGAGAAGAGTAGATGGGGGAGGGGCTGTGTGATGGGGGACTGTGAGGAAAGTGGGGCACTGCAATCAGAATGTAAAATTACTAAACAAATAAATTTTTAGAAGAAGGAAAAAAAACCAGACACTGGGAATATGTCAGACAGTGTAGAAGAAGTTTATATATTACAACAAAGTATTTTCTTAAATTTACATCTAAAGAGAATTAGGAGTGTGTACTGGCTAGATGAACAAATGTTATTATATGCAATCGTTCCTACCTGAATTCAAGATCCTTCTGTATCTTCATGATCCAGTCTGCATTAGAGGCTCTTCATACTTAACATGTGTTGATGGTATATTGTTTATTATTTTGGTTTTGGTTTTATATTCAGATTGTGAATCTCTAATACAGAACAGATCATAAAGGAGATACAAGGACGAAAGGGTCATGAGTGTTTTGCCTTAGCTATATCACAGAGTTCCATACTATGTTCATAAAAGCTATCATAAAGATCAGGACATTGTGAAAAACAATAGTCACAGCTTGCCTTGGACTTCTGTCAGTATTTAAAATGCATTTCAACATGTAATATGATGAAAAACATGTCTATTACATCCAACTTTTAATAAAAGAAAAAGCATGAAACTCTAAACCTAGTTGAGGTGCTATTGGAATATAATGGTCACAAAAGGAGGAAGTTAATTTTACAAAACTGTACTTCCTGGTAGGTGTCACAGAGTCTATTGGATAGAATACAATCATTAATTGAGTATAGCACAAAATATTTATACTCAGTGGGTTATAAGAAAATTAAAGGTATGAAATTGGGAGGATGCATGTGAAGCAGTTTAAGTAGAAGTTGGGAAGTAAGTGGAAGAGTAGATAACATCAAAATACACCTCTCTCTCTCTCTCTCTCTCTCTCTCTCTCTCTCTCTCTCTCTCTCTCTCATATATAAAACTTTCTCTTGTGAGTCCTCCCAGAAACAAGCCCAGTAACCCAGTAATGACATCTCGATCTTCTCAAACCTATCTCCTATCTCTGCTGACATAACTCCTACGCAAGCCAAGGCTGAAGCAGTTTTGAATTGAACATAGACTCACAAGCAAGGAAATAATTCTACATTCCCAGCTAATATCATAACCACATAAACAACATAGATGTCTTAGACAGTACATATATATCTATATATTTGTGTGTATATGTGTGTGATTGTATATATTATATATTATATATGTTGAACTGTATATGTATATATGTATGTATATGGATGAGGAAATGAAAAAATGCCAATTATGAAATCTGTAATAGCTTATAAGTGGCATCCTCACAGTCTTTGGCAGTATTTTCATATGCTGTTGGAAGGACAATAAATTGTTGTCATCTACCACTACAGTGCCAGTTAATTCAGATCTAAAGTGCTTGGAAAATATTTTGCCAATTTCTGTGTTGGAAGGTTCAAATAAAAAGAGACAAATACTAGGCAGTTGTTTTCCCACAGGAACACTCGGTATTTTGGGAAATTCTTTGGATATTAAAAAAAATTAAAAATACAAATTTTCTGACTCATAACTCTATATCCAGAAAATTATATTGGCATTGCATTTTCATAAATGAATGTAACAAGTACGTATAATTATTTTCATCTTAAAACTGTGTGTGTGTGTGTGTGTGTGTATGCATATGTGTGTGTGTGTGTGTTTTAAAAATTTGGAATATTATAGAAGTTGTTCCATCACATTATGCTAAATGTTTAAAATGGTGAAAAAGCTTTACTTACCAGAAATGGTAACAAAATAGAAATCTTTATACTGAAATATCATGTGGAAACATGAATTTTTCATAATTCTTTAATCCCAAAGATGGATATATTTATTGATGATTGAAGGATAAAAGGAAAATGTAACTTGTATATTATTAATTATTCCTTTGAGCCATTTCAATTTTCTAATATGCCTGTTTATTAAAACAACAACAAAATTATAGCTCTATTGTTGGTATAAAACTAAGCATACCTTGAGGACATATTTCTCACATGAGCTTTCTCATGTTTAACCTGAGAGCCTTCTTTCCTGTGCCTTCCACATTCTATCATGCCTATGTTTTGATTCTCATACACTAGCTTTCTCTTGTGAGTCCTCCCCAGAAACAAGCCCAGTAATGACATCTCCATCTTCTCAAACCTATCTCTGCTGGCATAACTCCTACACAAGCCAAGACTGAAGCATTTTTGAATTGAACATAGACACACAAGCAAGGAAATAATTCTACATTCCCAGTTATATCATAACCACATAAAACAACATAAATGTCCAAGACAGTACATTCCTTCTTCCATGATTCCAGGAGAAATTTTCTTCAGAAAGAATCATCTAGATAAATCCAAGGACACGAATTTTAAATAACAGTTATAAATCTCATTAAAAATTCAAATAGTTTCAAGAAGAGAAGAGCAAACATCTTAATGCATTTAAAGAGGGTGGCAATAACTAACCAAATGATTTCTGAGGAAAGTCAAATATACAACTGAATAGAACAGCAAAGAAATGCAGGATTTGAAAACCAAATTCAATACAGCATTAAAACTACTGAAGAGAAGACAAGTCAAAATGAAACAAAATTGAATAATTCAACAAGCCAATTAGAAACCTCTACGGAAAGCCTTACAAATAAAATGGATCAAGTAGAAGACAGACTGTCAGGACTTGAAGGAAACAGGATTTGGACTACCCAAGCAGGATGATGAAAATATTTTAAAACTAAGCAGAAAGGAGAATGCAAGAACCATAGAACAGTATAAAAAGACCAATCCATCATATTATACATATAGATTAAAGAATTTCAAGTCAATGGCATAGACTATGGTTTCAGCAAGATTATAGAAGAAAATGTCTTTGAGCTAAGGAAAGATATATCCTTAGAGATACAAGAAGTACATTTAAAAGGAGCACAAAATAAACTCCTCATAACTTATTATGATTAAAATATTAAATATATAGAACAATTGAAGGTTTTTGAAAACTGAAAGATCTGCCCCTATTTGCTAAAAAATAAAGAATTAGCCTAAAGAAGAAGCCATCAATGAAAACTCAAAAATTTTGATAAGGGTCCTGATGTGTTCTCCACATTTGAAGGCTTCAGGAAGGGTGCGGGTGGGGGAAGAATCAGTTTGTTTATCAGGTGCTGGCCATGTGGAGTTTAAACATTCTCTAATGAGTATGTGGACAACATAACTTGAGCTTGTGGATTTGTTTGTTTGTTTGTTTGTTTGTTATTTCTTAATTTTGCATAGATGACAAGGGTCGGGGGACAGACCTGGGAAGTTTGGGACTTGAATTTGATCACAGTGCATTATGTGAAATTCCAAAATAATCATTAAAAATATTTTTATAAGAATAACTGGAAGAAAATAATCAATAATAGCATAAAGGGAAATACATTCAGAACAATAACTGATTTCTCAATGGAAACTTTAAAAGCCAGAAGAACCTGGTGAAATGCATGACAAATTGTAAAAGACCATAAATGACAACAATGACTACGATATCCAGCAAAAGTATTTGCCACAGTTGAAGCAGAAAGAAAAAAATTAACATGCAAAGAAGCTAAAAGAATTCATAGTTGACAGACCATCCTCACAGAGAATAATGCAAGCTATACTTTGAACAAAAGAAGAACAAGTGGAGCCTTGAAACTAGAAAGGAAACAAGGGCAGCTACAAGAACAGAAATGCAAAATATGGCTAAAAATATAAATAGCAAAAACATGTAAAATTACAGCAAATGATGTAAAATGTTTCAAAAATATCTCTAAGTAGTAATGGCCTCCATCAATCAACTAAAATAAATAGATTAGGTGAATTAATTAAGAAACATATCGCACATAAAATCTAACTTACCTAAACTTTTTTACAAGAAATTCATATTACTTTCTTCCTTCGAAGGTAACCATCACTTTAAAGTTTGTGTGTGTGTGTGTTTGTGTGTGTGTGTGTATTCATATTAAGTATTCTAAGCAAATGAGATCCAGGGACAAACAGAGATCTCAATCCTGATATTCAATAAAATAGACTTCAAAACATAGTTAATTAAAAGAAGTAAATAAGAACAGTTCAATGTAATTGAAGGAACAATTAACCAAGAATAAAATTAATCATATATAAATTATATGTATATGTCATATGTATGTAATACATACTAATGAATTCAAAAATTGGAATAATTCCATATATCCTATCTAAAGGTGTAATAAAGCCCAAGACGCAGTAATCTCAAAGAGACTCATGAAGATTAAGCAACATATTATTGAATTATGAAGGGATAAGAGGAAAAATATAAAGAAATTTAAAAATTCATGGAATTAAATGAAAATGAAAGCAAACAAAACTACAAGGGCACATTTATAGAGAGCAATCTTCATCCTTGGTACATTTATTAAACTAACTGAGAAAAGACAATTAAATGGCTTCATGGTGTAACTAAAGATTCTAGAAAAATCAAGAAGAAACAAATCTGAAATTCAATAGATGAGATGAAACAATACAACAGACACAAAGAAGCCTAGAATATTATAGGGGATATTTAAAAATTTACAGTCCCTTAATGAATGGCTAGATTCAGCTCACCTACAAAATTAAGCCAATAAAAATACCAGCAATTTAAAAAGACCCACAGCATACAAGGAGATAGAAACAATAATAAATTAACTTAAAAATAAAAAGTGATTATATACAAATGGATTCACAGTAGAATTCGACCACAGTGTCAAAGAACATCTACAACCAATTATCTCCAAATAATTTTTTAAAACATAAATAAAAGGAGACTTCATAATCTGTGTATAAAATCAGGATTAGTCCAGTATCTGAACTAAGTGTAGATACACCTAAATAAATAAACAAATAAATAATAGTAATGATAATAGAAAATAATGTGGTGGTGATACTAATGGTAGTGTTAATGATGATGATGAAATATTGATAATAAATAAGAAAGGAAGAACTGTATGAACCAAGACCCCTGATGAACGTACATGCAAAATTTCTCAATAAAATATTTCCAAACTGAATATAGGCACTTATCTAAACATAACATACCATATTCAAGTCATATATATCCCAGAGATGCATGAATGTTTTAACATAAGTCATGAATTTAATAAATCACATAGGCTTAAAGATTAAAACTACAAGGTTATTACTGTAGATGTAGACATAACTTTTGTATACAACATACCACCATGATAAAAGTCCTAGAATGAATATCACTGTAGGAAAGATATTCAACATAAATTTAGGTGCCTATATCAAAATACAAAAGCATCATCTTGAATGGGAAAATGCACAAAACAATTTTATTAAAGTCAGGAACAACAGAGCGTTATTCAATATTCCCACTTCTTTTTAATATAGTGTTTGGAAAAGTATCTGATGCAATAAGACATAGTGGAAAATTAAAGTGATATCAATAGGAAAATAAGAACTTGAATTATCTAAATTTACTTATGATATGGTTCACAAAAGATATCAGAGGCTCCACCAGAACACTTCTAAAATTTCAGCAGGATGACAGCATACAAAATCTGAATTCATTAGCCTTTCCATTTTCTGATAGAAACAAAAGCTGAGTAAGAGATAATGATGAATTCACATTCACAATAGCTACAAACATAGATAAAATATCCAGGTAAATGAAAACTAAATATTTGCAGAAAGAGACTGAAGGAGACACAAGAAAATGGAAGGACCTTCCATGCTCATAGATTGATACTAAAAATATTGGGAAAACCACTATCCTGCCAAAAGGAAATGGCAGATACAATGCAATCTAAAGGAAGCTACCTATAGTATTTCCATGTTAATATTTTAAGAAATCCTCAAATTCGTTTGGAACCACAAATATCCCAGATAGCCAAAGCAATCTTAAGCATAAAAGATCAATGTGCAGGGATTACCATACCATATTGCAAACTATACTACAGAAAACAGCATAACACAGGCATAGACAGAAACATTTAAATCAATGGGAAGATAAAACAGAAGACCCAAAATGAATGCATGCAACTACAGCCATCTGATATTTGATGAAAAGTAGCAAAAATACACTCTGGAGGAAAGACATGGTCTTCAACAGTTGATGATGTGGCATCAAAATGTCTGCATACTATGTATCAATTTGTAGACCTATGACACAACCCCTATACATAGGGATCCAGGAAGTTGAGGAGGAAGTATTCATAGAGCCAGAGGACATCTGCCATGAATAATGTCTTCTATATAAATGATAATCAATATCTACACATGGGATATCAAATTATGGTCACTTAAACAAAGCTTGTGTACTGACAATACCAATTAGCATGGCAAAATAGATTGAGGAATTCTCACAGAGCCCTAGTAGAAAAGCTACAGGCAATTAATTGCTTTCAAGATAGTAAATATCAGTCTTGTCTAGGGACAAGTTCCTGATAAATTATGAAATTTCAACCAACATCCCAACATCTATGAACATACTCCTATGTGAGCACATATATGTATATACACACACACACACTCATACACGCACACACACACACAGTCGTTTGTTCTATGCATTTTGACTGGTTGTAGATTTTAGATTTTTGTGGTGGTCTTTGCTTGGTGAAAAAATACATATATGTGTGTGTGTGTGTGTGTGTGTATGACAAATTTAAAAACAGGCAATATTTATTATAGATAGGCAAAAATTATTAAATTATTATAAATTTTTATTATAAATAGCTTTATAACTGTAAAATGCATACATGTTTGGGAAAACATCTTGGTGTACAAATTTCTGGCCATATAAACATAAAGTCTTAAGATCTCAGAACTTACATAAATCTGGGCATAGTAGAACACATATATATTCCCAATGTTCTTATTTTGTTTTATGTTGGGAGCCAAGTCCTAGCAGAAAGCAGCTATCATCTTTGCAACCATCTCAGGCCATATACCCTGACAAGAGACTTGTTTTCAACAGCCTACAACAGCTGAGCACATGCTGATAAACATCTTGTTTTTCTCAAAAATCTTGTTTTGCTGTTTAGTGCCCCCAGCAGCAAGGCACACGTGGTAAAGTGTCCTCAGCTGTGTTCCCCTGCTTGTCCACAGTGGCAAGGCATGTGGTAAAGCATACAAATACCCAGGATTTCCTTTCAATAAACGGGACTTGATAAGACCCTCTGTCTTGTGTCTATTCTTCGAGTCTCTTGCCCCTCCATCCCCACTCTCTCTCTTGCTAGACCCTGTTGACTGACCAGAAAGGACTGGGTCAGTTTTACACAGGTAAATTTATTTTAATGAAAATTTGCTATCTACTCACAATTCTACCACATAATTAAGTTGTTTTATTTCTTAAATATGGATAAAAAACTAATATTAATATTTTTTCATTATTATTATCTTTTATTATTTATTTATTTAAATTCCAAATGTTGCCTGTCTTCTGGTCTCCACTCCCTGCCACAGTTCCTTGCCCTTTGCCTGCTCCCTTTACTTCTAAGATGGTGCCCTTCCCTCATCCCCGCCCCAAGTATCCCTCCACCTTGAGACATCTAGTTTCTACAGGATTAGGTACACCCTCTCCTACTGAGACCAAACAAGGCAGTCCTTTGCTCCCTATGTGCCTGGGGCCACTGACTGGTACCTGGTTACTTTTTGGTTAGTGGCTCAGTCTCTGGCAGCTCCCAGGGATCCAAGTTGGTCTACCTATGGTATTGCCATCCCCTTCAGTTCCTTCAACTCTTTCTCTAAATCTTCCGAAAATAAATGTCTTTCAGTCAACTGCTGGTAGAGTCTCTCAGAGGACAGCCCTGCTAGGAGCATGTCTGTAAGCACAGCATAGCATCAGTAACAACGTCAGGGATTCGTATTCACCGATGGGATGGATCCCAAGTTAGGATGGTCACTGGCCAGCCATTCATTCAGCTAATGCTCCATTTTTTCTCCCTGCATTTCTTTTAGACAGGGAAATTTTTGGTTGAACGTTTTGTAGGTGGGTTGGTGTCCCCATGCCTATAATGGTGGTCCTGTCTACTGGAAGTGATCTCAGCATATTCGATGTATCCTCTGTTAGGCATTTCCGCTGAAGTCACCCACATTGAGTTCTGAGAGCCTCCCTCACCACAGGTCTCTGGGACCTTCTAGAGGATCTGCCCGCCTCCCTGGCAGCTGCATATTGGCATTCTTTCTCCTGGCCCTCTGAGTCTCTCTACTGTCTCCCCCATACCTGATCTTGTACCCCATTTTCCCTTCACCTTCCCTCTCCCAGCCAGGTCCCTCTCTCCTTCTGTCTCCCATAATTACTTTGTTTCCCCTTCTAAGCAGAATTTAACCATCTACACTTGGGCCTTCCTTCTTGTTTAAATGCTTAATCTGTGAAATGCATTATGGGTCATCTGTATTTTTTGGCTAATATCCACATATCAGTGAGTACATACCATGCATGTCATTTGAGGTCTGGGTTACCTCACTCAGAATATTGTCCAATCCCTCCCCCCCATTTGCCTGAAAAATTCATGATATCTTTGTTTTTAATAGCTGACTAGTATTCCATTGTGTAAATGAACCACATTTTCTATATCCATTAATCCACTTGTACTTGAGCTTTGTGGAGGGTGTTAAATATGAATCACTTTGTATTTCCAGACCATCAGTTAGACAAGCATCATTGCTTGAATATGCTTTCTTTTTTCCACTGTTATGGTTTTTACTACTTTGTCAAAAATTAAGTGTTCATAGGTGTGTGGGTTTATTCCTTGTTCTTTGTTTGATTCCATTATCAACCATACTGTTTCTATACCAATACCATATGTGTGTGTGTTTTAAACACACATATGGGATTGCTCTTTAGTATAGCTTGATGTCAGGGATGGTGATTCCTGAAGTTTTTTCATTCTTTATCTATTCTTGATTTTTTGTTTTTGCATATGAAGTTGGAAATTGTTTTTTCAATGTCTGTAAAAAATTGTGTTGAAGTTTTGATGGGAATTTCATGCAATCTGTGGATTGCTTTTGGTAAGATGGCCATTTTTACTATGTTAATCCTACAGATCCATAAGCATGAGAGATCTTCCTATCTTCTGAGGTCTTCTTTGATTTAATTATTCATGGGCTTGAAGTTCTTGTCATACAGATCTTTTATTTGCTTGGTTAGAGTTACAACAAAATATTTTATATGATTTGTGGATATTGTGAAAGGTGTTGTTTTGTTAAATTCTTTGTCTGCTCGTTTGTCATTTGTATTTCTGTGAGTTAATTTTATATCCAGCCACTTTGCTGAAGTTATTTTTCTGTTGTATGAGTTCTCTGATAGAATTTTGCATGTCACTTAGGTATAATATCATAGCATCTATGAATAGTGATAACTTGACTTCTTCCTTTCCAAAATTGTATTCTCTTGATATCCCTTTGTTGTCTTATTGCTCTAGCTAGAACTTCAAGTGCTATATTTTAGAGATAGAAAGATAGTAGGCAGCCTTCTCTTGTCCCTGATTTTAGTGGGATTGCTTCAAGTTTCTCTCCATTATATTAATGTTGACTATTGTCTTGCTGTATATTGCTTTGATTTTGTTTCAGTGTTTGCCTTGTATCCCTGACCTCTCTAACATTTTCAACAAGAAGGGGTGTTTTACTTTGTCAC
The DNA here is from genome assembly GCF_004785775.1 of Grammomys surdaster. NCBI lineage: Eukaryota > Metazoa > Chordata > Mammalia > Rodentia > Muridae > Grammomys > Grammomys surdaster. Next base: position 6,268,770 of record NW_021604634.1, on the reverse strand, counting down.
AGGCTTTTTCAGTATCTAAGGAGACTATCTTGTGATTTTCTTCTTTGAGTTTGTTTGTATAGTGGATTTCTTTGGTAGATTTTTGTATGTTGAACTATCCCTGCATTTCTGGAATGAAGCCTACTTGACTGTAGAGAATGATGTTTTTGATGCTTTCTTGGATCCGTTTGGTGAGAATTCTATTGAGTATTTTTTTGCATTGATGTTCATAGCAAAATTGATCTGAAGTTCTCTTTCTGTGTTTGATCTTTGTGTGGTTTAGGTATCAGGGTACCTGTGGCCTCATAGAATGAATTATTGATCCTTTTGTTTCTATTTTGTGGAATAGCTCAAGGACTATTGTTACTAGCTCTTTTTTGAATATCTGGTAGAATTCTGTACTAAGACCATCTGGTCCTGGGCTTTATTGGTTGGGAGTGTTTTATTGATTTCTTTCTATTTCCTTAGATGTTATGGGACTGTTCAGGTAGTTTACTTGATATTTACTGTAATTTTGTACATGATAGCTGTCTAGAAAATCATTTGTTTCATCTACATTTTCCAGTTTGTAGAGTATAAGCTCTTGTTGTAAGACCTGCGGACTTATTTTAATTTCCTCAGTTGTTGTTATGTCTCACTTTTTATTTCTGATTTTGTTAATTTGGAAACTGTCTCTGAGAGTTTTAGTTGGTTTGGCTAATAATTTGTCTATCTTGTAGATTTTCTCAAAGAATAAGCTCTTTGTTTCACTGATTCTTTATATTGTTCTCTTTGATTCTAATTGGATGGTTTCAACCATGAATTTAATTATTTCCTCTCTTCTACTCCTCTTGGATATGTTTGCTTTTTTGTTTGTTTGTTTGTTCTAGAGTTTTCAGGTGTACTGTTAAGTTGCTTGTATGGGATCTTTCCAATATTTTTATGAGGGCACTTAGTGCTATAAATTTTTCTCTTAGCACTGCTTTCATTGTGTCCCATAAGTTTGGGTATATTGTGCCTTCATTTCATTGAAATATAGAAAGTCTCTCTCTCTCTCTCTCTCTCTCTCTCTCTCTCTCTCTCTCTCTCTTTCTTTCTTTCCTGACCAAGTTGTCATTGAGTAGAGAATTGTTCAGTTCCCATGAGAGTGATCTGATAGAATGCAAGATGTTATTTCAATACTGTATCTATTGAGGCTTTGTCTTGAGGCTTTGTTTTGTGTCTGATTATATGGTCAATTTCTTGAGTTTTATTGTGTGTATTTACCCTTATTGTGTTGGAGTTTTTCTTGTAGTGTTCTCTATTCAGCAGGATTATTAGAAAGATATTGCTTAAGCTTGGTTTTGTCATGAAACGTCTTGTTTTCTGCATCTATTGTGATTGATAGCTTTGCTAGGTATAGTAGTCTGGGCTGGCATATGTGGTCTCTTGTTGGGAGCCAAGTCCTAGCAGAGAGCAGCTATCATTTTTGCAGCCATCTAAGGCCATATACCCTGACAAGAGACTTGTTTTCAACAGCTGAGCAAACTCTGATAAACATCTTGTTTTTCTCACATATCTTGTTTTGTTTAGTGCACAACTGCAAGATGCACATGGTAAAGTGTCTTCAGTTGTCTTCCCCTGCTTGTCCACGGCTGCAAGGCACATGGTAAAGTGTTTATATATCCATGATTTCCTTTCAATAAACGGGACTTGAGCAGACTCTCTGTCTTGTCTCCATTCTTCACATCTTTTGCCCCTCTATCCCCATTCTCTCTCTTGCTAGACCCTGTTGACTGACCCAAACAGACCAGGACAGTTTCTTAATGTCTGGAAAATGTCAGTCCAGGATTGATCTTTTGGCTTTTAGGATCTGTATTAAGAAGTCTGATACAATTCTGCTTAGCCTGTCTTTATATCTTACTTGTCCTTTTTCCTTACACTATGAATATTCTTTCTTTGTTCTGTACATTTAGTTTGATTATGAGGTGGAAGGAGGATTTTCTTTCTGGCTTAATCTACTTGTTATTCTCTAGGCTTCCTGTACATTTATAGCCATCTTGGTCTTTATGTAAGGGAAGTTTTCTTCTATAATTTTATTGAAGATATTTTCTGGCCCTTTGAATTGGGAATCTTCACTCTCTTCTATTTCTATTATTCTTAGGTATGGCCTGTTCATTATGTCCCAAACTTCCTGGGTATTTTGGGTTAGAAACTTTTTATACTTGGCATTTTCTTTAGCCAATATATCAATATCTTCTGTGTTAACTTCTATGCCTGAGATTCTCTCTTCCATCTCTTGTATTCTGTTGGTGATGCTTTCATCTGTAGTTCTTGTTCTCTTTCCTACGTTTTTCATCTCCAGTGTTGCCTCCATTTGTGTTTCCTTTATTGTTTCTATTTTCATTTTTAGGTCATAGACCATTTTGATCATTTATTTCACTAGCTTGATTGTGTTTTCCTGTGTGTCTTTAAGTGATTTATTTGTTTCCTCTTTAAGGGTAAAAGACAGGCATCAAGTAGAGGACTACGTTTGCTGTCCCACAGTCAAAAACTGTGACATAGAATTGTTCCTGTCTGAAAGAATTGCAGGAACAAAAATGGAGAAAAGCCTGAGGAAAAAGAGGTTCAGTGGAGGACCAAATTGAGCTCCAGCTCAAGGGGAGGCCCCAAGGCCTGACACTATTACTGAGGCTATAGTGTGTTTACAAACAGTGGCCTATCATGATTGCTCTCCGGAAGGTCCAACAAGTAGCTAAAAAGTCAGATGCAGATATTTACACCCAACCAATGAACAGAAGCTGGCGACTCCTGTGGTTGGATTAGGGAAAAGCTGAAAGAAGCTGAGGAGAAGGGCCACTCCATAGGAAGACCAGCAGTCTCAAGTAACCTGGACCCCCAAGATCTCGCAGACACTGGGCCACCAACCAGGAAGTATACACCAGCTGATATGAGGCCCCCAACACATATACAGCAGAGGAATGCTAGGTCTGGACTCAGGGAAAATACACCTAACCCTTGAGAGACTTGGGGCCCCAGGGAGTGGGGAGGTCTGGTGGAGGTTAGGAAGGTGGATACATCTATTTGGAGATGGTAGTGGGTGGGGAGGTGGTATGGGATATGGAACAGTCAGAGGGGAGATCTGGAGGGTGATGAAGTCTGGACTCTAAAATAAGATTAAAGAATTGAAAAAAATAATAATAAAGAGGTTTCTATCTGTTTGACTGTCCTGGGAAACAGAAAGGGCTGTGGGGTGGAGATTTGCCATGCTGATTTGCCACAGGTGAAGGGAGGTGAGGACCAAGTGGTAGGGCAATGGACCCTAATGCTCTGATAGTGAGGTGGGAGGTAGATAACATTCAAGGGCTCACTACTCTGGCCTATATAAAGACAAACTACAATATACCTCCTTAAAACTAGGGTGATCAAAAAGACAAACACTTCAGACTATCTTCTTACATTTGGACATGTACCATGACATGCCTGAGTGTACTCTCTCATGTGAACATTTATACATGGAAATATAATGAAAACATAATGTATATTTTATATATCATATTTATTAAAACATACAGATGAAAGATCATCTTTCTCTTTTTCTGTCATTTTATACCAATTTGGTCCTCATGACATTGACGTAATGCATCTATATCACTATATCTATACTCAATATCACTATAATCAGTTCATATTTATAATGATATCTGAGGATAAGTGAAGCCTGAATCATTGATAAGTCCATGCCTACCCTGGTTTCCTGCAGGAATTCTCTTATTTGAGTACATGAATCAGCAATAGAGGATAATTTCAGCAACATATCCTCTAAAGGACCTCATCAGCTTTTATTAGATTAGCACTTTGATGATATTAAGAGCATTACTATGTGGAAAGACTCCATGAGTAATAAATAGCCTATAATGTTCCCAAATACCCTTTTGGTTTGTTACTTCCTGGCTTCTTTCTATTTTTGATATAATTTGCCACAATGATACGGATAGATGTGTCATGACTGATTCCATTTCCATCTCATGAGTGGTGTATTTAAAGAATGCAATACACCTCTTGTGTTTAGAATATGAGAGACACTTGGTGAAGTAATAATTTGGGCTAACTGAAGTATCAGTACGCTACATAGTGTATTACTAGAAAGTTAAGGTGAGATAAGATAATGTGTGTCAATCACATTTCTGACCATTAACAATGATTTCTTAAACTTCAAAAATATGCATCACAATTTTAAAACTGCAGTAAGTAGTTTCTACCTATGGTGACCAAATACTTGGGCAAAGCAGCTTATCTGGGTTATTTATCTGGGCTCACAGTCTGAAAACCTTCCCTCTATGGCCACTTTGCTCCATTGCTGTAGATCTGTGGGATCTGTGAGGATACAGACATCTGTGGCCAGACCACCAGTAGGGACACTGTATCATTTCATGAAAAATAGAAATTAGAGGGAGGGCCAGGAGGAGGCACAGATAAGATACCTTCTAGAACATTTTTCATGTAGTCTAGTTCCACCAACCTGAACTTACCTTTCCATTTTCAGCATTAGCCAAAAGTCTGTTTAATTTTGAATGTAACAAGAGATTAATTCATTCATTAAGTCAGAGCTGTGGTGATCCATTCATCATAAAATCCTACCTCTGCACAATGCTTGTACAGGAGAACCACACTCCAATCCATGAGCCTTTAGAAGGAAACATTTTATCTGGTCCATAATGCAGAGATGACTACTGTCAGACACAAGAGGGTTGTTGTGCATGTTTCTGTGTTCCTTCATTAGTGTTTGAGTCTTAGGGAATTAAATACAGTCATCTGTAAAACGATGTTTAGTACCTCACAATACTGTGATAGGGACAAGAAACTGATATATTGAAAGAATTCAATAAATAGAAAGTGCAATCTTACAGAAGTGAATATTTTGGTATTGTGTCATCACGTTAAAAAAAAATCTAATACCTCAACTGAGCCACTAATATTGACTTTTTGAGAAGTCTTCTGGGGATTACTGTTAGGTGTTCTTACATACTTAATTATTATTCAATGCCAATATTGTACATGTACACAAGCATCCACTAACTATATTGGATTAGTGAAGCACTAAGGAACGGAAGTGAGCTTTGTGGTATAAAGGCATTCCATGAAAAGAATAAGAGAGAGACCAATTGTCCACACTGAAAGCAAACCAATGTGTAGGTCGATTTTTATATTGACTGGGAAAATTTTTGTACTCCCGTCCTAGTATTGGTGTTTTTAAAACTAGTTTTGTGGTGTGTGTGTGTGTGTGTGTGTGTGTGTGTGTGTGTATAACATTACATTTTTGAAACCTTTTCTAAAATAGTGTGTTTAAGTATTTTGGGTTTTAATTGTGAAAATCCTTATCAGACTATGACAGTTTATCGAGTGTTGTATCTAGTGTTGACATATAACTCACTGTCAATTAATCTCTGTCCTCTCCACAAACATTGTTACTGTTGTTGTGATGGGGCTAGTTACTGTGTTCAGACACCATAGCACAGACTTGTCTGGACAATAAGGTGGTTCTCTAGAAGCCTTCTGAACTTGGGGATATTAGTTGTTATCCATTATGACCAATATGAAAATTATTCAGTGCACTATCTCCTTGTAAAACATAGGATGATATTTAAAGAAAATTTGATATTTTTATTATTCATCTATTCTGTGTAAGAAAGTGAATGAAAATTATTTTCTTTCTTAAAGCATCCTTTACCTTTCATCTGTTCTGAACATTGTAGAGGTTGTGTCTGTCTAGTCATGAAATCATCTCACTGACGTGAATTTCTTCTCTGATCAATTGCTGTACTTCCAGCTAATTCCAGGAATAATAGATACATTGTCTTTTAACCAAATGCTTGTTCATTATTGACACCCAGTTATAGTTTGTGAATAATATCATAATAAGAACAAAAGTGAAGAGAAGTAGAACAAATTTATGTTCTTTTATGAAATATTATAAAAATGTGAAAACTTGCATTGAAATATAAGTCACTGTAATATGAGTATTGAATTACAAATTCCCCCAAACTTAATGAATGTACAAGCAATACTAATGAATATTTGAGTACAGCTATATTTAATGAGAATATTTTCCAACTTTGTTTAAAGCTTTCAGAAAACATTTGATGTCACTAAATCAATATGAATAGTCATGCAGCTTCCAATTTTAAAATCAGAAGTTATCACAATTGGGTGAATTCAGACATGTCTTAGAAATAAATACTAAGAGATGAAGTCATTAAATATTTTCTCGCAGCCTTCCCATAATAACCAAATTGATCAATATGATGATTTCTTGGCATATTATAATTATCTCATGGTTTAGAAATGAGTGTTATATTCTTGGGATCTAGAATTTTAGGAAGTTATAAAAGAAGTTCTTTTGAGAAATTCCATCTCAAGACAGAAACAAAACATTCAATCATAGTATAATATATACACATAAAAATAATTGAGGCAGTTGTGGCCTGTTTCTATTAGAACAGCTCCTTAAGAAACTAGAAAAGAATGTGTAGGCCTTAAATATGCCATAGTAAAATGCCATGAGTTTATTATATATGCAACTTCCCTGTGGTTTCTGGGAAATAGTTTTCATGTGGTCATCCCCTGCCTCTGGCTCATACAACTTTTTTCTGCCCTCTCTATTCCTCTGAGCTTTGAAAGAACAGTATAACCTAGATGTATCATTTCCCCAAATATCTTATTCTCTGTAACCTGACAAGTTGTGGGTTTCTATTAATCTCAAACTATTAAAAAAAAGTTTCTCTAAAGGTTAAAAGATGTACTAATATTGGTGAATAATGATACAGTTCTAGTTTGGTTTAATACTAGTAACAGAAGTAGAATTTCTCCTAGGGCCTATGAGCTATCTGTAGGCTTTTAGCTCAATAATCATGCCAAGTATGTGTTTCAACTTGTAGAGTGTGCGTTAATGCCAACCAGAAATTGGTTGGTTACTCTCCTGACATTACTCTCCAATGGGTGGCTATTAAAGCAGTGGACATGTTTTGCCAGTCTGGTCATTAGTGTAGTTCTCAAGGCTCACAGCTGGGTAAGAGTAACAAAATTCCAGCATGGAACGGGGAAATGGGAGTAATGTCCCACCCTTATTTAAGTAACTATTCACAGTTGATAGCTTCTTAAGAGGGAGAGATCTTTTCTTTAAATATATAACTTTTAGCATATCAACTACCCTCTGGCAAAAACCAAAAACACATTCTAGAATACATGAGCAGCACAAATTGTACTTGATGGAATTGAGGGGGAAAAAAAACAATGTTGGGTAAGTAGAGGAGAAGAAGGGGACATTGACCTGGGAGTAATTAGAAGAGTGGAAAGAATATGTTCAAAATACACTGTACAAATTTTTCAAAGACCTAAAATGAAAAAAGTAGATAGAGAAAATCTGACAAGGCTCCACCCCTGTGTGACAGCTACAAGAAAATAATGGCACTTAAGGAAAGGAGTCACACTTCTCCAGGGATGAACTCCCTGATAGGTTATCTAATCCTCAATGGTCACCAGTAACATTATATTCATATAAGCAATACTAAAATAAACTCAACAGATTGTAGTTGTATGTGTGTATGTATGGTTGAATGTATCTATGTATATGTGTATGTATTTATGTATGTATGTATTTATTGGTCACAAATTTTTGAGAAAGTGAGAGGATTTGGGAGGAGTTGAAATGCAGGTGGTGGTATGGAAATTATGGAAATATAGTGCTCCTGACTGACACTTTCAAGCAGCTGCTATTATAGCATATACTGTCATGCATGGAATAGATATAATACTAAAGTAATTATATGCCCTTTGTTAGAAAAAATGGAATAAAACTCACCTTTCTATATACAGTTTCATGTGTTCTAATTTTTTAATATTTTCAAAACTATTACTTTTTCCATTTTCATCAATTATATATTATCATATAATTCATATATATTTATAAATATATATATTTACATATATATAAAATATAAAATATTATGTTAAACATTTTTCTACCTTCGTGTCATATACGTTCTATAAAACTTATTTGTGCTATATTTATTGTGTGTGAGTGGTGTGTGTGTGCGCGCGTGTGTGTGTGTGTGTGTGTGTGTGTGTGCATGTGTGTGTTTTACACCTACATGGTCAGTATAGAATTTTTCTGCATAATCTACATATTATAACACCAGGATCCCTTTATATTTTGTGAGGATGTCCTCATGCGTCTGCACAATTTAAGAAGCACCTTTACTCCACTACTATTGTGAGCTACTTATCTCCAAATTCAAGTGTCCACATATAGATTGGGCTATTTGTAGACTCTATATTTTTCAGTGTTTTCTCACCTACCCTTGCATCTGGACCATATGCTTTAGAATTTGGCTTTTATATGCAGTGGAAGTCCTCCCACATCCCCTTCAAGGGAACTTTGTCTATTTTTAATCTTTGAATTTCTATATAAATTTTCAGAATATCCTGCCAGGTTCCATATGAAGCATTGCCATCCTTATTACCACTCCATTAGGTAAGTAGATGAATTTTGACATTGTGATATTTGCGTAAGGTTGAATCATACAACTTAACAGTGGTATAGATGACACATCAGTAAACCTATTTTAATTTCCCAGTATTGATTTAAAAGTATCTGTCATTATGTGTAGTTTTTGTTGAGTATTTATGAATCCACACCAAAAACCATTAGTTCTGGTGATTATGCACTATAAATTTTTTTCCAGTACAGTGAAAAGATGTTGAGACTCCTTTGAGTCTCTGGGCATGTGTTTCTTAACTGTTCCATGTATAACCTTGTTTAATATACCATTGATTACTTAATATTGAACTCACAGATTATCTTACTGTCACAGATATAAAAACAACTGTACCCAGTATTTTCTCCATGAAGAATAGTAAATCACCTTTTGTTTATGAATACTATATGCTATTTTCGTCATTACTTAGGGCAACATTAAATCACAATGTCACTAAGAAATGTGTAAAATGGAAAAGAGAAGCAGGCACCATGCAGAATGCAGGACAAATATGGACTGTATTGAAGAAACTGAACCAGGAGCATGAAGTCATTGCTTTGCCTCATGGGAGAATAGAGGTCTGCCACTCATTTTCCACCATTACAAACACAGCCACAGATGCCTCACAAAATAAATACAAGGATTCATTATTATTATTAAATAAATAAATTAGCATGCAAACTGCAAATAATGAAATAAATACTATTTGATACCTTGGATCATTTTAGATGATTTATGCTTTATTTCATTTTCTAGGTGTTTAAAATACAATTGATTTTTTAAAAAAATATGCTATGAATATGACCAGTCACATGTCTTAAGTTCATTTTTTAAATTCAAATTAGTTGAAATATCAGGACATTGTATATTAAAACTGGTTGTCTGTGAGGCTGTGTCCTGGCATGAGTGAGCTTAGGAATAAAGTAGGGACAAAGCACTCCAGGATATCCATGTTCTTCATTCTTTTTATTTTGTTGACCAAAGAAATATCAGCTGCCTTTCAGGAAATTATACAGCTGTTAGCTCAGACACTAAGTAGAAACTAAAGGACTTTATCCTAGAGAAAGAAGATAGCATACCTGGCTTTGTGTCTAGGCTATTACTTTTTGGGTATAGAAGTAGGTATTGTCACTATGTCTCTGCCTCTTAACTGTGAGTCTCCAATCAGTCATCAATATCTTCGCAAGAGGAGGTTTCTCATCCATTACATTAAGTTGGAACACATACCATGGACTTAATCATGGTTTCTGTCTATAGAACAGACCTCGGACATGCATGTGGTCTCCACTGCCAGCACATGCCACAAACCTTAGCATGGTTTCTGGAAGCAGTATGGACCATGAACACCAGCATCACACTTGGCAGCAGCACAGGCCCAGGACATCTGCTTGGTCTTTGGTGTTAACATGGGCCATGGATATCAACACTGCCCTGAAGCCTGTTTTTTATTTGTTTGTTCTTGTTTTTGTTTTTGTTCTAATGAAAGACAGAAAGGGAGCGAATCCAAAATTCTGAAAAGATGGGGAGGTACTGGAAGCAATATAAAGAAAGGAAACTGCTATCACTATATATTGCATGAGAAAATTGTTTATTCTCAGTAAAAAAGAAAAAAAATAAAAATAATTTAAAGATATAACAACAGAAGACAAAAGAAAAGAGAAAAAGACATAGTAAATATACTATGCTAGTATGTTACAGAATGATTCATTCTGTAAAGAAGTTTATGTGCAGTTCACAGGATCAGGGATGGGTAGAAAGAGAAAAATAAAAGAAAATTCATTGTTGAAATACGTAGTAGTCCAGAATTTTCTGAAATACATCCAGTTACAGATAAAAATACAGTTTGATAGAAAATTTGTATTTACCTATTCCAAAGTAAGTCAAAGGTGTCTCTAATGCTGTCACATCCTGCCAGATTTAGAAGCATTTTTGTTGAACATCACTGAATCTATATTATTTTTCAAATTTGTCATTGTTACTCATTAAAAAGATTATATTGATTTATCTCTGCCAACAAATTCAGGATTTTGTTCTGTTATCCATTCATCTCATACCTTAGAATAGATGTAAAGAGTACTTTATTATTTCAAAAATAAGTAATGCCTAGCAGCCCTTACTTGGGAGTTTAAATCTATTACATTCATATCCTGATGAATAAGATGAACAAGAGTGTTACATATGTGTCTTAGTTTAGTTTCTGCTGTTGTGATCAAATGCTGTGAAAAAAATAAACTTGAGAAATAAAGACTTTATTTGACTCACAAAGCAATGATTTATTCCATCACTGAATGGAAATTGAGGCAGCAGGAAGTGAAGCAGTGTCATTTTAGCTGTAGTCACGACCAAGAGCAGAGGTCTGTAAATTAATGAATCCTAGTGCTTAACTCACCTTTAGACAGGGAATGGTTATATTGGCTGCCTTAAATGAGATAATCCCCTGTGGACATTCACACAAGCCAAATAAATCTGAAAATATCTTACCAAGACTTCCTTGCCAGTTGAGTCTAGATGGTGTAATGTTAGAAATTAACAGTGACTATCACAGTATTACTTAGCAAATACTTGAAATTCAGTTGTGGCTTCATCTTATGTGAAGCTGGAAGTATTCTAAGTGAAATCAATCTGAAAATTTTTTTAGTGCACAGAAGACTGAAGATGATTGGAATTATTCATTTTAACATGCCATGCTTTAAAATCAATTCATTATTTCATTTATTTGTTTAGGACACATTTCTCTCCTTTCAAATCTTAAAGCAATTTATAAATAAAAATGTTTCTAGATATGAAATTAGACATACAACAAAAGTAGAAATCATTTTAAAACATCAGAAACCTGTTTCTAATGGACTTAACTAAATTAATAAAGTCATTGTGCAAATACGTTAATATAAATATTCCTAAATTTTTAGAAATATTTAAAATATCAATATAAATGGCTTCTTTTAAAACAACATAAAATACAGATCACAGAGAACATCAGAGAGCCATTTAGGAGGAGGCACAGAGCTGTGTGAATGAGCAATTTTATTTGCAGGCAGAAGCTGTTCAGGATTTTCTAAGTGTTATTGTCCAAAGCAGTGGCGAATCAAGGAAGAGCAGAGAGGAAGGTAACATGGGTTATGTGAATTGCTGAGGCTTCCCAGTGCTGGAAGAGTCATTTGCTCAGATGACAGTAGATGGGCATGGTCGCCACTAGCCTCCATTGCAATGGAGAACAGAAGTGCTTCACTTCAGAGCTGAAGCAAGAGCTTCTCCAGGAGGCTTTCTCCTGGAGTCTCAGGGTGAGGTTTATAAAGGAGGATACATGTAGGTTGTACTGTGCCCGTGATGAGCAATGATTTATGACTTAAGTATTTGTCCCTTGTTCCTTAATAAATGTATGAGATGAGACATGCATTTGCGAAATGCATAATACTATGGACCAAGCTCCCATGCATCTAGTACGTAGCTGATGTACTTGTATAAAATGGAAAATCGTTCATTTAAACACTGCTCAAATTAAGGCAATAATCATATTCTAGGAATAAAGCCACAACTTTCCTTGGAATTTGAGTTTCTAATGTATAGCTACCATGAGAATCAACATGCTATATCTAAATAAAAACTTTTAGAGATGCTAGAGCTTTGTAAGTCTGCCAGAGGTTTACTCTGTCCACTGAATAAAGCTTCTCTGTATTTTCTGATGAGGGAAGTAAATTTTTGCAGATGTACTGGCCATAATGAATGGTAGTAACTGTCCTATACCCAAGAGCATGAGCTGGACCCTCCAAAGCATGCAGGTAGTATCTCATCATATCAAGAACCCAGAGAACTGGGCATGGAGCTTCTCATCCGTGCTATGTAACATCTATTCCAAATTTCCCTGCTTGCTTCTAAACACTAGACACACCAGTGACATTAGTGTAAGGAGAAGGTACGACTTTCTGAGATCTTGTTTGTTCTTCCATGAAATATAATCATGTACATTCATGGAAGGGATTAGTAGAGCTGGTGTTTGAAAGCTATTCTGGGTTATTCAGAGTAGAGAATGATCTTTTTCTCCATGGGTCTTCCTGCAAACACTGTCATGCATCTGTGGCCTGTCATGTTTCACCATGAGGTTCTGATCCTAGAGTGTTGGAACTGAATCTTTACCTCACCAGATATAACCACATCCTCTGTCCCCAGGATTTATGAGGACCTTTGAAGGTTAGGTTGTGGCATACTTGTTAACCTAAGATCATTAGTTTCATAGATTATATTTCATAATATTTAACAATATTTATTTATCCCTATAGATATCAACTTTCCATGAAGCATCTTCAAAAACAATGCATGTAGCCCAAAATGTCATTCATCTCTGAGAAAGTTTACATAAAAAATAGTCTAGTAAGCATTCTTACAATGGATTTTTGTTTTTTAAAAAAATGCAAAACAGTACTGGGCAGAGCAATTTTCTTCATAAGCCCTAACTGCACAAAAGGCCTCTTTCCTAGACCAACTCATTCCTGTCAGTTTCATCTGAGACTAAGGCACTATACAAAGTCTCCCTAACCATGCCATTTTATAACTGTTAGTCGCTACTTAAGGCTGGCAGTATTAAACAAAATCTATTAGATTAAGGTATTTTAAAATGTCTGTTTGTCTTCTTTAGCTAAGATTTCTTGGTGCAAGTTTAACATACCCACAGGTGTTCCAATTCATCACATATTTTTCAGATCTATGCTTCATGACCTTGAGCTAACATGGCTCAAACTAGGACCTCTATACTTCCTTCTTGAACTATGAACTTATTCTGAGCATGAACAGAGATGATGAATTTAATTGAGTTTGCTAAGAAACGTGATAAAGCCACTCCCAAGAACTTTGCTACATGAGCTGATGAAGTTTCTCTAAGTAAAATCCTCATGTCACTGTTCAAGCTTGATGTCATCAAGAGGCATCAGAGATAAGGATCATGTTCTTCTTACCACTTACAGTGATGGCATTGTACCCAACAAGCAGTGAGATCATAGGATCCAGTAACAACATCAGAGCTAGAAACTTCTGGTTTTATGTCTCATTTCTATCTCTGCAACTTCTCATTCTGCCAGCTGCCCAAGTAATAACACAGAGATATTTTTATTAAGTATAAATGTTTGGCCTTAGTTTGCTTAGTCACATCTCACTCTTGTAACTTATATTACCCCCTTTGGTTCTAACTTATGCTCTGCCATGTGGGTCATTAGCTCTTCTCAGTACCAGCACCAGTTTCTCCATCTGAGTCTGGCTGGTGAATCCCTTTGATTCTTTCCAAGAATTCCTTTCTCTTTTGGAAGTTCTGCATTTCCTCTCCGGTCTTGCTATTGGCTGTTGAGCTCTGTGTTAAACCAATCAGAAGGTGATGGAGAAGATATTTACAAAACATCAAAATACAAAGACAACATTTACATATTCCACAAGAGATTGTCCCAAAATAATAAACAAAAGTTCATGTCAAGCACATGTTTAAGTGCCCAAGAACTTTCAATATGCTTCTTGGTGTTCATTGACAGGATGCTATCACTTTGTAATATGGGATGAAAGATATGTAGCTCCCATGCTTTCTTCATTTCTTTTCTTCAGCGGGATTCTCTAATCATTGGTTCCCACCAATGACCTCCTCAGACATTCCAGCCATCTATTTGTTTACCCATGTTACCCTTTATACTGGAAGGCATGTGTATTCTGCACCTAGGAACTTTACTTGCATGGATTCAGAGGGCTTGTTCCTTCTCACTCAGATCTCAGAGCAGACACTTCCTCTGGCAGTAGAACTCCTTCACTCCCTACTTCCCTTGCTTCCCTTTTCTCTCCTCACACCTTTGAATGTCTTTAAAATAATCACCACTTTGTAAAATCCACATGGCTTATTCATATAGGAACCGTGTCTGTACATTCTAAGGGGACAACGAACATTCCACATCTTGATTGCTTCTAAGTTCCCGGTGGGAAATGGGCACAGCCACTGTCAGTGTGTAGTGTGACTGTGAAGGCTGCGCACAAGGGAAGCTCAACAAGTTGAAGTGTCACTTGGGGAAAACAGTCTTGAGATTTTATAGCTGTCAACCTGTTTGTTTCTGCTTTCCGAGTGCAGAGGTAAGGAGACCAGCTGCTTCATACTCCTCCTGCTGGCTTCTCCCCTTCAACTGTAAGCCAAGATAAATCCTTTCTTTGTTTGTTTTTATTTTATTAATCATTTTATTCATTTACATTTCAAATTATATCCCCCTTCCTGTTTACCCCTTCACAATTCCTCCATCCCAATGCAAGAGCTAGGGAAAGGACTGAAGGAGCTGAAGTGGGATTGCAGCCCCATACACTATCAACTAACTGGACCACCCAGAGCTCCCAGTGACTAAACCACCAACCTAGGAAAATATATATGTTTATGGATTCTTGATCCAGATACATATGTAGCAGAGGATGGCCTTATCTGAAATCCTTTCTTAAGTTGCCAATATGTTAATTATTTGGTCACATAAATGGACAAAGCAACTAAGACATGAATGTTCAATAAATATTTGTGGGAAAGCTTAGAGTACCCAGAGGTGAAAATGGACAAATAGGTACTGGTACCAAATACATAAACTTTATATTATTCTTATTTTTCACCTCTTTTCCTTTTTCACATTATTCATTCATAAACTTAATGGGGGCTGCATTGTTCTTCTTCCTTTATTTGATTTAACATACAAGAAATGGATGAAATATAGAAATTTAATACACTAACAGTGAGGAGACTGGCCATGAATTTCTTCACCAAAAAATTATTTCACCAAATTTTCAGATAGAAACATAGGCCAACTGAGTCTAAAAACAGCATAGTGATGCTATTGGGGGAAATGTGGCTGCTACCTGAGGACTGGTCCTTGAAAAGAATCACCAAAAGAAAAAGTAGTAATGCCTTTCTCTTCACAGGTATTCTCTAGTCTCATTTTAATTCAGGGACTGTTAAGAATTCAGCTTAAGCTCAACTTGAACATTGTATTGATTTGTTCAGCACTATTCACAACGATCATTTATACTCACAAGGTATGCTACTGACTGGCATTATTAGGTGAAAATGGATTCTAGCTGAAAAGAGAAAAAATAGACATATATTGTGGAGCAATTACCATATAAATGGACATTAACAATCTAAAAGGCTCCTCCACATAAAATTAGTGAAACTGATCTTTTAGGGTGTTATTTCTGAGACTCCAAGTTGAAATGTTATTTTGACTCTGATATTTTCTTGCACTCGCAGAGGAAGAAAATCCTAAAGGAGAGTTCAGAACATTCAGGTGTCCCCATGACAGCTCTGGAATATGAGAAATATACTATATGGTTATGGTGGAAAAATACTTTCCAATTTTAGTGTGAAAACTAAAACAACTTATCATGCACACCAAGCTAACACCATAAATTGTCTTGGGGTGTCTACGGCTGTGACAAAACATCAGAATGAAAGCAACATAGAAGGGTTTATTACAGTTCACCAACTGAGGGAAATCAGAACAGGGACTCAGACAAGGCAAGGACCCAGAGGGAGGAAATGATGGAGGATTTATGGCCATTGGATTACTGCTCATAGATTGCTAAACTTGTTTCCTTATCACCTCTATGACCACCTGGGCATGACACTGCCCACAATGAGCTGGGTCCTGCTATGTCAATAATGAATCATAAAAATGCGTCACAAGCTAGTCACTAGGACAATCTGGTAGGGACATTTTCTCAACTGAGATTCTCTCTTCCAAAGTTGCCCTTGTTTGCATCAAGCTGACATAAGTCTAGCCAGTACAATGGACCTATTCCCAGCAAGGCAAACAAACACATATATGTTTCATCTCTTAAGAATATAAATATTGCAATATATAGCATATGTCAACCTTTAAAACTCTCTGTCTTTAAAATTTAAGCACTTTAAAAGTTCAGTCTTAAAACATATCTAAAGTACCCTTCAAGTTCAACATTTCTCTAAAGTATCCAAACTTTCCTTTTTTTTATTGGATGTTTTATTTACATTTCCTATGTTGTCCCCTTACCCCATCCCCCACCCACCCAGGAACCCCCAATCCCCTCACCCCTCCTCCTTCTACTCTGTGGATGTAACCTCTATCTACCCCCCCCCGCACTCCCACCTCCCTCAAACTGTGAGTAAAAGAAACTAATCAACCTACCAAACAAAAAACAATCCCAACCGTCTTTCCATTGCTTTTGTGGAGGATATGTCACAGTAACAAGACAGTACTGAATACATACAAATTATAAAAGACTGAAGGTTTTCATTTATTTCTCTGTCTAATTAAAACTTTATAGAGGAGCCTCTGCAATTAACTTGACAGGATATTATATTTCCAGACGAGTTTATAATATGAAATAAATGCAATCATTGGGGGTGTGAGTCCTTCTGCTGATAAACGGGTCATTAATATTCATCTTTCTTTGCTTTGTTGTTCTTTGTTCATCGAGGAAGTGAGTTAAAATCATTTTCATAATAAAGTATTTAAAAGTATAAATATTGCAGTTCTATTTTATCCTTTTCATATAACTCTTGAAATTATTTTTGTAACCTTCTAAAAAGTGAATTGAGAATATTTATCTAGGAATATGTCAATTAAAAAATAAAAAGCTAAAACATTAGATTGTTTTCTTTTTATTTCCAAATTCTATTTGTTATTATTTATCTAATAATTTTTGCTTTGTTGTTGAACATACATTTTATTTTGTGTTCATAGTTGAACAGTTGAAACATTTTAGAAAGGAAATTAACACATGTGGCACAGATTATAACTCTGAATAGGGCAGTTGTGTAAGTGTCTTCCCCCAGACTCTCAGCTAAATCTGTGGACTGCATCTCTTTTATTATAGACTGCATCTCCTCTGTTGTAGGCTGCATCTCCTTTATTACAGGGTGTGTCTACTATGCTGCAGGGTGCATTTCCTCTGCTGTAAGCTGCATCTCCTTTGCCATAGCCTGCATTTTCGCTGCTTTAGTCAGGATGCAAGGCTATGTGGAGCTCTTCCAAACAGACAAATTTCCTGCAAGCATATAGATTACTAGTATAATTTACAGAATCTTTAAATGTTAATACAATTGCGCCTCACCCATAATAATCATAAGGATTGCATGTTATTCTGTCAAGAGTTCAAGTTTCTACTTGTTGCTATAACAGTTGGATCCCTCATCTATAAGCAAATTAGTGGCTTAGTCATTTGCTATATTGTCTCATCCTAGACAAATTGTATATTCCATCCTGTCGCTGACTCAGAGATTAAAGCTTTGAGTGAGCTGTTCTCAACAGTGTCTAGAAATTCAAACAAGTGCTAGGTCTTAGTGAATACTCAGCAACAATCCCATATCAGGCAGTTGACACTATATCCAACATGTTTGAAGACATTTTTTTTCTCAATGTGTGCTTACTCGCACACTGGAGCTAAATATTTTGAGGATGTAGTTAGATAGATGCATTTTTCTCTTTCTCTTTATTGAAGGGAATTCCTATAACACATAGCCATCTTAGAGCAAGCCCTTTGGCTACAATCTGCATCTTCTCTGGGCTGTACTGCCAGCTCTTCCTACCTGTAAGTCCAGTCATCCTTTGACTGTGTTCAGCTCACTGTTCTGACACGATATTGAACACACTTCTGTGTTCCCAAAACTCATAGACAAGTCTGGTAACAGACTTTCCTGGAACAGTTTCAGAACTCTTGGGCAAATTACAGCAGAGAGCACTGGACAGTGGTGTGGAGGTCCATACCAGTCTATGAGAAGCAGCCAATGTAACACTCTTCAGATCATATTGAGGTGAGAAACAGGGCAGACTTAGGTCCAGAAGGCCCTGTGTACAGGCTTCAGAATTAGCAAATAAAGAAAACTAGCTCTCAAAGAAAAATGCAGGACCAAGCCTACGTTTACTAACCCAGGCCACTGCTCCATGAAATGGGGGAACTCCAGAATCTGAAGGTGATTTAACACATATAACTCATACTCTTGAGTTGAGACTATACAGGTTAATGAGAAATTACATATACATACAAAATTTTGTTGAATTATGTCATGGATAGAGCATATCCCTTCCTCAAATTCTACCAATCAAAACAGCCAGTTTCAGCTGAGACCAAATCAGGGAAGAAACTTGACATCAATCTGTGGCCTCCACATGTAAGGATAGTAACAAATATATGTACCAACACACACACACACACACACAAACCAACCAACCAACCAACACACACACACAGTCACATACACACAGCTACACACAAACACATACACACCACCTTTATTCTAATTAACACCCTACCCAGACATACGAAAAACTTTACGAGTTGATCAAGGTGATCAAATATTAAAATTCAAGCCACATTTGAGAATCTGTGAGCCACTCTGACCGCCTTATACTCCTCGTGTGGTTCAATGCTCAACAACTCTCTTTGGGGGGCCTTGTGAAATGTACAGGAATCTGGGCTTCTTCCTAGTTTTGGTGAACTGCGTAGGGGAGTCTTATTGCACACAGTCCATGAATGGCTCCTTGCTCTTATAAAAGCTCTACTATACTTCTCCACTCGTTGTATACTACTTAATGCAGACTGACAAATAATGAGTCACTGTGTCTTTAATGATCACAACAGTATCCTGAGAACATTGTTTTGGGGGGCTTATCTACTACAATTTGACATTATTTATATCCATCTGTCATCTGCTTATTACCAATTATCCATCTCCCTATCTGAATGCCTACTCCGGCCCACTCTGCCTCACGTTTGGGGGCCAGGTGACCCAGTCAGCACTGTGCCACATTTGGGGGACAAGTGCTCTGGTCCGAAGGTCAGTCAACAGAGTCTAGCAAGAGAGTGGAGATGGAGGGGCAAGGGACGCAAAGAATGGAGACAAAACAGAAAGTCTGATCAAGTCCTGTTTATTGAAAGAAAATCATGGGTATATATAAGCACAAGCAGGAGAAAGCAGCTGAAGACACTTTACCATGAGTGCCTTGTAGCTGGGGGCACTAAACAACAAAGCAAGATATGTAAGAAAAACAAGATGTTTATCAGAGTGTGGGCTATTGAAAAACAAGTCTCTTGACAGGGTATTCGGCCAGAGATGGCTGCAAAGATGATAGCCACTTTCTGCTAGGATTTTGGTTCCCAACAAATACCTACCCTTGTAAAGTAGAATACTGTAGATTTTAGGGAATAAACAGCTAAGTATATTCTGTCCTTAGTTTTCTTCCAGTCTGACTAGATCAGGAAGAATGGCATGAATTTGATTATAATACAAGGCAAGAATGGTACTTAGGCCTCAGCCTGCTGTAAAAGAAAGGAATTTGGGAGATTAGAGAGCATTTTTCACAGATCTGTCACCTGGTTTTACATTCAATTAGATCCTTGTCATGTCTAAATACTTGACCCTACCTTTCATAAAGAATTTACACCTCATCCTTCTTTTCTCAAAAGGAGTTTCTAACTGAAATTAATTCATGGTCAAGCAAAATATGATTGCTTTACCCACTTATCACAAGCACATCTTTTCTTGTGGTTTAAAATGGCATTGAAATATAGTATGGAGATGCAGGGAAGCCAGGTTTAATGTATGACTCTACACATTCTTCACTTTTACTCCTCCATTTTGTGGTGAAGATTTTTAATGACCATTTAATGAAATACAAAAGCTAATTATTGACCTCCTGTTAAAAATAAAAACATGTTTTGAATATAAACCCATTTGGCTTGCACTAAAAATTTGTCCCTTGTTCCTTTAAGAATGCATATAATACAGTAAATAATTTCAGACAAAATATTTCAATAACTTTCTTTTTTACTTTAGTTAAGGGTTTTTTTCCTCTTCAAGTAAACAATTTCATTTCATGTTACATATTCAGTGACAAAGAAGAAAAGTTAGATTCCACAATGTTGGGTCTGTTTTACACAAGTCTTTTAGAAATAATAGTAGGCTTTTAAGCCTGGGGCTTCTCAAAATCCACATTGCAAATAGTTAAACAGATGAAGGTAAGCATTTTCTTTTTGTTTATCTTTTTAATTGGATATTTTCTTTATTTACATTTCAAATATTATCCTCTTTCCTGGTGCCCCAACCCCAAAACCTCCTATACAATCCCCCTCCCCTGCTTCTATGAGGGTGTTCCCCCACCTACCCACCCACTCCAGCCTCCCTGCCCTCAAATTCCCCTACACTGGGGCATCAAGTCTTCACAAGACCAAGGGCGTCTCCTCCCATTGATGCCCAACAAGGCCATCCTCTGCTACACACGTGGCTGGAGCCATGAGTCCCTCCATGAGTACTCTTTAGTTAGTCCCTGGAAGCTCTGGGGGGTCTGGTTGGTTGATATTATTGTTCTTCCTATGGGATGGCAAACCCCTTCAGCTCCTTCATTCCTTTCTCTAACTCCTCCATCGGGGACCCTATTGGGTACCCTGTGCTCAGTCCAAGGGTTGTCTGTGAGCCATCCCCTTTGTATTTGACAGGCTCTGGCAGAGCCTTTCAGGAGACAGCTCTATCAGGCTCCTCTCAGCATGAATTTCTAGGGATTTACAATAGTGACTGGATTTGGTGACTGTATGGGATGGATCTCTAGGTGGGGCAGTCTTTGGATGGCCTTTCCTTCTGTCTCTGCTCCACACTTTTTCTCCATATTTGCTCCCATGAGTATTTTGTTGCCATTTTTAAGGAGAGAAGCACCCACACTTTGGTCTTCCTTCTTCTTGAGCTTCATGTGGTCTGTGAATTATCTTGAGTATTCCAAGCATTTGGGTTAATATCCACTTATCAATGAGTGCATACCATATTTGTTCTTTTGTGATTCAGCTACCTGACTAAGGTTGATATTTTCTAGCTTCATCCACTTGCCTAAGAATTTCATGAAGTCATTGTTTTTAAAAGCTGAATAGTACTCCATTGTGAAAATGTATCACATTTTCTGTACCCATTGAGTTGCAATATTGATGGGAATTGCATTGAATCTGTAGATTGCTTTTGGCAAGATGTCCATTTTTACTGTATTAATCCTGCTAACCCAAGAACATGGGAGATCTTTCCATCTTCTGAGGTCTTTTTCAATTTCTTTGTCCTGAAACTTGTCATACAGTTCTTTCACTTGCTTGGTTAGAGTCACACCAAGGTATTTTATATTATTGTGACTATTGTGAAGGGTATTGTTTCCCTAATTTCTTTCTCAGACTGTTTATCCTTTGAGTAGAAGAAGGCTACTGATTTGTTTGAGTTAATTTTATATCCAGTCACTTTGCTGAAGTTATGTATCAGCTGTAGGAATTCTCTGGTGGAAGTTTGGGGGTCACTTATGTATACTATCATATCATCTGCAAATAATGGTATTTTGACTTTTTCCTTTCCAATTTGTATCCATTTGTTGTCTAACTGCTTTAGCTAGAACTTCAAGTACTATATTGAATAGATAGGTAGAGAGTGGGCAGCCTTGTCTAACCCCTGATTTTAGTGGGATTGCTTCAAGGTTCTCTTCATTTAGTTTGATGTTGGCTACTGGTTTGCTGTATATTGCTTTTAATATGTGTAGGTATGGGATTGAATTTCTGATCTTTCCAAGACTTATAACATGAAGGAATGTTGAATTTTGTCAAATATTTTTTCAGCATCTAATGATCATATGGTTTTCTTTCTTTGAGTTTGTTTAAATAGTGGATTGTGTTGATGGATTTCCATATGTTGAACCATCTCTGAATCCCTGGGATGAAGCTTACTTGACCATGATGGATGATTGTTTTGATGTGTTGTTCTTGGATTTGGTTTGCAAGAATTTTATTGAGTATTTTTGCATCAATGTTCATAAGAGAAATTGATCTGAAATTCTCTTTCTTTGTTGGGTCTTTGGGTGGTTTAGGTATAAGCATAATTTGGGCTAAATAGAACAAATTGAGTAGTGTTCCTTCTGTTTCTATTTTGTGGAATAGTTTGAAGAGTATTGGCATTAGGTCTTCTTTGAAGGTCTGATAGAATTCTGCACTAAACTCCAAATAGACTGGACCAGAAAAGAAATTCCTCCTGTCACATAATAATCAAGACACCGTATGCAGAAAACAAAGAAAGAATATTAAAAGAAGTAAGAGGAAATGATCAAGTAATATATAAGGGCAGACCTATCAGAATTACACCAGACTTCTCACCAGAGAATATAAAAGCCAGAAGATCCTGGATCCAGTATATTTGGAGTTCTGTAGGCTTCTTGTATATTCATGGGCATCTCTTTCTTAAGGTTAGGGAAGTTTTCTTCTATAATTTTTTGAAGGTATTTACTGGCCCTTTTAGTTGGGAATCTTCACTCTCTTCAATACTTACTATTTTTAGGTTTGGTCTTCTCATTGTGTCCTGGAAATCCTGGTGTTTTAAGTTAGGAGATTTTTGCTTTTTGCACTTTTTTTGACCTTTGTGTCAATGTTTTCTATGGTATCTTCTGCACTTGAGATTCTTTCTTCTATCTCTTGTAGTCTATTGGTGATGCTTGCATCTATGACTCCTGATCTCTTTCTTAGGTTTTCTATCTCCAATGTTGTCTCCTTTTGTGTGTGTGTGTGTGTGTGTGTGTGTGTTTTTACTGTTTCTGCTTCCATTTTTAGATCCTGGATGGACTTTTTCAATTCCTTCTCCTGTTTGGTTGTGTTTTCCTGTAATTCTTTAGGGGATTTTTGTGTTTCCACTTTAAGGGCTTCTACCTGATTACCTGTGTTCTCCTGTATTTCTTTAAGGGATTTATTTATGCCCTTAAAGTCTTCTATTGTCATCATGAGAAGTGATTTTAGATTTTATCTTGCTTTTCTGGTGTGATGGTATATCCAGGACTTGCTATAGTGGAAGAACTGGATTCTGATGATGCCAAGTAACCTTGGTTTCTGTTGTCTATGTTTTTAAGCTTGCTTCTCACCATCTGGTTATCTTTAGTGCTACTTGCCCTTCCTATTTCTAACTGGAGCCTCTCCCTCTTGTGATCCTGGTTGTGTCATAACTCCTCAGAGTCTAGCTCTCTCTGTGATCTTGTGATTCTGGAATCCTGTGATCCTGAGATCCTGGGTGTGTCAGAGCTCCTGGAAGTCAAGCTGCCTCTGGGTTCCTGAAATCCTGGTGTGACCAAGCTCCTGAGATCCTATGATCCTGGGTGTGTTAGAATACCTGGGAGCCGAGCTTGTGTATGTTGTAGGACTGGGTGCGGTGGTAGTGTCCAAGGTCTGCTCAGAGCAGCTGCTCAGATTGGAAGAAACCTGTGCCACTGACTGGGTGAGAGGTTCCTACATCCCTGGATCCCACTGGTCCCAGTTACTACAGGTGTTGGGGTATGGAGACAGACATTGGGGCCTCCTCACCTATGATCCTGGGAATCATCATGTTAGAATGCCCAGGATTGGAGTTTCCTCTGGATGCAGAAGTAGTGCCCAAGGACTGCAGAAGGTTAGCATTTTCTAACGTCAAACTGTGTCTCCTTTTTAGAGTCATGACCAAAAAACCAGGAAATAGGTCTTTTTAATGGGTTACTTCACAGCCCTAAGGTTATTCAACTTTGAGGTGTGACTTCTATCTCAGTCATTTAGACTAAGATATTATACAACTAAAGACCTCAGTGACTCCCATGAGTTGTGACTATTGGCTAAGTGTATTTGAGACTACTATGGACTCAATCTCTGGCAGTGTGTTTTAGCATTGGTTTACCCTAGCATGACAGGAGTTACTTACTCAGACTTCACAATGCAACCTCAGGAGGTTATTCTGTCTGTCCTTTTTGTCACTATGACCTAGAGAATCTTCACAGAGTAAATATAATTCCAAGATCTTAAGATACTTTTGTACAGTTTCATATGGAAAATTTTTCTTTACTTTTTATTGTTACATTTTTATAGTCAATTATCTCAACACAATGCAAATATATCATTTTATAATGACTGCCTCATTTTAGTGTGGTAGTCATCCCAAACTATTGCCAAAGCTATATATTTTCTAATGCACAATACGTAAATTATAGGTTGACACAATATTAATTAACATCAAGATAAAATTTTCCTATATTACTCTGCATGATTTTCAGCAGAGGAAATGTAGTCACCACTTACCAATTCAACTTTGTATAACAAAAAATCTGAGAGATGCACACAGCCAGTATTCTGAATAATGTTTTATAAGTGATGATTTTGAGAACAATGAGGTATCCATTTAGCTTGGATTAAGTCTACATTTAACACTGCAAAGAGATATTTTAAGTGAAAACTGCATGTTTCCAATTAAGCAACTGGTGATTTAGACCATAGTAGTGAACATCTGAGCTGGAAAAGACATCAACTCAGGCAGACATTAAGGAGTCTGCTCCAAGACATCAGTGATGACAGAAGAAAGCTACATTCTCCCATAAGGTTCAGAGGCTAAAATTCTTTTTGAAACACATCAATAAAAGAATCAAAAATGGTGTGGAAATGCTGCAGTCTACAGATACATAAGCCCGCTTGTACCTACACACATCTCTTGTTTTAGTTGAATTGTGTTGCTTCATGTTCATTCTGAAGTCCTGATCTTAAGTATCTCAGCATATTATCTACTATAGAAATAGTCTTCGCAAAGATAATAGATGTAATGAGGATGGGGACCTCAGAGTGCAGTAAGATTGTCCTTCTTGGAGGGCAGAGTCTGGACAGAGGCTTGCACCTGAGGAGACCATAGGGGCAGAAACGTATTGCACATTATGTATTTCCAAAACTGGGGCTAAAGCAGATGTTTACCATCACTCCGTAAGATAACTATCATAGTTATCTTCAGCTCACAACTTGACACAAACCTAAAGACACATGGGATGAAGTTACCCTAGTTAAAGAATTGCCTCTTTAAGACTAGCCTATTGGGACATCTGTGTAACTTTTTCTTGATTGCTAAATGATTTAGGAAGGCACAGCCTTCTGTGCGTGGTACTATCCCTAGTAGTGTGGGCCTGAGCTGTACAAAATTGCTACCTGAACATGAGCTTGGGAACAAGGTAGTAAAAAGTGTTCTTCCATGGTTTCTGCTCTAAGTTCCTGCCTCATGTTCTGCCTTGGTTTTCCTTGATGATGGACTGTATAATCTATAAGCAAAAGTTAGTTCTTTACTCTCCAAGTTAATTTTGGTCAATGCTTTATTACAGAAACAAAAAGCAGTTCAGTTTGAGACATGAAACAACACTGAAGACACAGCCCCCTTTAAAACTCAAAATCTTTGTGTGTATGTGTGTGCATGTGCATGAGTGCATGTGTGTGTGATGTGTTTATGTTTACATGTGTGTGCATGTGACTGTGCATGTGTATGCATGTGTGTTTACAGTTTGTTGTTATGCACAAAGTAAAATATTAACAAGTATCGAGCTATGGCTTAAGTTCAGACTTAAAGACAATGGCATATCACCTGGAAATGTGACAGACCTGCACTTGTTTCTCATCCAATAAGATATCAACATCTTTTCTAAAGACAATATACCACAGTTATTCTTTTTTTAAGTAGGGGAAATTATGACTATTCATGCACTTTTCAAGCAAATGAGGAGAATCTAAAGTCTTTTTTGTCCTTGCTTCCAGAACACATTCCAATATACACACTTGATAGCTTGCTTTCTGATATATTATACTAGTAACTTTATTCTGAAACATTTGATTTAACTATATCATCAAAATAATATGTTAGTCAAATGGCTTTTTACAGAAGTTAAGTAGACCTATTATTTTATCCTAAATTTAGAAGTCTGGTTAGGGGAACAAGTCCCTTCCCTCCCTTTCAATTTGGTTTTGAGTTCCACCTTCTGCTACTTTTTCCCCTGATCATCATACCATTCCCCTAACCATCCCCTCCCCCTTTATTGGGAACATTAAACATATTACAGATCCTATTTATAACCATGTCTAGTAGAAATCTAATCAATAGCTTTCTGGAAGCCTTTTCATTTCCAGAGAGAATCACATTTAAGGCAGACACACATTTGAAGCTTTACTCTCTGAACTCTCGCAACAGGCTCACAATCCCTTATCTATTTTCATAAAAATAATCCATCCTTACATTTGTAATTTTCATTCTCTCTGAGGTTTATGACTGAACAAAATACCTTAGACTTATTCTAGGGGAATTTATAATAACAGATCCCACAATAGATATATTTGGCAGCTGCTTTATTCCTCATAAACAAATCCTGGGTGAAGAAATCCTCCCTAAGAACTCTGTCTCCTCTCTTCAAGTTTCTAAAATACAATATGAGTCTCCATTTTAACCTCTGACTTTTCCTCTCCTGAGGAATTGAACGAAAGAAAATAAAAGCTGAAAGAGGTAGCAACTGCTTCACCACATTCCTCTCCCCACACTTTTTGCTCCCTCCTCCTCTTCTCCCTCTCTCTAGTCCCTCATCATTCTCTCCCCTCCCTTCTCTTCTCTCACCCCATCCATCCCCACTCTGCCATCCTTCTTCATTTTCCTTGAGCCTTGTGTGTTGTTGTTCACTGTAAAATCCTCAATCCTTCACCTTCCTGATGTGGATAACCACCAGACTCCGGACTGCAGTAAACTTACAAAAAAGGTGAGAACCTTGCTTCTAAAAATGAGCAAAATCACATAAACAAATGAAAGTATATAAGCTTAAAAGCTAGTCATACATTTTCTCATAAAGGCAAATTTATTAAAATAAGCCAAATCTTAAAATTTAAGTAAAACCTTAGAATGTACTCAGAGGCACAGTTCTTGTCCAGTATGTACTAAGCTCTGGCTTCAATTCATAAGACTACAAAAAAACATAATTACACACACACACATGCACACACACAGATACACACACACACACACACACATATACATACATACATATGTATGTATTCTAAGAGTTTATATTTAACTATGCCAAGTGTTGTGCGAGAAGATCAAGCTTATACAGGTGTCTCTGACTGAGAACTTAGCATTATAGAAACAGGACACCTCACATTCTAAACTTTGCTTTTTATGGACAAGGTGATGAATTTCCCAACAGCTTCACAATGCTTTCTCAATACCACCTGGCATGTATTTATTCAATCATTGTTGAAATTTCTCCCACTTTTTTTCTTAAAACCCTTGTGCCTAAAATGATTCCTGTGATGCTCAGGGAGAATTTGTAGAACATATGTACATTTAGTACTGATAGACCCATCCACTGGTTCTAATTTTAATAATGCTATCAGAAATTAATCAATGTTATCAAATTACAGATATGTCTAATGTGACTCTCCTTCAAGGATTCTATCCCCAATTAGTTGTTCACACTCTAATGTAATGGATTGTTACCCAATCATATGATGTGGGTAACAATAGACTTAATGGTTTGAAAAAAGAGTACAGATATCTTGAAAAGAAATGTGTTGGGGAACAGGTTGTTGGAGTGTAAGGAGCCAAGAACCTGGGTATGAATATGATCAAAACACATTATTCAGATATATGAAATTGTCAAAAACTATAGAAAATATATTTCAAAAAGAAACACTGAGTCAGTAGATAGTATAATTCTTATTTCCCCAATTTCGTCTTACATTTAGCATACTAGGATGACAAAAAAGTGCTTTATATTTTCAGATGTGTATTAAGCCTGTCCTAGAGAACACTGTTAGTATTTTTGTTTTGTTTATTTAACAGTGTGCATAATTTGGACAGTCACACAATTATTTTTACTTGTAAAATATTCATATATCATGTTCATAACAATTCAGTGATTGGCATTACAAATTAGCCTACGTAAAATTTTGAAGTTGTTATCAGGTAGTGGCAGCACACCCCTTTAAGCCCACACCCAGAAGGCACAAGCAGGTGAACTTCTGTGAGTGTAATGCCAGCCAGGTCAACAGAGTGAGTCAGAACAGCCAGAACTACACAGCAAAATCTTGTCTAAAACATAAAACAAAAAAAAAAAAAGTTGTCAACTAAATAAATAAAAACAAACCATTGATTTTATCAGAGACTAAATGTAAGATGATATGAGATTTTGATAACTTACTACTCGCTTAATATGTATTATGACATTCATTCTTTCTTGTAGAGTTACAGAATTTTCTTGATATTCACAGCTAACACGTTGTTATAGAAAATATATCTATTCTGAGCTTTGGAGAGCTCTCTGCAAATATTGACTTCCTTCAAATTAACATAGACATGGATTACAAGGATATTTATCTTGCAGTAAGTATAATGCATTCATCTCTAAACCTGGATCTTGATATTTTGACTAGATATGCAAAACAGGCAGGCTTCTTCAGCTACCGACTCAAGGAGATCAAACACTTAAAATATGGGTTAGATGACAAAGAACTTCTTGTTACCCAAAGTTGTGATTTATTAAAAGCTGAAACACACATATCTATCACATAATTCATCTATGATTTAGCTTTGTTTTACTTTCTTCTTCATGGCTAAACCAGAAGAACAATCTTGTATGTTTCATGATATCAGATGAATGCTTGTTGGACAGCAAATAATTCAGTCCAGCTTAGCATTCTGGAAAGTCATTAGGAAAGACAGTGTCCAGCTCTCCAGACCAGTTAATTTTATCTAATTTCCATACAGATGTGAGACCTGTGTATGTTAGATCTTAAATATTTTGAGAAAATAAATTCTACTGTGCTTCTTATTCTTTGTCCCTTATCATGCCCCATTTTCCAGTCATAAGAACTGGATGTGAGAAAAATTATATGAATTTTCTAGAAGAATTATGCCTTTAGTTTTCACTCTTTTTAACATGATTTTGCCTAATAGTGTTGAAATGTCCTTAATTATAGCATTTCAGGAAAACAACCCAGGTGTAGAAATCCTCCAAACCTTTTATTTTCTGCCACTCTGAGTGTTTCTTTTAAAGGAAGTAGAACAGTAAAGTCCCACTTACTCTTGCATATCACAGTAACACCTGCCTTTATCCTCCCTTCACACATCTCTTATTAAAAAAAAAAAACAGCTTAGAAATTCCTTCTTCAAGAAACTGCTCTCCTTACTACACTGCCCTAAATCAGTCCCACCTTAATCCTCCACAGTGGTCTTGTTATCAGTTAGGGCTCAATAGCACAGATAAGATTGGGCTCTTCTTCGTTTGGTCTGTAGCTTGTATCATAGGCATTGTGAGCTTTTGGGCTAGTATCCACTTATTAGTTAGTACATAGCATGTGTGTTCTTTTGTGACTGGGTTACTTCATTCAGGATATTTTCTAGCTCCATCCATTTGCCTAAAAATTTCATGAAGTCATTGCTTTTAATAGCTGAGTAGTACTCCACTGTGTAAATGTACCACATTTTCTGTATCCATTCTTCTGGTTGTTTCCAGCTTCTGGCTATTATAAATAAGGCTGCTATGAACATAGTGGAGCATGTGTCCTTGTTGTATGATGGAGCATCTTTTGAGTAGATGCCCAGGAGCTGTATAGTTGGATTCTCAGGTAGAATTATTTCCAATTTTCTCAGGAATCACCAGACTGATTTCCAAAGTGGTTTTACTAGCTTGCAGTCCCACCAGTAATGGAGGAATGTTCCTTAACCAGACGATGAATGCTTTAGTCCTGCATTGAGGGGGGGAGAGGATGATTGTAGCAGATGGAAGGAGAAGGGGACAAGGAAGGGAGAAAGGAAGAGGAAATTAGGATAACAGTATTGGAAACTAGAGATGTGAGAAGGATACAGAGGGTCAGGGAATAAAACAAAAATAGGTAGCAGGCAGAATGAGAAACTTGGGATACCTACTGAAGGATCCCAGACACCAGAGAAACATGAAGCTCCCAGGACCCAACGGGATTGACTTTAGCCATAATTCTCAGAGAAGGGGAGATAGAACCTGTGAAGACCACCTCCAGTAGATAGGAACTGCCCCTGGTCAAGGGGTGGGGCCACCCACCCATCTCAAATTTTTTAACCCAGAAATGTTCCTGTCTAAAGAAGAACAGGGACAAAAAAATGGAACAGAGACTAAAGGAAAGGCTGACTGGTAATGGCCCCACCTGGAGATACATCATGCATGGTATCACCAAACCCAATACTGTTGCTGGGGTCAAAAGGTACTTGTGGACAGAAACCAAGTGTGGCAGTTCCCTGGGAGGTCTGGCCAGCAACTGATCAATGCAGATGTGGATGCTTAGAGCCAACCATCAGTCTGAACTCAGGGAACCTAGTAGGGATGCTGGCAGAAGGACTGGAAGAGTAGAGGGGGATTGCAACCCCATCAGAAGAACACCATAGGCTGGACTGACTACCCAGTTCTCCCAAAGTCTAGACCACCAACCAAGTAGTATACCTGGAGAGCTCCATGCCTCCAGATTCATATATAGCAGAGGATGGCCTTGCCAGACAGCAACAGGAGGGAAGCCTGTGGTCCTGGGGATGTTGGATGCCCCAGAGTAGGGGAATGCTAGACCAGTGAGGTGGGAGAGTGTGGGTGGGTGGGGGAGCACTCTCACACAGACAAAAGGGAGAGGGAGGGCAGATGTGGAAAGGGGGGTTGGTGGAGAGGTAACAGGGAAGTAGGATATTATGGGAAGGAGGGTTGGTGGAGGGGGTAACAAGGAAGTAGGATATAATTTGAGATGTAAATGAATGTAATTATTAATTAAAAATAAAAAAGATTGGTCTCTTCTTTACTCTGATGATGGTCCTTAGCTCTTTCTCTCTCTTTCTGGTGAGTTCAAATTCTGGTCTTTTCTCTGGTCTGAGCTCTTGCCCATTGCCTGTGAGTAACTTTGGAATTGAAGGGTTTTGATTTTTTCTGAATAGTTCTTTCTTGATGGACATTGGAATCTCTTGCCCTTCTATCGTGGTTATTTTACCACCTTATGAGATTACTGGTAGTTTATTTTCTCCATTTCAAAAGATTTCATGTCAAGTTATTTTAAAACCCATATGTACTAAAAAAGAACACTTAGACATTCATTAATAAGTTTTGTTACTTGATTGTGTTTCAGTCATAGACACAATTTTCAAATTGAACACGCAGGCACTATTAACCCCTCAGCTATATTTCCAACACCATGAAAGAGATATATTGAAGGCTGTGAATAATCTAAGATCATAAAATATAAATACATTATATAAACATATATAAACAAATAAGGTCACATTTTGCAAATTTTATTTCAGCGCAGTGATATTTTCTGGTAAGTCAATTTACAGATAGTTTCCAAGATCTTCAGGCTTTTAATATGCTATAGAGAGGCTATATTTTATGTATTTGTCCATAAGTCTGCTGGGTCTGGTCATGTTGAGAAGCTGTTTACCAGAGGTAAATCTGGCTGTAAAAACCTGTTTTGTGTATTCTGAAACCATACTGCAAGGTGCTGGTATGTAAAAATATAGCTCACAATTATTGACCTGCTAGTCTCCTCTGCGGAGCTGAAGTTATTATAGTGAGAATATGTAGTGGGTTTGGCTTAATGCTACTTATATCTGTCTTAGGGTTTTACTGCTGTCAACAGGTACCATGACCAAAGTAAATCTTATAAGGACAACATTTAATTGGGGCTGGCTTACAGGTTCCGAGGTTCAGTCCATTATCATCAAGGCAGGCACATGGCAGCATCCAAGTAGGCATGGTGCAGGAGGAGCTGAGAGTTCTATTTCTTTATCTGAAGGCTGCTAGCAGAATACTGACTTCCAGGCAGCTAGGCTGAGGGTCTTTAAGCCCACACTCATAGTGACACACCTACTCCAACAGGGCCATGTGGGTCCCTGTTCCGGAGGGCTTCCCATGAAGATCTCCATCCCAGTCAGGTGCTGGGGTCCAGGCCAAGGGGACAGAGTGTGAGCAGGGAGGGGGAATCACCTCTGCTGCTGCCCCCTCTGCTCGCATCTCCACTGTTGCCACCCAGTCACTCCCAGGTGCTGCACCTGTCCCTCTGTACTGAGTTGGTCCTGGCTAGACCAGTGAGACGCCAGCTAGCTAACAAGGAAGGGAGGGTCCTGAAGGCGCTTCAGGAGAGATCTTTTCCCAAGTGTTGCAGCTCTTGAGACAGAAACTCTCGGACAATGAACTCTTGGGATGAATCTTGCCCATCTTTACTTCTCCAGAATAGGGCTCTTATGTACAGTTTTGGGATGGGTTAGAGTCTGGCAGCAAATAACCCCTATTGGCTTGGTCTGAGAGCTTGGAGATACCTCATCTACATGTGAGAGAGCCTGAGGCACTATTCCTATATAACTGATGGCCATAGACCTCTCTGTGGGCAGGACTGTGGAGGGCTGAAGCTAAGTAAAAGGAACCAGGAGCCCATTAGGGTCAGGGTTCGAGGCCTGTGCTCAACCAAGTGCTCAGCTACCTTTTATGGCCCACCTCCCTACAACTCAGCCTTTTTTCTCTTTTAAAGGAGAGATGCTATTAGAATAAGTGTCTCTTATGTTGGGAACAATTTGATACTGAACCAAGACCTGATTGGTAGTTACCTTTGCAATGCCATTCATCTGTTGCTTTAGAAACTGAATGAGGCAGGGTGCCAAGAGAAGCAAGGCTCCAATGGCTAGTATGGGGCTAAGGAGGGGAAGAATCCAAGCCACCAAGGGATTAGAGTACCAAGGGGTAGGGGTGTTGGGAGTATAATGTACCCGGAGGCCCCCCGGAGCTCTTTGAGCATGTGTACATCTTGTCCTACCAGCCAAGATTCATTGACATAGAAGCAACATTCCTCCTCCAGCAAAACACAAGCCCCCCCCCCCGCCCTGTTCAGCAGTCAACAAGTCTGGGGACCTCCAGTTTTGGAGAGCAACTCCTGCTAAAGAGGTTATCTGGCATTTAAAAGATTCAAGGCTGTCTGTAGTAGAGGCCATTGCCTGGTCAAGCTTGTCCTGGAAGTCACCGGCCAGATGTTGTGTTTGGACAAGAGCTGCTCTAGCAGTTTCAGTAGCACCAAGTGAAACAGCAAGGCCTAGTCCAATGAGCAGAAGGATGAAGATCTTTCTCTTCTTTTGGCTTCCTCCCATCTCCAAGGTGAGTTCTTCAGGTTCATAGAGATAAACCTGGGGACAACAATTATGGTGGTGCAGGAGCCCTGAAAATGAGGGTTTATACAGGCACCCATATTGCCTTTGCACCAGAGGAGGGCAGGAGGGTTAACACATACAGATTTGGTAATGGTGATGTCATTGGCACATTTGAGATTGGGTTTTGAGGAGGGCCTTACAAGGTAAAGAGGTGGGGGTAGGCCAAAGAGAGGAATGTCCTGTGCTTTCCTCGTGGGCAGGGGTCCATGGAGGTCATAAAGGGAAAAGTTAATGGGAATGGCTGTTAATAATCGTCGGGAGAGAGAGGCACCTTCTAATAATGCCCTCCCTGGGCAGAGCATATACAAACTATCACAGTATTCTAATGTTAATTTGGGTCCCCAAAACTGCTTACAAAAGTGTCCACAGGTAAGACACTGTGGGACCCTGTCCCCAGTTGGTTCTGATTGGTAAATAAAAATGTCAGCAGCCAAATGACTGGGCAGGGCAGAGGCAAGACTTTAGGACTCCCAGGCTTGGATGAGAGGAGAGTAGGAAGAAGGAGAGTCACCTCGCAGGAAGAGTGTGGAGGAGAGCAGATACCACGCATGAGAAGAGGGGAGGAGAGGGAGGCGTTACAGTCATGTGAAGACTCAGGAGCCTGTGGCCCAGAAGGCTGCCCAACTGGGTCCAGGGCAGCCAAGTAGAATAGAGGATTTAATAAGGGATAACTTGAGATTATGGGCGGGAGGTGGACTCACCTTGAGTGGAGGTTAGCAAGTGGCCCAGCTCTTGTACTATTTAAGGCATATCAAAATGTAAAGGTTGTGTGTGTGTGTGTGTGTGTGTGTGTGTGTGCTTGCGCATGCACGAGCTTTGGCGCGCATGTTTCATTTGGAAGTGTAAAGCATTGAGGTGGGTGGCAAACCTGCCATCAGGATTTGTTAATTAAAAAGTCATATATTCTTGCTACAAGAATATATTGATCAATATGTTTGAAAGGGAGCAACTCATGATAATAGAGTCAGAAGATTATCTGTGGTGAAAATAGAAAGGTTTTCTTGAGGTGAATTATTGGTTCTAGAATGAAAATAAGATCCTGATAACAAAGCCTGAATGGACATCACAGGTTAAAAATATATTTCAGGAAGGATATTTTGTGGAAAAAAAACAGACCTGGCTAAAGCTTGATGTATTTTTGTTTATATTATTTTAGAACAGTTTTGATATCAAACATATTACTAAGGCAAAATTAGAATTTTTTTCTGTTTTCTGACGTTTTCTCAAATTATGGATCACTTAATACTAATCTATCAAGTCTTATTTCTTAATTTTTGTGCAATTTTGGAATAGCAAAGATTTTGTACCTGCCTAAATTACTCTTTTGTATTATAAAGACTATGATTTTCATAATTTATGAAAATAAATTATTCATATATGTAGAAAGTAAAATATGTAGTATTGTTAACTCCATTAATTTTAACTTTTTTCACTTTGAGTATATACTTTTTATTGTTTCTAAGGAACTCAACATCCTTTCTTATTAATGCCCTGACAGGGTTGGAGAGATGGCTTATCAGTTAAAAGTACTCACTTTCCTTACATACTATCAGATTTTAGTTTCTAGAACCCACAAAACACACCTTGCAAACATCTGTAACTCCAGTTTCATGGACTCTGATGCACTTTGCTAATTCTTAAGGGTGCCAACATGCATGTATACATACACACACACACACACACACACATGCATGCATGCATTAAAATGCATTAAAAGTAAAATAAATCTAAAACAATAAAAAACCAAAAATAAATTTGCCCCAACATATTTTGATGGTTTTTATTTTCAATGAATTGAGTGATGCAGCACTAAAGCCCCCACTAAGACAGTCTTTGAGATTTTTCCAGGTGGTCCCCAGGAAATCATGCAGAGTTTGTCCTTTCACCCAATGAAAAGAAGGAATTTATTTGCTACCTCATCATTGGTACCAAAGAATAAGGGATAATTTCTAATTATATGGACAGTTGCACATAAATAAGTGTAGCTTCCCTTTATGTTATAAAAAACCTGCAGATCTTCTAACTTATTTTTAAGAAAGTGTTGGAGGAATACTGTGACAATGGAACAGT
Organism: Grammomys surdaster; assembly: GCF_004785775.1. Classification (NCBI taxonomy): domain Eukaryota; kingdom Metazoa; phylum Chordata; class Mammalia; order Rodentia; family Muridae; genus Grammomys; species Grammomys surdaster. Next base: position 6,233,232 of record NW_021604634.1, on the reverse strand, counting down.
CTCACTCTGCATGTTTGCAATCAGTGGGCTGCCTTTTTGGTAGTACAGGAGCTTGCTAGTTGTTTGCCATCCTGAAGCACATAGGGCCTCACTCCTGACTTCACTGACCATCACAGCTTCTGTTTTTCAGGGTCCTGGTGCTGCTCCATTGGGATTAGACCACAGAGATGAGGTCCACAGCCATCCTCTCTGTCATTTTTGATATTCTTATTTGATTGTCAATTTAACTTCTAGGTTTAATCGTAAAAGTGGCTTAGAGGTGCTGGGTCCCCAGAACTAGAGTTAAATATAGAACTACAGGTTCTAGGACACAAACCCAGGCCCTCTAACAATAATAGCAAGTGCTGTAGATCACAGAACCATATCTCCAGCTCCTCATAATATATTCTTAATATACTCTAACAACATATGTGATGTATTATTTCAGGACTATTATATGTAAAGATCTAAGGATATTTTGGGCATATGGTTGGTTTTTCATTTTAAATCTACCTTATTTTTGGGACTATACCAAATATCTATGTTAATTAATACATAGAACCTGTTTTTCTGTTTGTCTTTTATTGTTTTTGTTCTTTATTAACTTGAATTGGATATTGCAAGAACATGAGAAACACATTTCCTTATCAAAGGAAATTTTCTTTTTTATTCTTTGATAATTTCATATATTTATCCAATGTATTTTAATTATATTCATGTAGCATTACCTTCCTTCAGATTTTTGAAATTCAGTCTCTTAATAACAAGAAATTTACCGTGGTTGTTTTAAGTCTTTGCTCATTTATGAAAAGGATTGGTTACTCAGAGGCCTACTAGAAAGTCTGTGAAATCAGGTACTGCTCAGAGGATATTACCTTCCACCACAGAGGACATGCTCAGAACTCTTAATTGCTAGCAAACACTTTGTAAAGGAAGAATTGGGTCCACAGGCTTCTGATGATGTCATTTACGCAACTTTGAGACCAATCAGTACAGTCACTTGAGGCTTCCCATACTCTAGCTGCAAAGAAGATACATGCAGGAGATTGTTGATATCATGTGATTTGAGGTCTAGAAGACCAGACCTTAGTTAACCTAGGACTGAGGAACTGAAGAGAGATGTCAATGGATTTCATTTATATTATTAGCACAGATTTAGTGTTTTTATTTTTTTTCTGCTGTGGATATATAAAGAACTCCTGTCTCAGGCTTTCTATCCCTCACAACTATAATGGTGTACACTCAACTTTTTAAGTTTAAGTGAAACATTTAAAAAATGAAACACTTTTGTCCCTGCTTAGCTTTTTTTTCAGACTTCTGAAACTCTTAAATGTTCTTATTTTCATAGCAGTGTATAGTTGCATGCATACATTCACATTATGTAATGTAGTTATTTGCATGTCCTTGTTAAAAGACCATAATTAGAAACATTGGTTATACAACCAAGGTCTTACTTGTAATGTCATATTTGAGGATGATGTTCCTTTAATCCACTGCAATCACACATTTTAGGGAACTAAGTTTGATGTTATGGAATCAATACATGCAAATCCTTCTTAGAAAATTAATTCAAACCTGATTACAAGATCTCAGCCTAAGAGGTGGGCAAGATCAGTGACTTGAGAACCAGGCAATCTTAGGGCATTTAGGGAAGTCAAGAATGGACTAATTGGTTAAAAGACTGTTGCTGAATTTTTGTTTCTCTGCCTAGACATTCCTATTGCAGTTTTTGAAATCTAGTCTGAGCTTCCTCATAAATAATTCCAGAAAAGCAAATAAGGCAGCTTGAGTGGTGATTTACTATTCTTCTACACCTGTGCAAATAATCAGGCCAGATCTAATGAGACAAGACTTATTCTGTGATTAAGACTGATCTTTCTTTGAGATTACTTATTCTCAAAAAGCTGTAAACAGAGATTGCTTGTCTCAGTGAGAAACCATGTCATCTCTTGCTCACATTTCTGGGTTATCAGATTTTAACCTTGTTAATTTGTCTCACATCTATTTTAAATCTGTTTGGAAATTTAGAATGCCTTCTAGGTATACAAATACTTGTCTTATCTCACAATTATTTAATTTACTTTTTCCCTTACAAGTAAGGGGACACATAGCTTTTGTTCTTTAATACAAAATGAACACAGTCCTGCTAACTTGAACAAATTGACAAACCAAATCCAAATTTCTTTTTCCACCCACATTTTCTTGAATATGTTTTTAAAAATCCAAAGCTACCTTTTCTAATTTTTTTCACAGTGACCTATTTAAAGTCACTTGGGAATAATTCATGGCTGTCTAGTCCCTACTGTGTCTCCTGGTGCTGGAAAGCTATTCGTGCATCTAGACTTTGGAGAAACAAATTACTTAGTGGCCTATAAAACCTTGAGGGCCTGTCACAGCTGTAGGCAATGGCCAGAAGTCACTCGTGAGTAGCTGCTTCTGGGCACTCTAAGAAAAGTGCTCAGAAGGTAGTAAAGCTGTGGAAGAGTGGGGACATTCTTAGCAGGGGTATTGAAGGTCCTAATGTGAACTCTGTGAGGAACTCAACAGTCACTTCTGCGTAACTCGGATTTCCTTCTGGTAATCTCTGGGCTTCACCTAATGGTGAACCTGAGCTCAATCCTCAATCTTTACTTAACACAGCTGTTTTACTACTTCTCTTTTCTCTTTGAGATTGTGTTTTATATGTCTCTAACACCTATGCTCTTGGGAATTATGGACTTCCCCACCATCTCTTAATATTTTCAACTTCTTTTCAGAAACATCCTCCACAAGAATTCCCAGGACACTCTCAAACTCTGGAATCTGTTACTGGTCTTTATCACCCAAAGACTCACCTAACCCACCAAGAGGATTTATGATGTTGAACTTTAGCTTCAACAGTGGTCATGACTGATAAATGTATTCTTTCTGTAATCTTCAAGAAAACATTCAATCAGAAAGGGCTACGTGCATTGTGCCTTGTAAAGCAAAACCCAATGCTAATCACCCTTACAGTCCCTTCTATTTCTGGGAGATGCCTTGCTCCCCTTCGCAGGTTTTCTAACTGAAACTATATCCTCACTGACATCATGCACCACTGCCTGCCAAAATGCTTCAGTTGATGAAGTAGCTCACAGTTCTCTAACGGAATCTATGGAATCCACATTGGTTAATCAGAATGATGGTGTTCAATACACCTGAAATACTTTATGCAAGTTTTCATATTGCATGCCTTTTATAAGAAGAGACAGAATATTTGAATTAAATTTTGTCAAACAACAAAAGAGGTTAGTATTCAATTCTAATACCCTGGTATATAAAGTAAATAACAATTAGAAGCCAAAATACAGAAAAATTAAAGAGCACAAAGGAATTTTCACTAAAACTCAAGCTTATAAGAAAAATTTGAAGTGCCCTGGTGACTTTTTTCCATGGAATTTTATTGATAACAGGTGAGTTTTTAGTATCCTAAAGATATTGTAATAGTCTTGTACACACATTCTCTAACTCATCTAAAGAAATGAGAAAAAATAATGAAGATAATAAAAAATTGATTAAAATAACAGGCAAAACATTAATATCAGAGGAAAGGGAAGCTCATATAGAATCTAGTCAGAAAAACTCTGTCCTGGTGCATTTCCATTGATTTTTGCAATATTTAGATTCACATTTGTTCTGAAATTAAGTAAGTATATGGGAGTAGGGTAGAATCTCTCTTAAACTGGGTTCTGATTGGTATGAAACATGAAATGTCTCCCTTGCCACCAGTGACCCTAATAATAATAGTTGGATTATTATTAGCAATACTTAGCTTACCTCTCTGTACTCAAAAAGAATCACTTCTTAGAAATTTTGTGTTATTTTCCCATGGGTTTGTAGATGTTACTCTATTTTTAAATTAATAGATCATCCTAATTATTTTGTTATATTTATTCATAGTGTTTTAAAATTAACTTTATAACTTACCATCCTCCAGTTCTTTCATATATTGTCTGGGTTCCAAACATCCTGTTTTATTTGTGAAATAATCAAAGTTAAAAGTATGTTATGTGGTTCTCCTTGTAGTGCATCTATTCACTGCAAACAGGGAACCAAAGGCAGAGCAAAGAAAGTTCGATCTAAGCCTAGCTTCATGGCCTAATTCATTTATTAGGGCTACTTACAGGAGACTGGGTGACTCAGGCAGCTACATCTCAAATATCCCAACCAAGCATGGATGGCAATTCAAGAAGGCTATACCTCTCCAATAAAATGTTGCTTCTACTGTATAGCTTTGTAGGATGGTCCTGGGATTTTGAGAGTTTGGTGAGCTTCCCTAATCTTGTAAATTTTATTGGCCTTAAGTTAGGAGCCTTTCTGCTCCACGCAGAAGAGGATTTTTCAATCTGGAGGAAACAGCTTTACAATACCATGACTCAAAGGCAAAGTTGAGTTGATTATAAGGATTCTTTGCATTCCAATCAGGTACTGAAGCATTTCATTCAGAAGAGACACTGAAGCAAGAGACAGAACTTATACCATCTAGTGTGAACCAGGAGGTCTGTATTTTCATGAGCTCTAACACATAAAATACAGTGAACATGCAATCTCATGGTTGCTGACTTCTTCTTGTCAGGGAACCCACATCTTAGTTCATAACTCTTATCAGCACACAGTGATCATGTAATTTCTTTTAATTATCACTGCTTCCACTCCTCTACTTAGAATGCTGTGTAAATTATATTGTGTTTCTCTTACTCTTTTGAACATTTAAGATTTAACATTAGAAATACAAATGCTATATTTTATATAATAATGGAATATAAAAATAGGTATCTATATTGATTATATCTACAAAATGAAATAATGTAATAAAAAACCTTGAAAGACAAAAAAAAAACAAGACTAAACAAAACAAAAATACCCTATTGTGTTGCATACAAGCCAAAATATGGAAAAGTTTCACTAAATGTAGATGCATCTTACTGTGTTATTTTTTTCTTGAAAAAGATTAAATAGTCTATGTATTAGTGCATAAGATGAAAGCTAAGCAATATCTCAGAATATGTGAATATTATGAAGAACTGTTGAAGTCAGTGAAATAAACATATGCAGCATAGAATATTTAGTATTTTCTGGGTCATCTCCCCGGAATCTAAGATATTATAAGTGCAAATGCAAGTAGAGCTGCAAAGATCCTTTAACAAACGCAAACTCTTCTGTGTATCAGTTATTAACAACAGTGTCAAGAAGATGATTCTATCTGAAAATGGAGTAATACAATTATTGTGTTTAGGTTATCAAAGATGGTGTGTATGGGGACTGTATAGGAAAAAATAGCCCAGTAGAAATATTACATGTTTAGAGAAAAACTTACTATTATATCTTATTGGAAGTAATTGCTCCTTTTCATTTCCAAACATCAGTATCCCTTACCTCTGTCTCTGAGAAAACAGGAAACAGTACCCCTAAAGAGCAATAAACAACCTGGCACCAAAAATAAGAAATAATAAAGTGATGATGAAATTTGCCATTTTGAAAATTTGGCAAAATTCATCAACATACTTGAAAAGAAATTAAACTCAACACTTACAGAATGGAGTAGAACCAGTTTTAGTGACCAAACAATAGAAGAGCCGCTTAAAAATAAGACATTGTTCGAAATATAAAAGGATTTACTGTAATGTCCATACCCTGCCTTTGAACATTCTTGTAAAAATACTGAAACCCTCTTGAAAAACAAACTTTAGCTTCCAACTAAATAGAAACAGTAGCTCTTTTTAGATGAGCTCAAGGCATCACGCTGAGCAATTGTATAGGGCAGATTAGTTTATGAACCACATTGGTGCCTTGCAAAGAAGGAAGGGAAGAATGAAAAGAGAGGAGAGGAAGGAAGGAGGGATCAAAGATCAAAGGGAGGGAGGGAGAGAGAAAGGGAGGGAGGGAAGGAGGGAGGAAGACAGGGAGGGAGGGAGGGAGGGAGGGAGGGAGGGAGGGAGGGAGGGAGAAGGAAGAGTAGGGAGCAGAAAGAAAGTCTGTTATGTAGATTAGGTGTTACATTTCAATCAAATAAATGAAGTTGAATGAGTGTAATGAATAAAACACACTGGCAGTTGTAGTCGTTTTAGACTCTTAATTCAAAGAAGTTTAATTCTCTTTACAAATTTATATTTATTTACTTACTTTGAGACAGGCTCTTACTGTAAGAACTATGTACCTGAATACTTGAGTTGCAGGGGAATGCTCAGCTATTATCCAACAAGTCTAAGAAGTAGTTAGTTACAATGTTTGCAGCATTGTAAGCCAAGGAAATTTACCCGTCCTTAGGAACCTACAGTAACAATAAGATAATGTACAGAGAAGAAAGCCTAGCCTTCTCATCCTTTGGGACTATCATAGAACAAGTAGGTTTATATAAGATTAGAGATTTTACTGTTTTTCCTACGCTACAAAATAAAGATCAATACTTAAAATAAAAAACATTCTTTTGTTTGTTCCACACATTTATAGCTCTATTTAGCACTCTCTTCTTTTACACAGAAATTGATGGATTTAGGTATCATTAGTTCATTCAATAAAATACATATGGTGAAAATTTTATTGCCAGTCATCAATGTCTGGTTCCAAAATGTGCTAATACTTTCTTCATACCTTTGTAGGTCTTTGAATAATCTCTCTTGATACCATTTAAAAGACAATTTCATTGACCCTATTCTTGAGTCAGACATTTATTTTCTAAATGGAAATGTGGGTAAACACTGTGTTACTATTTTTGGTTCTGGCTCTTGGTTAATGATCATCATAAGTACCTTGATAGTTGTATGGCTATTGGAAGAAAGTTGTTCAGCCTCTGTTTTCCTTGTGTACTAATAATGCTCACAAATTACTATACAGTACTAAAAAAGACAACTAGTAAATTATTTGTTGTGGTCTTTGCCTAAGAGGCAGGCTCCACACTGCGGTTCAGTGCACAATTTTTTTTTTTCTAAGAGGAATTCTTAGGATACCAGATCATGAGAAAGTAGGACAAGAAACAAAACTATTTAGAGGAAAAACCCTTTACCAAGACCACCCATATCACCATATGACCCTGGAAGAAGCTCAACAGATTGAAGAGAACTTCTTCAAAGTTGCCCAGAGATGGCATCAGATAGCTCAGCCATTAATTTTACCTCCAGGAAGCAGTTGCTACATTGGGGCTTCCCGGGGAAGGGCAAATGTGGCTGAGAGTAGAAGGATATGACTGAAGAGTATTTAAGCATGTAGAACAATAGGATTTTACTCTGGGGAACTTGGGAATACATCACTTTCCTCCTGGTTTTCCAAATGCATGACAATATACTTGCTGCCTAGAGACACTTCTGGAACACTTTTGCGTAGCCCCTGGATGTGAACAGCTGGTCCATTTTTCATTGTTCAACCAATTCATAGCTATTGACTTAAAGCAGTTCATTATTTGTGCCTCATTTGTGATAAAGTTTTAAGTATACATATTACATATAAAGTTTTAAGTTTAATATTTTCCAACTATTTCCCTGGTGGCTCTCGTGAATTTAGTTTTTGGTTGGATGCCTGTACTTAGAAATTCAGCCCATGGTAATAGAATGGGGGAAAAGTTAATTGAAGTGGAATTGAAACCATGAACTTTACCACATTAATATTCCTCAAAGAACAAACAAAAGGACCTCATTTCCCTTACTAAACTAGAATCTTCTCTTTGTGAACAAAAAAGTTAAGTCGTCACCTGGGCAGTTAATGTATTTACAAGTGAATTTTAGTCAAGTAAAATTTGAAAACAATCTACCATCCACTTAGGAAATCAAAGTCACCCCATCTCAGTCAAATAGCAATGGGACAAATCAGTATGAATTTAAATACTTTACATAGAAGTGTATGAGTTGAGGTGCAAAGTAACTAATCTCTGGCATAACTAAAACAACAGCAAGAACAACAGCAACAAATAGAAGTAAACAGACATACAATCACTATCATAACAGCCTGTTCTAGAAACTAGAGTGGCTAAAATGAAGCAGCATCAGAACCACACAAAGAGCCCCTTACTTGAATAATAAGAGCAAAGCAAAGGATTGGCTGTGGCTCATCAGTGTTTGCCTGTGAGCTTGAGCTTTGTCTTTGACTTGAACCTTAGAACCAATGAAAGGAAGAAAACAAAGAAGACAACTGAAAGTCAGTTCAATTTGTGATAGAAAGAGAAAGAAGTTAGGTTGTGGATATTTTAAAAATAATTTTCATTGGTGCTTGAGACCAGAGAGAAGGGCTTTGATTTTTACTTTCATTTTATGGCCCTCATGGACCTTTTCCACTTCTAAGACTTTAAAATTGACAGCTCTCTCAAAATGCTTTAATATTTGAAATTTCAGTGTTTGCTACTAAGGTAAAGCCAGTCACCAATATTTCCTCATTAACTGAACTTCTTTTCCTTAAATTATGTTAGAGGCATTCCTTAGGATTTTGTTCCTAACTTAACAGAAAATAAAAGTTTTACCAAACTACTTGCATTCCTCCTTAACCTTTAGAATAAACAGCTCCAAAAAGTTTCTAATGCCAAAGTCTTTTAAAATGTTTATCATGATATAATTTAAGAAACAGTTTAACTGTTTAACAATCTCAAAGGAGATGGGGAGAGGCTGAATGGTTTCATTTCTGTGAGTGCATATTCTATTTTATACCTTGCTAAACCAGCCAGTTTTGTATAGAAAGAGGCCTTTGTGAGCAAAGAGGTCCTCACTTTTGGACTGCAGGAATGATCAGGTAGTATCTAGTAGAGAGTATAAAAGAGAGAAGAGTTTTGCAGAGGGTCTGAAGAGAATTCACCTGCAGTAAAGAGACTAGTGGTTTGCCCGGCTTTGCTAATAGTCTTCAACCAGTATTGTAATTGTCAGCTCTTTGTTCATCTTTCAGTTATACAGTTTTTATGAATTCTAAGCCATATTTTCTCAACAAAGGGTGTATTGCACGGGAAGTAAACTTCAGAAAGCTAGTAATAGAAAGAAAGATACTGCAATATTTTTAGTGTATTTGTACAATGTCAATACCCCCCAAAACACACACACATACACACACACACACACACACACATTTAAATTGTTCATATAATGACAGTTAACATGGTGATAAGATACGGTTAAAAGAGGCAGTGTCTTGGGTTTTAGTACCTTTCAAACTAAATCATTTTTCTTTACTAACATTTTAACTTCTCTTAAACTCATTTGTCATTTTATTTCTTATGCACTTGATGGACATGATACCATCATGCTCTATTTGTTTCTTCTAGAAAATGCAAATGAATCAGTAGAAACACTTTGTATAGTCTACAATCAAAATAAGGCATATGCACAGTCCTCACTAAATTCTCAAGCACAAAATTATGAGTACAACTATGTAATTCTTTTTGTTTTACTTAAAAAGTGTTATCTTTTTAGTACATAAAAACATGTAACCAGCTAATTCTACAGGGTTTCTTCTAAAGTAATTCATAAACATACAAGTTAGATGGAACATATGTCCCAACAGAAGATCTATTTTACAAAACTACTGGCAAGAGCAAATATTTTCAAATTTCTTCCATGAGTTGACTAATTTGTTTATTAAAAATTAAATATCTATCTGATACATGCAGAATGGGCTACAATAATCTTTTTGGCCTTCTGTTTTAAAATTGACCAACTCAGGTGCAGGCTAAAATGATAGCTGTGCTTTGGGAAAAAAACAAAACAGGGAAAGATGAGTAGGTGAGAAAGAATATCAACTTTATTGAAAGACTTTCAACTATCTTGGAGTTACAAGCTAAAACATTACGAAGAGATCCTGCAGATATGGTATAGTTACTAAGCATAGAATGATAGAGTATACTTTTAAAATATTCTGTATATTTTTCTTACTCACAACTAGGTAATAATTCTTTTTAAAATCCATTCCAGTTCTAGGAAATTTTCCTTCAAGTTGTGTACTTTGAAAGCACAGCATGAAGATGACTCTTTACAGCTGCATATCAATGTCACGAAAAGAATCAGAAAATGGGAAAATGACATGTCTCAAGGGCTTATGCAAATCCAGGGTGGGAAGAAGTGAAATTAGAATCTCAGGCCCATCATTTGCAAAAATTCAGCCCTCATAATACCTGACAGTCCTGTCTTATGCCAAATCCATTCAAATCACCACAGTAGCAAGATAGCTGCCAATACTTATATGGAATTCACTAAGAATACACAGTTCAGAGTTGCAAAAAAAATGAGACTTCATGCTGTGTAGTAAGCAGGCGGTTTGAGTCAGCAGCCTGCAACAGTTACATGTGTACTTAGGAAGTGATATCAACTCTCCAATAATTTCTACCATGTGAAAATTCTCCTTTTTGAATTAAATTAACACTCAACAAAACTTAAATCTCTCCTTCTATCTCTTCATCCTATCAGTTCAGAGCATGTGTAGGCTTATACATTCAAAAAATCAAGAGCAGTATTTTCACACAAGATATAAATGACAAAATTTATGATGACATCAATGTAATTTAGTGTTTATAGTTTTTTAGACATTTTCAATTTTTGTATATAGAGGTACATGTACTTAATCAGTCATTGACACTCTAAAAGGTAGTCACTTCTGAGTCCTTTACTGAATTCAAGGATGACAGGGCAGGGATTCTAAATTAGCCCTTTGTTCTCTCAAAAAGAAAGGTCTTATTTCAACTACATTTCATGTATCTTTGGATCTAGAACACTGGATGAAGACATTTTTTTTAATGTGAACTATAAAAATAAGTAAAGAAAGATTTTATTTCAAATAAGGAGTGAGTTAAAATTCTACTACCACCTTGGCTGGTATAGCTTTACAACTTTACATTAGCATGTGGTTGTGTGTTCACCTTCGGCCTGTAGATTGATCTTTGTCTCAGTTCCTCCAACATATAGATGTTTGTCACATTGTTACTCTTCCCAGTTTCTTAGAATCCATCTGATCAGATTAAAACTTCTCAAGTATTTTGTTTTCTCTTCTGAGAAGGACTGAAGCATCCACAATTTGGTCTTCCTTCTTCTTGAGCTTCATATGGTCTGTGAGTTTTATCGTGGGTATTCCAAGATTCTGGGCTAATATCCACTTATCAGTGAGTTCATATCATGTGTGTTCTTTTGTGATTGGGCTACCTCAGTCAGGCTGATATTTTCTAGTTCCATCCATTTAGCTAAGAATTTCATGAAATCATTGTTTTTAATAGCTGAGTAGTACTCCATTGTATAAATGTATCACATTTTCTGTATCCATTCCTCTGTTGAAGGACATCTTGGTTCGTTCTAGATTTGGTTATTATAAATAAGGCTGCTATGAACATAGTAGAGCATGTGTCCTTGTTATATGTAGGGGCATACTTTGGGTATATGCCCAGGAGTGGTATAGCTGAGTCATCAGGTAATACTATGTCCAATTTTCTGAAGAACCAACAGCCTGTTTTCCAGAGTAGTTGTCCTAGCTTGCAATCCCACCAGCAATGAAGGAGTGTTCCTCTTTTTCCACATCCTCACCAGTACCAGCTGTCACCCAAGTTTTGTCTTAGCCATTCTGACTGGTTTGAGGTAGCATCTCAGGGTGGTTTTGATTTTCATTTCCCTGATAACTAAGGATGGTGAACATTTCTTTAGGTGCTTCTCAGCTACTCAAGATTCTGGAGCTTGGGAGGAAGTGAGGAGGGAGAGGGGAAAAAAGTGGGAACAGGATCAGGAGGAGACAATGATGATAGAACGAGGATCAGAAAATTGAACAGAGGTGTTTAGCAATGGCAGATGGGAATTGAGGGTAGCTACCAGAAAGTCTCAGATGCCAGGAAAATAAGAGGCTCTCGGGATCCAGTAAGGATGACATTCTCTGAAGTGCCCAACAAAGGGGAGGGAGAAACTGTAGAGATCATATTCAGAGAGAAGGCAAGGCCCCTGGTTGAGGGATGAGGTCACCCACTCAACTCTAAATTTTTAACCCAGAATTGCTCCCGTCTAAAGGAAATACAGGGACAAAATGTGGAGGAGAGACTGAAGAAAAGGCCATCCAGAGACTGCCCCATCTGGGAATCCATCCCACATACAGACACCAGACACAGAAACTATTGCTAATGCCAAGAAGTGCTTGTTGACAGGAGCCTGATATAGCTTTCTTCTGAGAAGCTATTCCAGAGCCTGACAAATAAAGAGTCAGATGCTTATAGCCAACCATTGGACTGAGCACAAGGACCTCACTGGAGGAGTTAGAAAAAGAACCAAAGAAGCTGAAGGGGTTTGTATCCCCATAGGAAGAACAATAATATCTACCAACCAGACCCCCCCATTCCCAGCTCCCAGGAATTATACCACCAACCAAAGAGTACACATGGAGGTACCCATGGCTCCAGCTGCATATGCAGCAGAGAATGGCCCTATCTGTCATCAATGGGAAGAAAAGCCTTTGTTCCTGTGAAGGCTCGATGCCCCAGTGTAGAAGAATGTCAAAGTGGTGAGATGGAAGTGTGTGGCAGGTGAGGGAGCAACTTCATAGAAGCAGGGGGAGGGGGAAGGAATAGGGGATTTGCAGAGGAGAAACTCAGAAAGGAGATAACTTTTGAAATGTAAATAAATAAAATATCCAATAAAAAGTAACAAAAAAACCCAACGACAGCAACAAAAAATAAATAAATAAAAAATAAAAAATAAAACTGCTAAGAATGTCCAGGTTAAATTCTTCACAGATTTTAGGTAAGAAATAAAGTTCACTCCACAAAAGAGAAGCAAACAGTTGGTTAATCATTGTTTTGCTTTTAATACATAGACACTGTTGTCTTTCTCTTGTCCAACAGATGGTTCTCTGCTTATTCTTTTTGTTGCAAGAGTACTCAGTACAGGTCTTAAGGACTTGAAGAAATTCTGGTCATACATTTTCACAGGTGTGGGATGGCAGGCAAAGATGAAAGCAATTAAGTCAGTCCTAGGAAGACAAATATCATACATTTACTCCCATTTGTGGCTCTTTGATCCTTTTGACAGAGACATAAAATGATGTGTGCATATATGAAGTGAACATAAAGGGAAACTTATTGGAAGGAGAGGAATCAATGAATGATGGGGGTAAAGGAGGAAGCATAGTATGAGAAGAATGTGTCTAATGTGTATTTTATCTCTTGCATCAAATAATTACAAAACAATGAAAACATACAAGGAAATTAAATGGATATACAAGTGAATACAATATGATTTTGGAGAGTTCATCCAATGCTGCTCTTATTCAGTTTCCACAACTGTTAAATAGAAAAGTGGTTTGCTGAGTTATTTGAGTAACAATACACTGCTTGGCAGTTCAAAACTCAAGAGGCCTGTCACTTTCATGACTGATACTTCATCCTTGCCTTTACTTGTCTTGGAATATCAGTATCCACCTGAGGAAATCAGCTCAGTTTCTGGTTTTGCTCAAATGTTATGAAACAAATTGTGTGACAAAATCCATAGGTTTGGTTGTTGAGGGTTTTTTTAAATCACATTTGCTGTGATCTTATTTATATTGACATGATGTTGCTGTCATTTACTTTCTGTGAATTCTGTGTTTTATTTCCTCAAAAGGAGGGATGAAATGAGAGCCTTACCCACATGTGTGCAAATACACAGTTTGGGCTGACACCAGGGCATTTTCTTCTCTGTTTTAACTGTCCCTGGGCCTAGACACGGAAGCTTTTAACCTCCATAAAAACTATCCTTCCAAGATAACTGATTCAACACAGATTCTCTCAGTATCTCACTGAATTGTTCTACCTGGCACAATACTTAATGGGCAATATGTTCTAATTATCTAACTGCTCATTCTCTGGCTTGTTCTGTCTTTATCTGTGACTTGCTTGTGCTCTCTGCCACCTGCCTTTTTAACAGTGTCCTATTAAAATTCACACACACACACACACACACATACACACACACACACACACACACACCTTCTTGCTGCCTGCCCTAAAGTAACCTCTCCTTCCTCTGCTGATCTCCTGACTCATCTGCCAAATTTTTCTCAGATTCATCACTTTTTCTGATCCTGAATTAGCCATCATTTTCAAATAGGCCTGCTTCCTTCTATAAACTAACATTACCTTCATTTTTGGGATTTAAGGTGTGTACTAGAGTGTGTTTCTATTTCAAGCAGATCATACTATAACTCAGAGCATGTCTGTATTTCAACAGGATCACAGAGATATAGACAGTGTTTGGATGTGACCCCTTGCCAGAGCAGCTGACCCGACCTGCGGGTCCTAGTTTTTCGTGGGGGCGAGGAGGACCGCAACCTGAAAAAAGAACGGGCAGGAGAGAAGAATGGACTCAAGGAAGCAATTGCTTGTCAAGAGTCGTGTATTCAAACGCAAAGCGCTTTTTTATAGTATGCTTTACAAGGGGAGGGAGTAAGAGGGGCCAGGTGGTGGAAAGATACAGAATCTTCATGGCCTGTGCCCTGAAACATTTCATGGTCTACACAGTACACTGCCTTGAATTATGATCTACCTGCTATTCTTCAGAAGATACGGTACACTGCTTTGAGTCTATCTTCAGATGCCAAGCAGGATCTTGCGGTCGCCAAGCTGCAGGGGACATTGTGCAGGTGGGGAAAGGTAGGGGGTGAGGGTAAGGGCGAGGGTCCTGGCTTCTGGCAAGCAGCCATGTTGCTAGATTAAAATTCCTCTACAACCTTCTTTAACCTTTTTTTAAGAAGAAAGGACATGAGATATTCACCATTTCTTTAACACATGACTACAATAGACTCACCTGGAAACCAACTCCTGTTAGCTGCATACAAAAGATAGTACTCGTGGGAGAATAGTTGTTTCACCATATTTCTTTGATCTCCAGGGGCCAACATAGATGGAGAACCCTCAGAAAGTAAATGTACTTTCTGCTGGGTGGTCGTGGCGCACGCCTTTAATCCCAGCACTTGGGAGGCAGAAGCAGGCAGATTTCTGAGTTCAAGAGTTTGAGGCTAGCCTGGTCTACAAAGTGAGTTCCAGGACAGCCAGGACTACACAGAGAAACTCTGTCTGGAAAAAGCCAAAAAAAAAAAAAAAAAAAGAAAAAGAAAGAAAGAAAGTGTACTTTCTGAATACAGGGAGGGCATTGTTACCCTTCTTCTCTGTTTGTGAGTGTGTGTGTGTCTGTGTCTGTGTGTGTGTCTGTGTCTGTGTGTGTGTATATATATGTTACTTGGCTATATGCTGGAGTATTTGCCTGAATATATGGAGACCAGAAACTTATGTCCAGAGGTCTTACTAAACATATCTCAAACATAGTTTGGGTGACAGTATTTCTTACTGAACCTGCAAGATTGTCTATTTGGCTAGACTAGCTGGTGAATAAAGTCAAAGAGTCTCCATGTCTCTGCAGTTCCCATTGCCAGCATTACATATTCATGCTGACATATGACACATATGATGCCAGGGTTCCAACTCAGCTCCTCATGTTTGTGGAGAAAGAAGATTACCTACTAAACCACCCCCAGGCTCAGTTTATAAACATTTTGTTATAAATGATTTGAAATACACAAAACTATCATTGCTTAAAAATCTTTAAACATCTCTTATCCTATTGTGTTACTTCAGATTTCATACGACACATTTAAATTAACTAAAAATTAATACTTAAATAATTTAATTGATTTAAACTTTAACTGAATTTCATAAATATCTTTAAATTATATTTGCTCTCATACAATTACAATTTTAAAATATTATTATCTCTAGGCACATCATTCTTAAGTGTGTAGCTCAGTGAATCTGTTTGATCTACTCCTCCATGAACTGTAGCCAACTAACCATATCTAGGCTGGGTCCTGCCTCCAATGCTTTGGCCTAGCTTGGCTATCCCTGTCTGATATGTAAGCAACATCTAACTTCAGTCAATATCCACCTACCCTGCATTTTGCCTCTTCATCACACAAGTTTCTGCAGTGCTATATCTAACCTCTCCACCAAGCCAGATTTACATCACACAATCCAGGCTTAGATCAGGGCACACACATCCTATACACCAGCCTAGTCCTCTCAATCCACTTGACCCCATTCCATGTCTAATCTCTAGGACCAACCTACCCATATATCCAGTCTTTTGCCCCAACTAACTCTGTCAATATCACACATAGAACTAACAAAAGAAGTCCAGATTTCATTGTAAAATCAAACCAATGTGAAGTATTAAGCCAGTTTATGAAGCCCAGAAGATATGTTTGCCAATGAGAAGGTGGATGCCAGGACACAGAATTTAAATGAACAATAATAAACTTCATCTAAGCATTGTGACAGGCCGAATCCAGCACTCAAGTTGAAATTAAGATGGAATTGAAAAAACAATAGCCCAACTAGTGAACTCAAATAAAATCCTTATAATTTGAGTGAATCAATCAGATTGTAGAAGAGAAATATTCAAAGATAAAATAGACAATCTAAACCAGTAATTCATAATCTTCCTAATGCTGTGACATGGTAATATAGTTCTTTATGTTGTGGTGACCCCCGACCATAAAATAATTTTCCTTGTAATCACTGATCTAGAACAAATAAGTAGGGACCATAAAAAACTATTTAAAACACAGGAAAGGAACACATAGAAAATGCAGGACACCAACAGTAGTACAAATCTTCAATTTTATAGACATAGCTGAGGGAAAAGAATCCCAAGCCAAAGCCAGAGACTAGATCTACAAAGAGATCACAAAAGAAAACTCTCCCAAACTAAGGAAAGAAACATCCATGCAGTTATAAGAAGAACAAGAACTTCAAATAGAAATATTGATAGCTTCAATTCTCCAATCAAAAGACACAGACTCACTGAGTGGATCAAGACACATCCTCCATTCAATCTGTTGTCTATAAGAAAAATACCTTCACCTCAAACAGATGCATTGCCTTACAGTAAAAGGATGGGCCAGTATTACTCCAATCAAATGAGACAAAGATGCAAGCAGCCATTGTTCTCCTGATATCTGACAAAATAGTATTCAATCTAAAACAAATCAGAAGAAAAAAATACAAACACCACATTATCAAGAAGTCATTACTATCCTAAAAATTTGTGCGCTGAACTCTGAAATACCATTACATTAAAAAAAACCTTACTAAGCCGGGCGTTGGTGGCGCACGCCTTTAATCCCAGCACTTGGGAGGCAGAGGCAGGCGGATTTCTGAGTTCGAGGCCAGCCTGGTCTACAGAGTGAGTTCCAGGACAGCCAGGGCTATACAGAGAAACCCTGTCTCGAAAAACCAAAAAAAAAAAAAAAAAAAAAAAAAAAAAAAAAAAAAACCTTACTACTCAATAAAAGACACAGATTAATATCAAACCATTAATAGTAGGGGATTTCAATTTCCTACTCTCTACAAAATTCAGG
The DNA here is from genome assembly GCF_004785775.1 of Grammomys surdaster. Taxonomy (NCBI): domain Eukaryota; kingdom Metazoa; phylum Chordata; class Mammalia; order Rodentia; family Muridae; genus Grammomys; species Grammomys surdaster. Next base: position 6,215,913 of record NW_021604634.1, on the reverse strand, counting down.
AAATCTAAACGAAACCAAAGTTAAAAAAAAAGGAACAACAGAATAAAATGGCATCATATATCAAATGGATATAACAAATACATACACACTATTCCACAAACCAACAAAAAATACACATTCTATTCTATTCAACCCCACATGGAAGCATCTCTACAGTAAAACACATCCTGGTACAAACATACACACACATCTTTGAAAATTCAAAATGATCCAAACAACTCAGTGTATTCTTGTAACTACATAAAAATAAAACTTGTAATTAACAGCATCCACATCTTTAGGAAACATAGGAAGTTATGATATTAAATGCTTTTTTACTGAATGATGAATGGGTAAAAGGAGAAATTAAGAAAAAAATTTAAAAATGAAACCATAACATGTTATAGCAAAAACTTTAGTGACACATTGAAAATACAAACAAGGGAGAGATTTGTGGATGTAAATACCTACATTAAAAAAATTAGAGGTGATGCAAATAAATAACTTAATGATCCAACTCAAAATTTTGGAAAAACAAGAACAAACGAAATCTAAAACAAGTCAATACTAAGAAATAATAAAAAAAAAAACAGGGCAGAAATGAGTAAAATAGAAACATATAAACAATACAAAATAATCAATGAATTCTAAGAGCTGGTTTTAGAAGGTAAATAAGATTGATATTGGTAGAATCTTGGTATATTTAATGTAAGAAAGTAAGAAATTACCCAAATTAGAAGATCAGAAATGAATGAGGAAACACTGCAACAGACACTGAAGGAATTCAGAATATTATAAGGGAATACATTAAAAACCTGTACTTCAATGAGTTGGGAAACCTAAATGGAATAGATAAATTTCAAATTTCAGCCATGTCTTGAAAAAACCAAGAAGTCAGTAACCTAAAACAACCAATTAATTAATGGTATGATTGAAACAAGAATAAAAAGAATTTCAACTAAGAAAAATTCAAAAGTAAAAGGATTTACCAAAAAAGGGTACCAGACTATCAGTGATTTATGATCTTTTTAAAACTAGTCAAAAAAGAAAGAAAAAAGAAGAAGAAGAGAGAAACTGGAGTCTCCCCCTCTCCAAAAACTAAACAACCCAAAAACCCTCAAACAAAGCAAAACAACAACAAAAACTTCTACAAAACCAGAATCACAAAAATACTCAAACCACAAAATTGAAAACTCAAGGTCAATATCCTTTATCAGCATAGATTCAAAATGTTCAATAAAATAATTGGAAACAGAATATAGACATAGGTAAAAAAAGATTATAGATCATGTCCAAGTTGGCTTTATCCCTGAAGTATAGGTTTGCATCAATACATGCACTTAACCCCATAAATGTATTTAGAGATCCAAATCATGTGATCATCTCAATAGATTCAGAATCTAATGACAAAATTCAATATAACTCCACAATAAATTTTTTGAGAATGCAGGGTGAGAGGAATCATAGTACACCATAACAAAAGCTATATATGAGAAACCCAGACACCATCAACTTAAATGGAGGAACACTTTTAGCAATTTTGACAGTGGAATAAAGACAGGACTCTTTGCTGTCCCCACTCCTTTTCAATACTATGCTCATAGTACTAGCTGGAACACTAAGGCAAGAGAAGAAAATTAAAGAGATAAAAATAGTGAAAGGAGAAACTATCCACATTTTCAACTGATATGATTATATTCATTAATGATCCCCAAAATTCTACCAGAAAAGCTCTAGATTATTTAACTGTGTCAGGACACGGAATCAATTTGTATAAACTAATATTCTTCCTATTCACTAATAACAAACATACAGAGAAATAGATCATGTGTAAACTCCCATTCATAGTAACTTTCAGGAAGTAAACTATATAGGAATACACATAACCAAGGAAGTAAAGCACATCTTCAATAAAAGCTGTAAAGAAGGAGATAAAGAAGATACCATAAAACAGAAATATATTCTATACTTATGAGCTGGTGGAATTAATATTGTGAAAATGATCATTTTATCAAAAGCAATTTAAAGATTCTATATAATCCCAGTCTGTATCCCCTTATCATTTGTCACAAAAATAGAAAGAAGCAACTATCCTAAAATTCAAGTGGAACCATTAAAAAAACCCCTGGTGGAAAAATAACTCTGAACAAAAATAAAAATGTTGGATAGATTATCACACTAGATCTCAAGAACTATTAAAAATTGTAGTAATAAAAGCAAAATATGGTTCTGTCACAAAAGCAGATACTTTGACAAATGGAATAAAGCTGAAGACTTACATGTCAGTATATTTAACTGTAGTCATTTTATAGTTGTTAAAAATGAAGAAAAAGGTTTCAGAGAAAAAAATCTTCTATAAATTCTTCAACAAAAGATAACTCCTGTCCACATGTAGAAGAGTGGAATCAGACCCATGTCTATCACCTTGCACAAAAACTAACTCAAAACAGATCAGTGACCTAAGTGTGAAACATGATACATCAAAACGGCTAGGAAACATAGTCAATACCCTACACCCATGTAATAGGAAATGATGCAATGGGTAGAACTCTGTTTGCCTGATAATTAAGGCTACCAATTGACAGGTGTGACTTCCTAAAATTAAAATATTTCTGTACAGCTAAAGGAACAAACAACCTGGTAAACACAAAATCAACAAATTTAGAGAAAACATTTGCCAGCTATACATCTACCAGACAATTAATAACTAGAATATGTAAAGCACCTAGAGAAGAAGAGCCAAATAAACAAAAGATCTATTTTTTAAGAAAATGGGATTGAGGCTTAAATAGATAGAACTAAGAGGTATCTTGAAATATTTGTTTTTGTAAGCAGCAATTATGGAAATAGACCTTTGAGACTTCACATTTCTCAGTTATAGCAAAGATCAGCAAAACAATTGAAAACAAATGCAGATGGGGGTGTGGGTAAAGGGAACGTTCACTCTCTGTTGGTGGGATTGAAAATTGTTGAAGTCACTCTGAAAGTCACAATAGAGAATTCTCCAAAATTTATTCATAAATCTCCCACATGATCCACTGAAGTTGTAGGTCTTGGAAGAGAACCTAAAACCAGCACTTCGCCAAGACATGATTCTTTTTTGTTTTGTTTTTTTGTTTTTGTTTTTTTGTTGTTGTTTTTGTTGTTGATGACTTTTGGGGTGTTTTGTTTTGTAATAGAAATATTTAATAACACATTTGGAGTAAAGATTTGTTCATTTCATTTCCCTATTTCAACTTTAATTATTTATAAAAGTAAAAAAATTAAGTGGAATAAAATCCCATTAAATTCTGTTAGACAGCATATATTTTCTGGACATGAATGGGCAAGTAACAATTATCAGCATTTTTTTTAACTTCACAGGACAGAGCACAAATGCAGTCCTTACACTACCGCACATTATACCATCAAGATTCCTGCCTGCCTTTGGGAAAATTACAGGGCCAACACATCCATAGTGCAATAGATAACCATTGCCCTGAGAAACCCACCGTTTTGCTCCTGTTTTCTCTATGAGGTAAGTGTTAATTATATCCTTTATTTTATTTTCATTTTTTTAATATATTTCTTTTGGTCCCTGGGCCTTAAACAAGCTGACTAACATTGTGAAACAAGAGATAGATAATTTGGTAGCAAAACCTATTCAGATACATTATCATAAGTTAGCTATGGAGGACCACTAGACTCAAGATGAGGTTGTTACTCTATCCAGGGTGTTCCCCAAAACCCATCTCTACTCAACCTAAAAGAAGGGACTTCTGCCCCTAGACCAAGCAGAGAGGGGCCACCCAGAACCCCCTCTGACTGGCAATCTGAATTCTTGCTTAGGCTGCAAGGCTAAGCACTGCAAGGAAATATTAATAAAAGTTACAAATATGTCTTTGGATTCCCTGAGGGACAAGCCTGACTGCATAGGGGTTGATGTCAAAAGTATCCCCTCTCCAGGAAAAAGACATCAGGATGGGTATGGCCCTTATGCCTCACTGGATAACGACAGGGGGACTGGAGTCATTACAAGGTCCCCTTCAAGTACTGGAGGTCAGGCCTCTATCCCCACCTTCGCAAGATTAGAATTGTCACAGCCCTTCTATACTTAGAAAAGGGAGGAGATGTCAGGGCCAGCCCTGCTTACACATTGAAGGCCTAAAATCAGCCATAGGCCTAAAATCAGCAATAGGCCTGTCATACATGTATACTAAAACCAAGTCTTAGGTCTCAGTGGAAAAACTTTGAAACAGATGGCTATAAGCTAATGTAAACAGGCAGCTTTTGTGGAAATTTATAAGCCTGAGTAGTCATAGACCTTGTAAATAGGTAGCCTTGGCAGACAATACCAACTTAGATAAAGACAAGCGAGTCATGGGCAGAGTCATAGTAACCTGTTCCCTGACCCTTCACCTAGCCAATACTCGGTTCTGAAAGATATCTGTACTCCCCCTGAACACCTATGCTCCGGTGTTATCCCCTTCCCCATGTCCTGCCTTTTTTTTGTGTGTTTATAACCTCTGTGTGAATAAGTAAAAATTACAATTTGATTTTAAAAAAATAAAAAAAAAATTAAAAAAGACAGCATGATTCTTAAATATATTCTAAATATTCATCCTTATAGTTAAAGACAAGTGGAGCCTTGACCTCTCATGAACAAAACCTGTATTTGCAACAAAGAGGGACAATGACAGAAAAATCACAACTAACCAAAAGGCAGACTAGTGGTGCTTGGTCCCAATGGATACATCTATAATACAATTCCCAGACCTTAAAGATCGGAGATCATTGAAAAAGAGGAGCCAAAATATTGGAAGAGCTAGAGGTTCAGGGAGATCTCTGTCAAATTCTATCTTCTAGAGGTGTTATAAGTTACAAATATAAACTCTCACCAATGCAACTGACTGCTTAAACATAAGTTGAACAAGGGCAGCAATATGCATATTAGAGTGGGGAGGGAAAAAACATGAGTCCTCAACCCTACACAAAAAACTCCAGGCAAATAAGGAATACTGAGAGTGGGAAAAAGTCTTCATCAGGGAAGAGCACACCAATTGGTTCTCCAATACCAAACCATCAGTCCTGATAATATACATAAAAGAAGTAATAGTATATAGAGAAAGTATGCATATATATGCATGTGAAAACAATTAATAAAAAAGGAGGCCATGAATTTGAAAGAAAGAAAGTAAGGGGTATGGAAGGATTTGAAGAGAGGAAATGGAAGAAGGAGACTATAAAGTTATATTATAATATCAAAAAATAAGATAATCAAAAATATTAATTATAAAAACTTACTGAACAGTTCCATTTGTGAAGATGGAGGGTATTAAAGTAAAAGATTTCAAGAAAACTTAAATTTAATAATAAATATCCATTAGTGTGGAAACTAAGTCATAATAATACTCTTAATTTGGGGAAATATACATGTATAGATACTATGTACCTATAAGCTTTTCTATAAAGTATTTTGAATTTTTTGGGTTTGTTTAGTTATTTGGTGATGGTGGTGGTTGTTATTGTAGTTGATGAATCCTATTTTTTGAGACCTGGTGTTATGTAGCCCAGGCTATCCTCAAACAAACTCTAGTTGAGGATAATCTCAATCTCCTTGCCCTATTAAGTGCTGGGAGAACAAGTGTGCAGCAAAAACACTGACTTGAGAATACATGAGTTGTAATGATGCTTTGAATGAAGTTCCCTTATAGAAAAATAAAGAAAACAACCGTTATCCAGTCCTGCGAATCAACACAAACATGTTTGAATGTATATAACATTTCTAATTTCCTCTTAGCCTACTACATTCTCCTTCTATTATGATGAATGATATCATTTGATTCAACAAAATAACATTTATTCTTTATGTATGAATAAGAGAACCCATATGTTATATGTAATAAAGACCCAGATGTGATGTCAATAATTGATAAAAGGCTAATAAAAATAAGCTTTATTGTCAATAATTGCTGCACTTTAATTCTGTATTTGTTTATTTGAGTATGCATTCCATTTTTATACTGGCTTTGGGGCTTTTAGTGTGTTCTAGCTTGAGCTGTAGGAGAAAACCTGAGATACATCACATTCAAGGGGTTTGATATGTGTTCAGAAAGATATAAACTAAAATTTGATGTACATACAGGGTCATAAATAAATAATGGAATTGTCCAGAGAAGGCTAATATAGCAGAATGTCAATTTTACTAAATTAAATTTACAAAATTAAAATTTACTCTACACTACTTTCTATGGAAGACTGTGATCAGGTATTCATAATTGCAACCACAGTGTCCTCCTGTGGCCATAAGATATTTCTACAAAGTAGTACACTTTACTTCTCTAATAAGATTTTTAAAGTATTTTCTTACAGTTTTAAACACCGAGTTACAGAGTGACAAGATGTGACCCAGAGTCTCCCTGCTTCTTCAGCGTTCCCTCTAGTCCAAATGTTGCTTTGTAGAGCTAGGTTTTTAATGAGAATTCCTGGGAAGAAGCTGCGTCTGCACAGAACGATTGATGAGAGCTTCAGTACTGTGGAGAGATGGGGATGCTATGGGTCCAGAGGCTAATTACATTGTTTTAGGCTAACTTCATTCCCCAAATAGTCAATCCTTTGTGCACCTCTATGTTTGAACTAATATCCTGTGACTAATAGATAAAATCTCCAACTCCATTAACTTAACAGACCCACTTGCTTCCAACAACTCAAAAATACAGGATTTTCATCAAATAACATCTGAGCCCTATAAGAAAGCTTTCTCTATTTCACTGTAAGCTCCTCTCTGATGACCCACCAAGTGTCTGTTAAACTCACCTTCATCTGTGAATACTTTGTTAAGGAAAACTATAAAAACTCATGAAATTGAAATTGCTTCCACAGTAACATTGAATTTGGGGTAAGTTATACCTGTGTTCCTGGGCTGTGGTCACTCAAAATGGCTACAGAATAAACAGTCTCTTATTTCCTTTTAGATGAGAGATGTAGCATTTATATTGATGCTGTGGTGGTATATGCCTATCATCCTTCCATTCAAGATACAAAGGAGAAGAATCATGAATTCTGGAACAGTTTAGGCTACAGAAGAGGAGCCAAAATGAAGAGGGTATTGTGGGGATGGTTTAAGCAATTCAACTAAATAGATAGGAAAATATAGTCTTTATAGTATAGATGAACTGTTCCCTGTTTGATCATATTGACAAGATTTCTGCTTTCCTTTTCTGTGAGTCTTCTGTGTTTTAGAGTGTCTGTTGGGTTTTGAGGGCTTTCATTGTCTCTCACTTATCTGTGCAACCTCTCCCTACTTTCCATTGTTTCTCACGAGAGTTTCCATACAGACAATTGCCAAATGAGTTAATGGAGTCCATGTGAATTAAAATGAGCCAAATCATTGGGTGTTGATTTCTAGTGGCGCTCATCTCAGTCTCAAAATAAAACCAACATCAACTCCGGAATACAGCTTGTTTAATTTTTTTCTTCAAAACAATATGTGTATTTATTCAACAAGTTTCCTACTACCTAAAAGGTTCTCATTATTTGAGATGCCACATTGATCGTGATCTGTATCTCTAATCACTGTTTCTTTCCCTACTACTTTCAATATTGTGGATGACAAAGAAATGAAAGTATATTTGGAAATGGGCAACACTATGTAGAAACTCTGTTGGGGTTTAGTAATCTCATAGTGGCTTTCTTTTCCACGATGACCTATCCTCTTATTTTCAAGGGACAACTGATATTATATCAATGTTATAAAATAATGTATAAGGCAGAGAATTCAAATAATTATCAATTTTAATTGTTTTTTTCTAAGACTTATTTATTACATACTCAGCATCTTGCCTGCATGTACAATGGCATGTCAGAAGAGGGAACCAGATCTCATTATAGATGATTGTGAGCCACCATGTGGTTTCTGGGAATTAAACTCAGAACCTATGGAAGAACAGTCAGTGTTCTTCACCTCTAAGCCAACTCTCCAGCCCTTAATTGTTTTTTGTTTTTTTTTTTTAATTAAAAAGGTGTGGAGTGGGTGTTTTGCCTGCATGTATATCTGTGCACCACTTACATTTCTGGTATTCTAAGATTCCAGAAGATGGTGTCAGATCCATTGGAACTGGAACTCCACATGGTTTTGAGCCACCATGTAGATATGTGTAACTGAACTTGGGTCCTCTGGAAGAACAACCAGTATGCTTAATCACTGTAAGGGTATCTCCAGGCATCACCTTAATTATTTAGGGATAGTTAGAAGTTAGGAGAAAGGAATACAATGAAATTATTCGAAATAGAAGGGAGACTTAGGTCAAGCATTGTGATGCACAGCTAGAATCCTAGCAATGTGGAGGGGTAGGGCTTTGACTTGACTTACACAGTGATACCTTGTGTAGAGGTGTCAGGTACTTAAATCAACCTTGTTACAACAGAAAATAAAGTGTTAGCAATATCTTGTACTGATTTCATATTTATATCGGAGAAGTTAAAATAGACATAAAAATTTATAACATCCATATACCTGCAAATCATTTTAAAGTGGAAGTATAAATGATGATAATAGTTATCTAAATTCAAAACATCAATTTATATTTCAAATCTAATGCCCGTTGTTCATAAAAGAATATCTTATCCATTTAGAACTTTTCAAATAAGTTATCCATGTGAATAATATAATATCATTTTTCTATTAATTTTTAACATATTCTAAACTAAAATTTGTGTTTTCTATCCTAAGATTGAACACTATGTAATTGCATCAGAAATTCAGATACTAAGTATACAGGCCTTAAATGAAGGAACTCAGTATGTTACTTACATGAAGTTGTTTTCACCCTTATGTCTGGAAACAAACATACATCAAAGCAGAACTGATTGAGTAGGAGATCACAACATAGTGAAATAAATGCCATAATCATAAAATTATGACAGTCAGTTGCTTAGAGTTTCTGTTCTGTAGGCAACATGGTGTAATTAATGGTCTTATTGCTGTCACTGAGCAGGTTTTGTATTCTGATATAATCTTAGCTATTTTTCTGGCTGGAGAAATAGTTCCTAAGTATCTATGACAAATGGATGATATTCCCATGGAAACCCAAGTCCACTTTAACAAGCTTCCTGTTTCCAGTAAAAAATATAGACTCTGGAGTTGCCTTATATTCTTATCCCAATAAAAAGCAATAAAAACATGTCTAGTCTTTTATTTAGTTTTAGAGTCCATGTGTAATCAACAATCTTTAGAAAAAATTCCATTATATAATAGGAACCTGCTTCTTGGTTTTTCATAAATAAAGTAGGAGTTGCTACTTGACATAGTCATTGTGAGAAATAAAGACATATACATTTTAATACTGACAAGAAATTTATTCTTTTGTCCTTCTTACTGATTAGATTGGACTTTCTGATTTCAGTTTTGTAGAAGGTTTATGGAGTGAAAGAATATCACACTTAGGGCAATAAATCATGATCATACTCAGTACCTAATTGCAACAAAACAAATAAACACACAAACAAAACTTAAACAAACTCCTATTAAAATACAAAAATGCCAGAGCAGTAGAGAGACCGGGAGTAGGGGAATGGAAACTCTTCTCATTCACAAGGATTTTGAGCTTAGCAGTTCAAAAAAAAAACCCAAATGTATAATATTTTAATGTCAACATTTTTATTTACTTGGAGACAAAAATTATTTTTGATAAGTCTACATATTGTAGGCATCTCAAAATTGGATGATTATACTATAGAACAAATGTAAATTGGCTCCCCTACATACTTGAACTGTACAAAGTTGGTCCCAAGCAACTGAGCTGAGATAATCACTCACAATGAATCTGAAGACTGTTAATCAGCCAACCTGGGGAAAGCAAGTGAGAGGCTCAGAGCCTCAGGCTCCACTCTCAGCAGTCACAGCCCAGACACCCCAGCAGCTGGTGGCTTCTCTGGGTGCAGGTTGGTGTGAATGTAAAGCGACAGCAGTGTGCTTCCTGTCACATTTGAATGAACAGCTACGTGACAGGGAGACTTTTCCTGTCAACACAATAACAGTGTACGCGTGAGAGACCAACTTATGTGTTATTTTCCCCTGGAGGTAAGTTGTTACCTAATAAGTGAAGACTTCATTCAACTTATATTTATATGTCTTCCACTGACAGGCACTGAAATCACCTGGCAATTGACAGGAGAGGAAGATTCTTGCTCTCATGGTGCTTTCACTCCCTGGAAGGAATTGGAAAGAAAAGCAGAAAGAAATACAGTTATTTCAAAGGGTGCTGTGTGCTGCTGAGGAAGAAAGAGATGAAGAAGATAAAGAGCTACAACAGTGCTGGGAGATGTGGAGCAGGCTTCTGAGGAAGCTGAGAAGGCTTTGATGGATAGACAACATGGCAGGTTGTCCCATTTTAGGCAGGAAGGACAGGTGCATTTTAAATACTTGTGGCCATGAACCTGAAGTTTACAAGAAACTCATGTTCAGAAAGCGGACCCTGCTATCCCTGCTGGCATAAAGTGCAGTGTGTATAAGCAAAAGAAAGAGACCCTGGACAAACTGGGGTGCAGAATAATCTGTGGAAAATTCTAAGGAATGCTTGTTACTAAGAAAGGTTTTGGATTAGATATAATTCTTAGATATTTACTGTCTTTTCTGTATGACCATCCCTTACTCAAAGAGCAAACTTTCTTGACTAAAGCACCAACATTCTTCCCAATCTAAAGTTTTATCTTCTACTCCATTCAATTGCATTTCAAACCTCTCAGGAACTTGAAATCGATCCCAGCAGAGGTGAAGAAGTTCAGTCAAATGAACTCAGCCTTACTTTATTTTCTTTGTACTTCTACTTTGGACCAGCCACGACAGGTCTGTTAAACTTGCCAATAGATGTAAAGACCTTCTCTAAGCTCTTGGTACATTTATGCTTATGACTAACTTCCAAGTGCCCTGTGATTCATCTGCTATTTCCCATGTCTCTATTTTAGACTTGCCAAAAGGAAAAACATTTCTAAAATACGGTGTGCTTTAGCAGTATCTTTTGCAAATGGCATATGCCACGTAGGCCCCTGGGCCACAAAGGAAAATCCCAGGCCCACTTCGGTGAAAGTCCTGTAACCAGTTTGAAAGGGACGAAGATAATTTTCCCCCTTTTCAAGGAAACCTTTTTTTTTTTTTTCATGTCACACAAGATACCTTGTTAATGGTTTCTCCGCCTCTTCTTTTCTAAGTTTATCTCTTTACCCACCCTTACCCAGATCCACTCCATTTTTGGTTTTGGTGAGAAAACAGAGCATGATGTTAACATGATGTCCATGGTCTGTGCTGCCACTGGAAGCCATGTAGATGTCCACAATCCTTCCTCCTCTCAACTGCTGTGAGCAAGGAAGCACCTTTTGCAGAAGTTTTGATGACTACAGACTCATACCTGAGAATGAGAGACATTTAAGGCTTCAGTGACAACTTTTTCTCACCCCTAAAAGTGGAAATGGTCAAGACAGGAAGATATTTTTAAAACGTTCTTAAAATCTGTGATGAAGTTGTTGAAGTGTAGTTCTTCACAGTTGATGGCATCTGATTGAGGATTGGAGCAGTTGGGAAGGTCTCAGTTTTCCTTCAGGACATGTCCATTAGGAATTTGACAATAACAGAAAACAGACAGTGGTTTTACCATAGGTCCCTAGACTATGGTTGTTGATCACCCAAGCAGTTTCCTGTATGGATTCCATGTCATGGAGTGGGCCTTATGTCAAATTGGAAAGTGGTTGATTTCTCCCAGAATCTTTGTGCCACCATTGCACTAGCACATCTTGCCATCAGGACAGCATTACAGATCAAAGATTTTGTGGCTGGGTTGGTGTGTATATTTCTCTTTTGATAGTGAGGAAAGTACCTTCTTGTATCAAGTACACTGGAACCTAGGTGTGAAGGCTCTATGTAGCCAATATCATGGCTTTCCCATGTTCAGTAAGTTGTGTGAGTGTTGTCTTCATCAACGGGCATGTATTATTTTGTGGAGAGGCATTGTTAGTCTTGCCAACTGCCTGTGTTGTTTCAGGATTACCAAGGTACCTTCTTGGCCAACAACTCAATTAGATGTAACCCATTCCAGTACTGGACATTTCATTGGTGACTGGAGATAGTCTCTCTCTCTCTCTCTCTCTCTCTCTCTCATTATTTGGCTGTTTCATTTAGATAACTTTCATATACATATATATTTTATGAAACTTCTACTTTATTTGCTTTTCATACTTCTCTTCAGCTGGTCCTGAGTTTTAGATTTTTTTCTCCACATATCCCTCCCTCATCCTCTTCTTCTCTCCTCTTTCCACTCAATATTTTTTATTTCAACACATCTGCCATTCATAATTAACTAAAATATTTCACTTCCTGTGAAGATCTATCTCCTATCCTAGTCCCTTACTCTGTGTTTCTACAGACTGTAGCTTGGGCATCATTGAATTAACAGCTAACATACACATATAAGCAAATACATACCACATTTGTCCTGTAAATCTGAGGTACCTCACCTTAGAGATCTTTCTTTCTTTCTCTCTCTTTCTTTCTTTCTTCCTTCCTTTCTTCCTTCCTTCTTTCCTTCCTTCCTTTCTTATTTTAGTTCCAATCATTTACCTGCAAATATCATGATTTTGTTTATTTGTTTTGTTTTGTTTTTTAATGACTGGGTAATACTCCAAATGTGTTAATGTACCACATTTTCTTTAATAATTTTTATGTTGAAAGACATCTGGTTTTTTTTCCAATTTCTGTCTATTAAGGACAGAGCAGTGATGAACATGGTTAAGCAAGTGTCTCTGTGGTAGGATGAAGCAGTCATATGGGTATATTCCTAACTATAATAATAGTTGTATCTTAAGATAGATTGACTCATGCCTTCCTGAAAAACAGCCATACAGATTTCCAATTTAGCTTTTCAAGATTTTACTGCAACTAACAATGGGTGCATGTTTCCCTTACTGCATATCCTTATCAGCATGAACTGTCACTTGTTTAATTGATTTTATCGATTCTGACAGCTGTAAGAAGAAATTTCAAAATAATTTTGACTTGTATCTCCCTGATGGCTAAGGATGAAGAACATTTCCTTAAGTATTTTTCAATCATTTGAAGTTCCTCTTTTGAGAATTTTCGGTTTTGATCTGTATCTCATTTTTAATTGAGTCATTTGGGTTTTTTTATTTCTAGTTTTATTTATTTATAGTTTTTAGTCTCTTTACATATTTTGTGTAGGAACCTTGCATAGAATATGTATTTGGTAAAAAATCTTTTTCCAATCTGTAGGCTGTCGTTTTGTCAATATAATGGTATCCTTTGCCCTACAGAACCTTTTCAGTTTCATGACGGCCCACTTACTAACTAACTCTTGATCTTAGTGCCTGTGCTGACTGTGTTCTATTCAGAAGGGATTTATTTTTGTTTTTGTTTTGTTTGTTTGTTTTCTCTTTGTCAAAAAGTTCAAGGGTATTACCTATATTCCCTTCTACCAGGTACAGTGACCTGGTTTTAGTTGGAGTCTTGTATTCATCTGTACTTCAACTGTATAGAGTGATAAGTATGGATCTATTTAGATTCTTCTACATGCAGGCATCCAATTTAGCCAGTATGATTTGTTGATGAAGGTATCTTTTTTCCAGTGTGTGTTTAATAATTATTTATCAAAAATCAGGTGTCCATAAGTATGTGAATTTATATCTGAAACTTCAATTCAAAACATGTCTGTTTTTTGCCAATAGCATGCTGTTTTTTATAACTACACTATATCTGTAGTACAACTTGAAAATTGAAGTGGTGATACTTCCTGTAATTATTTTATTGTTCAAAATTCTCTTAGCTATCCTGAGTTTTTTGTTTGTTTTTTATTCCCTTTGTTTGTCTGTCTTTTTATATGAAACTGAAAATTGTCCATTCAAAATTTATGAAGAATTTGTTGGAATTTTGGTGAAAGTTGCATTGAATCTATAGATTGTAGGATAGCCCTTTTTACTATGTTAATCCTACTGATCTATAAGCCTGGGAGATCTTTTTATCATCAGATACTTAATTTATTTCATCAATGTCTTAAACATTTTATCATACATGTTTATTTACTTTCTTGGTAATGAGTGCCTCTGATATGTTACATTATTTGAGGCTATTATGAAAGGAATTGCTTTCTTGATTTTTTCAGTTCTCTCATCATTTCAATATATTAGGGCTACTGATTTTTTTGAGCTAATTTTTTATTCAGCTACTTTAGCAGCTTTAGAAATTTTTCAGTAAAATTCTTAGTCATATATGTATATTACATCATCAATAAATATTCTTTGATTTCTTCATTTCTAATCTATATCCCCTTGATCACTTTCAGTTATTTTATTGCTCTAGCTAGGTAGTATGCTGAATAGGTATGATGAGAATGGACAGCCTTGACCTATTCCTGATTTTAGTGGAATTACTTTAACTTTCTCTTCATTTATGTTGATGTTGAGATGGGCTTCTTGTTAACTGCCTTTATTATGTTGAGATAGATCCTTTGTATCCCAAATATCTCTAGGAATTTTACCATGAAGATATCTTAAACTATGTCAATGGCTTTTTCTGAATCTAAGAAGATAGTGATATTTTTTTGTATTTCAGTTTATTTATATGGTGGATTATTTTTTATCAAATCACATTTATTGAATCATCCCTCCTTCTCTGAAATGAAGCCTACTTGATCATGATAGATGATATACTTGGTGTGTTCTTGCATTCCATTTGCAAGTATTACATTGAACATTCTTGTGTCTATGTTCACAATGAAATTGGTTTATAATTCTTTTTCTGTTTCGGCATTTTTATGTTTGGTTATCAGGGTAACTTTGGCCTCATAAAATGATATCCACAATGCTTGTTCCTGGTTTTTTTTGTTTGTTTATTTTTGGTTTTTTGTTTTTTGGTTTTTTGGGTTTTTTTGAGGGATAATATGAGGGCTATTGGCATTAATAGTTTTATTTTCTGAAGATATTTTAAAATGACATATGTCCCTCAACGAGGCTGTCAGACTTTAAGTGATGGATTAAAAACAAACAAACAAAACAAAACACAACCAATCAACCAAATATCTCATATCTTTTAGCAATTTCATGAGAGAAGAGAAATCCTAACACCTGAGCCCTAAAGAACAATACTGTCTCACAGAATAATCTTGTTAAATAACCTTGTAGGTGAGACTGGAATGAAGACAGTGATTGAAACTGTTGGGAGCCATATAGGAAAGGATAAAGGCAAGCTGTTGACTTCCTGAAGATGGCAACTTCATTTTGCATGGCTGTGATTGATAATTTCAAATTGAAAGGCTTTCAGAAACTTCATCTCAGGATTGATTCTTATTGCTGATGTGCCTTTCCTGTCATTATTAAATTAATGTAACAATTTCTCAGCATTAGTCCACTCTATTGGACAGATTTTCTGCAGATCAAGGAAAATGTACTGTCTTGTAATGATGCTATATAAACAAATAGTTGATTTCTTAATTCCAAATGATTATTCTTAAAGAATTTCTAAATTTATACTGATAATTATTGAGGCCTTTATAAGAATTGCAATTGATCCTTCTGTGATATAAAAACTCCAATTATTCCTCTGTAAATCTTCATGTATCACAAGCTAATTGTACTAAATAGAGGGCAAATAGGTTTACAATTTAGAAGGTCATAATAGAGAACAAATGATTTATTTTAGGTGCAATGACAGAAGATAAAATATTGACTGGACTCATCTATGCAAACCTCAGTGTTAACTTAGACATAAGAATTATAGTTTTTCAATCTCAATGAAACTGTGGGACTAGTGATGTATAACAAATATCTAGTTAGAGAACTAATCTTAATGGAAACACATATAAACATCTCTCTTGTAAATTAATTCAATTTATGATTTGAATTTATGTTTGAACTACTGAATTTTTGATAGTTGGAATACTATGTGATTATTTGGAATATGTGATAATTGGAGTAATGGGAAAGTACTAAACAAGGAACAATGACATTAACTGGAAGCAGAGGAAGAGTTGACAGAAAGAGTAGATTAAAAACAGAAGCTTTACAGAGATAAAGAGATGAGCAAATCAAGAGCTGAAAGGAAGAGAGCAGAATTAAGTAGGCAGCAGGAGAAAAATACTAAGAATAGAAAGAGCTGAAGGAAGAGCAGAAAGCAGCAGACAAGCTTTCTTACAATGAGACAGGTTTCTTAATCCATTTAGCAATGAAAGAGTAGAAGCTTCTTCCTTTTCTGAACAATAAAGTTTAAAGCTTAATTTTTATCCAGAAAGAATGAGTTCTTTCTGCTCTGGTGCTTGGGCCTCTGATCCATATGCATGTGTAAATATATGAATGTGTGTGTCTATGTTAAGCATGAGACAAGTGACCAGGAATGGCCAGAAGGCACGAATGCATCCATGAATGTATATGTGAATGTATGTATGTTTCTGTGTATATTTGCTTGTATAAAAATGCTTCATTCTATCAGTGACTTCCTATAGCTGACAAGGAGTTAAACTATTCCCCAGCTTTAGGGCCAGAGGGAACTGCAGATGAGGGGGATCAAAGAACCACTTCGCTTAATCCCCTATTGTTAAATAATTGAGTATTAATCACCAAAGATCTGGAGCTTCTTGGCCCATAGTAACTAAGAAATTTAAATAGATAAAGCAGCTTCTGGCTCCAGAGTAATTTAGTGTTAAGACAGAGAATTGTCAAACAGAGAATTATAAGGAAAGTAAGAGTTAAGTTTTCTAGCACTTATCAAACAAAGAATTATAAAGTAAATAACAAAGATAACAACTTAAGTTTTAGCACTTATTGAAGCACAGAACATTGATGAAGAATTTATTTTTTTTGCGTTTATTGAATCACAGAAAATTAATAGTTAATAAAGGACAAGATTTTAACATTTATTTAAGCACAGAATAAAAAGAAAGAATGAGCCAAGTCTCTAGCATTATATAAAGCATAAAGAGTTATAAAGACTCATAAAGCACGTGAAGTAATAAAGTAAAAAGAAGCCAGTAGTTCTCAGCCACAAAAGAAGCAAGAAAGTGTTTAGAATTTTTGAAGCCATCAGCTTCAGCATCCAGCATAGTGAGAGTTAAAAGGCCAGAGATCATCAATCTTTTGATTTGCTCACATCAGCAGCTTCCCCTAAGTCTGGACAGAAGTTCACATCATGGTGGGGCTACACTTTGACTTGGGATTGCTTAAATATGCACGACTGTGTCCCTGTACTTAAACCTTATCTTTACTTCATGATCCAGAATCTGGAGTTGGCCTGGAAGTGTCACTGAATCTCTGTTCTTCCCAATGTGACCACACTAACCTTTTTTCCTGATTTTTCACTTTTAATTTTGGTTTTGTGCTTTGAGAGCATTCACTCATTTATTATTAATAACTGAACTTTGCTTGATTTTACATAGACTGTGATCACACATGTTATAACAATCCAACTACCACTGCCAACAGCTTCACTGATACACTGGAAAGAAATATCTCCATAATTTCAGAGGTTAGTAGCTAAACTCTACTAAGTTGTATTGTGAGAATTTTGAAAGGAAGCAAAAATTTTTCTCAATTCAGCTTGATGCTTCAGAGCACAGGTACTTCAAATTGAAAAGTTTTTATTTCCACAGTACATTGTTGGGCCCAGGAGACAAACAGGCTCTCTGATCAGAGGGAAGGCATTCATGATGTTCTGTCTTTTTGAAGGTTCAGGATTAAACATAATTCATTATTTGTCAAAATTACTTGTCAACAAGTCAGGGATTGAAATTTTAAAACATGCGTCACTCTCCTGCCTTGTCACATAACAAAATCAGTTTGCAAATTACTTTTAGTCCTTTTAATTAGAAACAAACAAACAAACAACAAACAGTAATGCCTCTTTGAGTCCCAAGTTGTATGTTATGATAGTTGATATCACTTGTGTACTTTGTGTGTGTTTGTTTATGTACAATAAAGAGATGACTTATGGACTTGGATGCAAGCATGATAGAGTACATGAGATGTGCTGACATTTCTAAAACTTGGAAATAATACAGCATGGAAAAGAAAATGATTGTTGACTATCTGAGACTAGAAATTTCAAGCTCATTAACTCAAAGCAATTGTGCCTGGAATGTCAGACATTCACACATATTTCCATCGTTACCCATTTGTTTTCAGATGATCTGACTTCCTTTACTCAGTGAAGGTCCATCATGGTCTGGGACCCAGAGTGGAGACACAACCAAGTCTCCATGTCAAGAGCATAATCTGGGATTTTGTTGTGGCATTTGCATTCTCAGAGCTGGTTATGGTATTATTAATTATTTTTTTTACTAAACATATATCCTACCATTGAGTTATACACCAAGCTAAGTCAGGGTTTTTCCAGGGCTGCCGTACATCTATCCTTTAGAATTAAAGAGACAAAATGAAGACACAACATATTTGAGTTCTGTGTATTTCTGAGTATTTCCAATAGTTTACATGATATGATTTTGAACTCCATTCATGAACAAGGTAGTTGTTCATATCTGTAAATACAGGTAACTTGAGGCTTCTGTGCCTTCATCCCGGAACTGTTGCAAATGCTGCTGCTTCAGCTGATTCACATTGATGTGAGATTAATTATATGAAAGTCATGGTCCATTGAAATCATTCTGTTCTCTAAAGAAGCCTAAAAGAAGCAAATAGTCACTAATTTTAAAACACTTGAAAGCTTGTCAAAATGTATCTTCTTTGCAAGAAATCACAGTAATTCCACATTTGTCTGAAAGATAAATGGTCCTTCACACTTCTGATCATATTAAATATAATTTATTATTATTATTACTGTTTATTCTTTCTGTTAAAAGGGAGCTTAAAAATCCACAAGGCCTCATGAATGCCAGTAAACTTTCTACCACTGTTATATTGGTAGACTCCATAGCTTTTTTAACATATTAAACTGTTTCTTGACACATTTGAATTTAATATGGTTAAATTTAACATGGTTAAATGTACACAA
This sequence comes from Grammomys surdaster, assembly GCF_004785775.1. Classification (NCBI taxonomy): domain Eukaryota; kingdom Metazoa; phylum Chordata; class Mammalia; order Rodentia; family Muridae; genus Grammomys; species Grammomys surdaster. Next base: position 6,196,955 of record NW_021604634.1, on the reverse strand, counting down.
CAATAAAATTTTTGTTCCATAAAACGGGGGTGCACAAACCACAATGATGGACATTTAATGGCTGGAGTATTAAAGATAGTAACTTTGAGATGGAATAGAAAAATCAAGTGAAGTCTGCCTGTACATCACAAAGGACAGGAGAAGAGGGAGGAGACCAGTGAAAAAACAGAGGCAGACCCCAGGAGGAAAATAAAGTCAGCACAGTGCTGGGGGAAGTACATCTCCTGGGTCGGGAGTAATTAGGAAAGGTAGACCCCAGTGCCAGAGAATGCACAGCTGTCAGGAGAAACAAAGCCTGAGAATAGACTCTTGAATTTATCTGCTCTCTGTAAAACACCTAGCTGCCATTCAAATCACCCAGCCTTCTCTTGATAAGCCAAAGTTAATGACTGCAGCAATCATCTGCAATACAACACAGAAATTGCTGGATCCCATTTAATACAGTTAAGAAACTGACATTTATCACTCCATTCACCAGAATGAAGAATTTACTAAAGTGAAATATCCTGACATTGGAAGGATAAAGGGAAATGAGAACATTGGCTGTGAAAGTTCAAAATGTGACATTTATTCAGAAAATTGTCATAATACGTTATAGATACCTACTTTTAAAAAATGCAGTTCCAAGGAAGCTTTCCAGAATAAGGACATCTCCTACCACAGCTTCAATTGTGAGATGTGATTTCTATTTGAGGAAATGATGTGGATGTTTGCTCCAGGGAAAAGAATGAACAGGATTTTAGCCTTGCTGAGCTGTGCACATACTTGCCCTTCCACGCAAAAGCACACAAAAACTTCTTTCATGCTACCAGCATGTGTCATTTTAAAATCTATTTATGCACATCAAACTTCTGTAAAACAATGGACAGCATTTAAATGAAGAGATATCATCTGAATCATAGATGTAATTTTATTTTTTTATTCAGAAAATCTAACATATTATTTAATTTTAATTATGTGACATTATTTGTTGTAACACCTCTTGACTATGGCAACTTTCTCACTTCTCTCAATTGTATATTATATTATTTAGTGGATCATGTTTTTTTTTTTCCATTTCTGAATATTTCCAAGATATACTTTTGACCTTCACTTAATCCTTCACTGTGCTAGACCACTTCCTATTGCTGTGAATACACATGCATCAAAACAAAATTAGGGGAGGAAAAGTTTTATTTCATCTTACATCTCCCAGGTCATAATCTATCACCAAGAGTAGCCCAGGTAGGAACGTAAAGTAAACTCCTAGAAGCAGGAACTGAAGCAGAGACCATCAAGAACACTGTTTACTGGTTTTCTTTCTCTCATGTGCTCCGCTCCATTCTTTATATAATCCAGGAACAGGTGTGGTGCTGCACACAGTAGGCTCTCCTCCATCACATACCATTTAATAAAACTGGGCCCTACTGTCATGCTCACAGACCAATCTGAGGGAGAAAATGCTTTGATAACTTTCACTTTTTCCAAGTCTGTCTAGGTTTGTGTCAGATTGATAAAATCTATAGTCATCCTCTTTGGTTATATCCTATCTGTGTGCAGCTGTCTCTAAGTTATCTTCCTTACCTAGCCCCACTGGCAATTTTATGTACTCCTAGGATTTAACTCCATGATGTCTATGCTATGTTTTGAGAAAGAGCTAAAGGAGGAGATGGCCAAAGGACTTAGGAACTTGGCTTAAGGGGAGCCTGCATTTTGATGTAGTGCTTCTACATACAGTAGACTGTTTCCTGTGCTAATAGTTCTTAAACTTATTTTTTAATCCTCTTCCTAGAGATAAACAAAATCGAAAGAAGACTTTGTCTTTGTGGGTGTATGAGATATTTGACAGTTTGATAATTCTATTCTAGAAACAAATAAACAAAACAAAAAAGAAAGAAAGAAAAAACATGACCAAGAGGATTTGTTACAAGGAATGAAAATTTAAATAACTTTTGAGTTAGATTTTTGTAAAGGTAGTATTTACTGTGCCTGAAATGACAATGACTCATACATTTGAAAGCTTGGTCCTGAGTAGGTGCAATAGTTTTGGAAAGATTGGGAAGAATGGCCTTGTTGAAGGAGGTATGTCTTTCTTTTTTTATTTCCTCTTATGGATTTTTAGGTTTCAAAAGCCCATTACATTCCCACTTAACTATCTTTCTTCCTGCCTCCTCCCAGTGGACCAGATGTAAACACCCAACTGCTACTTCAGCTCCATGTCTGCCTGCTTAATGCTGTGCTCCATGCCATGGTGGTCATGGACTGTAAGCCTTTAGAATTTGGAGTCCCAGCAAACATTTCCTTTTGCAAGTTCCCTTGGTCATGTGTTTCTGTTTTTGCTTGTTTGTTTGTTTGTTTGTTTTTCAGCAATGGAAAACTAAGACAAAATTGTTGAGAACTGTGCATGTCTCCAGGTTAGGACAACTTAGAAAAATCACAGTTCTGCCATGTCTTGAATGGCTCGTTCATTGAATCCGGACTAGAATGTCCTAAGAATAAAGAAATATCAGACTTAGAAGAAACGACAAAAGAATAGAATTGTAGTTTGTGCTTGCTCTGTTGAAAGGGGGTGCCTGCTCCAAAAGCTGGAAACTCATCTCATTTATTGTGCCCTTCCCCCAGCCTTGAGCAGGACTGAGAAACATTGTTTACCACAATAGACTAAATAATAGGATCTAGGTGGAACAACCCACCTTGGCTGCATGACAATAGACACCTAGGTGGAGTCACCCACCCTGGCTGCACTTACAGCCTGCTACAGGAACTGCCTGCTGAGCTTGCCTTGAGACATCTCTAGCCTTGACCAGTGACCAAGAATGGATTATCCCACCCATCTCTCCAGCTGAAACTAAGAAGGGTTCTGGCAGTCCCTTCTTTAAATTGAGAGCTGAACATTAAAGCATTGAGTCTTGATCAGAGACCTTTGTCTTGGCTTCATCTCTTCTCACCCTCCATCCTTCTTTCGTTCCCAGGTCTCTTTCAGGTGAACCCAGTTGACTTGTGGCCGCTGACAGCTACAATTTATTACACACAATACAGGGAAGAGGGGTTAGCTAATATTGGTGGAAGGTCCCTGTAAGTGAGTGGAGTAAGGCTATAAACATCCAAGAGGAGGAAGCTACAGATAATGTTTTCTGCACTGACACTGTTTATAGCTAGACTAAGGGAAGGCTTTCCCATGGGTACTTGACATGACTGTGTTTATGTCAACAACACATTACCTTAGGACTTCCCATTATCCATAGAATTAGCAACTGAGATCACAGAATTCTCTTGTGTGCTTACCACCCCAGAGTGGTAATTATAATGTTCATGCTGCTGAGCACACTAGTTAGGGTCCCACAAGATACCTAGCTAGGTGGTTATCAATAGAGTTCCTTCTGTGTTTGATCTGTCCCTCCCACCAGAAACACAGCTTTAGACTGCTGTCATATCACATGGAATTTAAATGTTTTTAGGGTGTAATAACTAACCCTTGGATTCCCAGAAAGGTAAGAAGGAACCATGCTTAATAACCACAAATGAAATGAGTAATTCTATGATAGCTTATTTTGAGGCAATAGTCCTACAGATAGATTTTATCATTCATCCCATCTTGATTCTTTCCGTATCCCATCTTGATTTATACATATGAGTCAGGGTTCATAGAGTAATAGAATGAGCAGGTAAAATAAGTATGTGTTAAAGAAAAGATTTATTAAATTGGCTTATACGATAGTTGATATAGTTGAAGTAGTTGAAATTGTCCAGCAACAACAGTATCACACCTGAGATGTGGAGAGGAACAGTTGCTCAGTTCATGAAGCTCTGTGTCTCTAAACAGTTGGGGGAGCAAACAATGACTGCTTACATTCAAGAAGCTGAGAACTCAGTAGTTGCTTAGATCATGAAGCTAATTAGTCAGTGTTTCTAACCTTACACCGAAAGCCTTGGGGATTGTTGAAGAGCCACTAGTTCCATAACTATGTAAAACAAAGAAACAAAAAAGCAGAAAAGCTGATTCAAATGTCATTGAAAACATCAACAACTCAACAGCATTAAGTGTACACAGCAGCAAAACGAGGGCCACCAGAGCAGATAGAAACGTTTTCCTTCTTTTATGCCTTCTTTTATCAGACCCAAATTGCCAGAAGGTGCTGCTGACATTTACAGTTTATCTTCCCACATCAATTAAAGCAATCAAGAAAATCCTCCACATACTCATCTGATGTAGAGAGCCCACAGTCCGGGGTCTCCTCTTGAATGATACTACACTGTAGCACGTTGACCTTTAAAATCAATCATCACATTATATATTCTAATTTCATCTCAAATGCTGCCAGGTATGGTCAAAAACATTCTACAGACTAATCTCTAGTTCTACGCTTCCTTCGGAGCTCCTGAGTTGTTAACAGTTCATGGCTCAGCTCTCCCACATTGTTGTAAATTAGGTATGCAAGTTCAACCTCATCATTGCCCATCTACATTTTGTCTCCATCTACATTTTGTCTCCCAGATTTTTGACAATCCCCTCTAAATATGTTGTTTTATATATTTAAACAACATTTTTACAGTATTCTGGAATATCACCCTTTTATTAACGGTATAATTGATTTCTTGTTTGTATCTACTTCAGACATGTACTAAACCTCATGACATTCCTCACTTTTCAGTTCCTCAAAACTTGCAGTGACCTATGCACGCCACTTCAGCTTCTAATTGCTCTTGAATTCATCTATCCAGTGTGACAGGATCTTGCTTAGAGACCCATTATTATGACATTTCTACTTCATGGGCTCTATTGTCTCTCTCTAGACTTTCATAACCTAAATTGACAAAAGAAAGATAAATAAATGCCAGTTGTATTAAGATATGAACTGGAAAATAATTATGTATCCTCTCTTAATTTTTCATGGAGCTGAATTCTCTCATTTGTAATATATTTGTGTCACTCTTGGAAAAATAAATACAAATTTGCTATTGTAGTACCTGGAACATATTGAATGATAATAGCATCAATATAATACTGGAGTCAAACTATATTTTAATATCGATATGTTCAATCTATGTTTCAGTTACACTGACCCATTACTTGTTCTTAAACTATAATATTAACAATAATAACCTATATTAACTAAAATATTATGATACAGCATAAGAAATAATCCTAGGACCTTTCCAAATAGAAACACTTATTACTTCCATGGGATGATCATAGCTAAAGCATATCTTTGCAGTGATGACAAACAGAGCATTTATATCATGGCTCTGGCAGTGATTTCTGAGTCAAATATTAGGTTTTCTGGGTTCCAGCATAATCAAGGCATATACTAGGCAGCTTCTCAGGATGCTTTATCCAATGATGTTCATAGATCTTTTCACCATTGCTCCCTTGGACATAAGTGCTTCTCTGCAATAGAGCTATGTAATAACTTGTGTATACTTGCTTCCCTGATATCGCATCTCTGCTTATGTAAGTTCTTTCCAGATGTTTTTCACATCTTTACTTTGACTGTCATTTCAAATCCAGTGTACCTGTTTTATTTTATTAAGGTATATGAAAAGAATATGTTTCATCATTTCATTTATTTATACAAACATTGTGTATGCCCCCACACACATACAGTATTCTTTCTGTCCTATGTACCACTCCCACATCTCCATTACCAAGGCTGCTCTACTTCTTCCCCTGTAAAAACACCCTTCTCATAATTGTGTTATCTAACCCATTACTCTCTTTCCTCTCTTGTTCCTTAAAACTTTACTCTTTGCTTATCATAGTTTCCTGTCTAATTTTATAACATACATATAAGTTCACACATGAATAACAAACACCAATAGAACATATCAATGTGAATTCCAGTAAGGATACATATGATCTTCAAGTAGAAATTATTTTCATATATATATATATATATATATATATATATATATATATATTTATATATGAATGTATGTGCATGTGTATATACACATATATTGTCTTGTAAGACTTAGAGCACAGTAATGAATAAGAGTAGATCTCTGGGTAACACTGTGGCATTAAAAATGTTAGAGGAAATAGCTTTAGTCTTTTACAACTTAATATAATGTTGGCTATAGTTTTGCCTTTGTTATCTAAAGTATTTTCATACGATTCCTCTTTCCTTAGTAATTTTATCATGAAAGAATATTGAACTTTGTCACATACCCTTTCTGCATTTATGAAGAGAACCATTTTATTTTTGTCTTTAAGTCTATCGGCATGTAGTATTCTTGAAATAAAACTAACTTGATTATGAAGAATGACCCTAATAATTGATTTGGTTTACAAGTACTTTATTGAATTTTTTTTACCTCTGCAGTTATCAATAAATCTATTGTTTCCTTTTTTCTTTTCTTTTTTTAATCTGAGTTGTTTTCTGTTGTGAACTTATTTCATTTTCACTTTAGAGCACTACTAGATATATAAAATATTTTTGGTATTGTTCCTTCCTGTTCTATTTTGTGGAACAGTTGGAAAAAAATTGTATCAGCATTTCCTTAAATGTTTTGTTAAATTTATCCATGAACTTGGACATTTTTTTTTGTTATGAAACTTTTAATTCTTCATTCTTTTTGCTTATTTTAGATTATCTGAAGTTCTTTATATCATTTGAATTAATTTCGGTAGATTACATATGTTTAGGAAATTATCTGTAACATGTAGATTTTAAAATTCTTTTAGAATATACATTTTCAAAATAGTCCCATGTGTTTGTTTGGATATCTTTGGAAACTTAGTAAACAATTTTATCTCTGTTTTCAACTTCATTTTTAAACAATATTTTAATCATTTTTCTTGTTTTGCTCTATGAGGTTGTCTGTATTGATTATATTTTTAAACAAATTATTTGATTGAGTCTATGTATTTTTTATTCTTGATTTATTAACTTTTATTGTCATCTTTACTGTGTCTTAGCCTCCATATCACTTCTGTTTGGAATGCTATTGCATTTTATAGATAGATTGTGATTTAAAAACCAGCTCATTTTTAATGCAAGCATTTACAACCTTAATCTCATTTTTTAAAAGCATCACATCATAGCACTATCTCTGATATTCTGGTAAGTCATGCCATCATTTATTCTTTGACTCTAGAAAATTTCCATTTACTTTCTAATTTTATTGATGACAAGTTGTTCACGAAACATGGTTTTGCTCACCCTCTAAGTATTCATAAAATGTCTGCAATTTCATTTCCTGTTTATTTCTGATGTTATTCCATGATGTCATTATATGATAATGGAATTACTTTGATTCTCCAAATTTGTTAAGGCTTAGTGTATACCCTAACATGTGATTAATTATACAGGCAGTTCCATGATCTAAGAACTACAGAGAATAATATATGTTAACCAGCTGTTGGATACACTATTCTGTCAATATCAATTAATTCTAGTTGATTCATGGTATAGTTTCGCTTTGGTTTGTTGAATTATAGTTATGAATATGATCCTATGAGGAGAGTAACATGTTAATGTTACCCACTGTGTTGTTTCAGATTCATCTAGTCTTTTGTGTATGAAAATGGAAACTGCTATATTTGACACATATTTTCCATGATTGCATCCCCTTGATCAACTTTCCCTTTCATTAATATGCAGCAGCTTTCTTTATTTCTCCTGACAAGTTTTAGCTTGACATCTTCTTTATTAGATATCAGAATGGCTACATGAGTTTGTCCCATCTTAAACTCCTTAATAGGTAGAATTCTATCCTTTGCCTCTCAGTTTGTGAGTTTTCTTTTTGAAGTCTTATTCTTGCAGAAAACAGGCAGCTAATCCAGATTTAGATAGTCTACTTCATCATGAGCAGCCTGTGTCATAGAACGTTGACAAGGAGTGGAAGGGAATGAACAGAAGTCAGCCACACTAACAGAAAAGTTAGGGGGAGGTGGGCATGTGTGCTCTGGTGGAACCACACCTACTAAAATCAGTAACTCCTAACCTCAGCATGTTTCTTAGCTAGAGCCAGAGAGGATAGTTATCTGATATAATGAGAGATGTAATCATATGTTGTTACCTAAACTAGGTAAGCATAACAGGAGGGATTACTGATGCCCAACCCTGTCACAAATATAGAACTTGCTTAACGATGGTGACTGTCAGTGAATGTCTACAGATGAATAGGTAAGAAATAAAGAACTTAATGGATCAGGTCTGTATATATTTAAAGCCAGAAAATGTTAGGAGTCCTTCTCTCTCTCTTGTCTGCCAAGAGTTAATGAAAGCTTCTGGACTCATTGTAGAAAGAAGAAAACCATAAACTGCCTCAAAAACTCATGGATAGCAAACCACTGGACTTCTGTCAGTCTGCAACTAGCTGAAAACTATTTGTGGAAAGGAAATTGTCAATATATACCCAATAAGGAAGTTTTGCTGTTTCTGTGAGTTCCTTTATACCCAGTGGGACATAGCTTGAAGGGTAGGCCTAATGAAATACAGAATATAAAAAGTTTCATAGCATTTCCTCTGTACATCTTAATGTAAATAGTTTCTTGACAGTGGTATGATGTATTCACATTATAATATGCTAGGAATGTCTTGCATATAAAATGCTTTCAATAAATATGTATTAAGTTGGTCCATAAAGGATTTTGCAAATGCATAACATTTCAGAATATTCTAAGAATAAAAATATATTAAGAGCCATCAACACCAAGATGTATTCAGATAGGTCAGGACACAAATTCTCCTGTATTTGTGAGACAAAATGCCACCACATTGAACTCTTTGACTATGTGAAGGTGAGCAGGAGACCTGCGTGGCCTCTACCTCCTTCTACTTCCACATACCCATCAAGGCTGCTATGGCTGGTGAGTTTCATCTGCTATATCCCTTCTTCCTCTTGCTGTCACTGTGTGCCCCTCCATCATTCAGTGACAATGATCCCAGCTGCAAATGTCAGACAGATTTCCAGCTTCCATTTCCAGAACACTAGTTGATCTTACTTGTCAGTGTATCAATCTCACAAAGAAATTGTCATCTTCGCCACAGAGGAACTTCACATGACTCAGTGGCTGAGTTGGTAATCATCATCGCAACATTGCAGTTCCAGTTGTGAAACTGAGTAGTTTGTCTCAAAATCAGAAAATCTTTGGCAACTTCTAACCTTGGGCAAAGGTTAGATACTATTCTATATGTGACTGAGGTGCTGGCTACCTCCTATATATTTCCTTGTCTTTCTTGGCATCAGTCACTTCTTTTACTCCCTAGAGAAAAGCTTTAGATAGAAGCCCTTTATTTCCTTGTACTAGGACTCATAAGTGGAGCAAGAGGACAGTGGTCTGGCAGGCTTTAGGAATTAGTAGATATGACAGTTGGTCTAGGGTAAGTTCCTCCTGGTTTGTTGACTCTTTGTGACTTCTGATGGTGACAATGTGGTAGCACACAAGTCGCCACAGTGTTTGCCAGGAATCCTGACTTTCCAAGCTTGTCCTAAAGCTTCCAAGGCAAAATCAGTAACTGGTGCAATGGAGGTTTGAGTTTGTCTATAGGTTGCACAGTCATGTTCCCGACTTCCATTCAGATTCCCTCCAAGATACTAGGTTCATACTCTTTGATATGCAGTGAATTATAAATCACAGAGTCTCGTGTTCTCTTTCTCATGTCAGCATTCATATCACAGGATTTCTAACCTGGATCACACATTCAGAGTTGACCCAATTAACTCATTCAATGCTTTAGTATTGCCAAATATTACAAATGAGTTCCATTTGCAAGATAATTTTCTAAAATTTTTAAAACCAAAATGGACAGCTTAATGATGAATATGTAAGAGAAAAAGAGAGGTCAAGGTATCGAATCCTAGAATATGTCCCATACAAAGAAAATGTTATATAAAGAGCACTAGCATAGAATAATGCAGGTGCTTCACTACCTGAAAATTATATAATGTGAACTAAAAGAATCTCACTGAGTACATAAGTTCCAAGGCTAAATGTAGACTGTGCCCAGAGCCAGAAATGAACACAAAAGGAGATACCAACATTCCTTATTGAGGGAAATGAATGATCTAAGGTTAGGGTTAGAATCAGTGTTTGGAATAAATTCCTTTCAATCTGCTCTTTACTTTATTAGTTACTCTTTGCAAGACCAAAGTTAAGGTGAGAATATAGATAACAGCAAATTAATACAAATGTTCAGAGTGTAAAAAACTCATTATTATTCCCCATGATTATTTCTCTATTGACTTGAACTCAGATATGATGTGTACAGATTTTAAAACTTAGATACATCACAAAAAAGAGCAAACATGACTCACTGCAAATGTTAAGACCTACACTCAGCCAAGTGGCATGACATATTACCATAATAAAGGATCCTTACACTTAATTACTTCCATGTATTTTCAGATTTAACAGTAAGCACCAAGTTGCCTCATAAGTGGGTTTCATCATCATACAATGGGCTGTATTGTGATAATAGTTCATTGCATCTCTCCAATTACAAGTGAAGGTCTTTGAAGGCAGAGGATTTGATTTGTTTGCAACACTTACGGTGTCAAAAACTGTTTTCCACATATGCATAATAATAATCAGATGGTTTTTGTTAAAATATTGGTGTCAGGTTAGTGCAGTACCTGCCATTTTGGAGAAAATTGAAAGAACAACTGTGCATAATGAAGGTCATCTCCCTAATACTCGTTCAGGACAGAGAAGAGAGAAAGGGCCAGGATCTGCAAATGTTTAACTAGTGTCAGCATCACATAGCCTCCATCAATGCAGTTTAATGCAAAATCAGATTGGTGTCTGAACACTGAATAATTCATGCAGAGCTTACATAAATATATTCCCATTTGTGCTACATTGTGCACAGCTTAGATTAACTTGGGTTTTGGTCCTTAACCCTTAAACACTCATTAAACTAAGTAGAAATGTGCAATTTAAAAAATGGGTTTGATGTCCCATGAGAAAAATGTTGTCCTGGTGTGACTATGCATCTCATCAGGTTGTTTAATTTAGATGATTAAGTGTCATCTGCTGGATCATTGCCTTACAGACATGTGGTATGATCACTGTAGAAGAAGAAAAAAAAACTTTGCTGATCCATGAAGAGAGATTATTTTTATTGTAAGAGGTTATTCTTGTATAATTTGAAAATGTGTTGTGTCTATTTTCCTGATTATATTATCTTCATTGAAAAATAATTCACATGAAATAAAATTAATTCTTTTCAATAAATACTATTTCATATCTTTTGGTTTTCCCAGAAATCTGTACCCGTCACCATAATTCAGATTTAAAACATTCCCAGTAGTGTTTGGTGAAACATTGCTCTTACAGTTGCCACTGCTTTCCTTCCTCCCCAGACCTATACAACCACATAGCTAGTCTTATTTGCCCAAAAGTTATATCTCTTGACCACTTCATAGGAATAGGATCCTGGATTTGTGATCTCTTTGTCTATCTTCCTTTGCTTAACATGATATTTCTATTATTTAACATTGTTGTCTCATTAGTTCTTGCTTCAGTTCTGTAATTAAAAACAACATATACTACAAGAATAGACCACATTTGATTTATTCACTCAAGGGCTTATAGACAACTGCTTTTTGTCTTGCAGTACCACTTAAATGCTTTCTCAAAAACTTTGAAAGCCTATTTTGTATTAAAATCATTGAAGCTATTAAAAAAAAAAAAGGCATGTCTCTTTCCACCACAAGACTCACCCAAGACTACCATTTGAACCCCTATGACTTCTGCCATTTAAAGATGGATTCTATTCTTTTTTTTTTTTACCTAAAGCATGCTTCCTCTCTCTTTAATTAGCTGTATCCATTTAATGAATAAAGTCTTCAAAATATCATTGGATAAAAGTTAATATTCTCAATATTTGACAAAAAATTTTGTTGTGGCAGTTGTTGCTATCTCTTTGTCTCTCTGTCTCTATCTCTCTTTCTCTGTATTTGTCTCTCTGTGTGTGTTATGTGTACATGTGCATTGTTCACTTGGCAGTACACATTTTTGATATTGTTAATGTTGTCTGAAATTGGTTGTCTCTGGTAGGGATCCATAAGCAATCAGAATAACTGTGAGTTATTTTCAGAGATTGAGAAGTACACTGGAAATTTGTATAGGCTTAATTCATGTCAAGCTTCTTTTTTTATTAATAATTTATTTTTTCTCAAATCGTAATTCATTCACACAGGGGTTATAAACACAGAAAGACAGGATGTGAAGGGGATGATACTGGAGTGTGGGTGTTCAGGGGGAATATAGATATCTTTCAGAACCGGGTATTGGCTGGGTGAAGGGTCAGGTGACAGGTCACTATCACTCTGCCCATGACTCGCTTGTCCTTATCTAACTTGGTATTGTCTGCCAAGACTACCTATTTACAAGGTCTATGACTACTCAGGCTTGTAAATTTCCACAAAAGCTGCCTGTTTACATTAGCTTATAGCCATCTGTTTCAAAGTTTCTCCACTGAGACCCAAGACTTGGTATTAGTATACATGTATGACAGGCCTATTGCTGTAGGCCTATGGCTGATTTTAGGCCTTCAATGTGTAAGCAGGGCTGGCCCTGACATCTCCTCCCTTCTCTAAGTATAGAAGGGCTGTGACAATTCTAATCTTGTGAAGGTGGGGATAGAGGCCTGACCTCCAGTACTTGAAGGGGACCTTATAATGACTCCAGTCCCCCTGTCGTTATCCAGTGAGGCATAAGGGCCATACCCATCCTGATGTCTTTTTCCTGGAGAGGGGATACTTTTGACATCAACCCCTATGCAGTCAGGCTTGTCCCTCAGGGAACCCAGAGAGATATTTTTATCTTTTATTTTTATTCCCTTGCAGTGCTTAGCCTTGCAGCCTAAGCAAGTGTTTAGATCACCAGTCAGAGGGGGTTCTGGATAGTCCCTCTCTGCTTGGTCTAGGGGCAGAAGTCCCCCCTTTATGGTTGGGTGGAGATGGGTTTTGGAAACACCCTGTATAAAGTGTAACAACCTCATCTTGAGTCCAGTGGTCCTCCATAGCTAACTTATGATAATATATCTGAGTAGGTTTTGCTACCAAATTATTTATCTGTTGTATCACAGAGTTAGTCTGCCTATTTGAGGGCCAGAGACCAGCAGAAATAAGCAAAAAGAGCCAAAATAATGGTCCCAAGATGGGAGGAAATAGGGTTGACAATTCTTGTACCAGCATTCATCTGTCTCTTTCTCTCTCTGATTTTTCTTAGGCCCTTCACTGACCTATTTCATGCTCTCTTTAACCCTCCTTGTCTTGTCTATGTAAAGGCAACATTCTTCTTTAAGGGTTGTACACAGTCAAGAGCTGTACACAGACAGCCTTTTCTATTGTAATAAAGTAAATCAAGTCCAATAAGGATCTTTGCGATTTTAGGAGGTCTCTTCAGACAGTGAAACAAGGGATTTCTTCAGATTAGTGATGTCAATCTCTAGCTGTTTGATGTTACTTTCAGTGGCCCTTCAAAGGTCTGAGTAGTATAAATTCGGAGGCCATCATCTGGATTAGAACTTCTAACAGCAGACATCACGGGTGATTCATTTTTACCTGGAAAGGAAAAAGAAGGGAATTCTCAGGGGGATTTCTCTTCCCTGGATATAAATTGTTATTCATTGTATTTATGGTTGGGCATGGCTTTGTGGGGGTATCTATTTTTTTCATTAATCTTTTTGGTAGCCGGTTAGCTGTGCCTTCTGTGGTATCAGACAGGAATATCAACCCTCGGCCCCATAAGGGAACTGGGTCTGGGCCATTCCCTTTAAGGGTAAGAGGGTCCTTCCTCATATCTGTGGCAAAGTTTTGTTGGTCTCGGTAGTGCCAGAGGCAGTCAGCAGCAGATTTCCCATGAGCTTTCAGCTTTAGAGAGATAAAAGTGAACAAGGCATGATGGAGAGTATTTCAGGGGGACTCCTTCTGGGGGGGTACCGTTCCCCCTCTTTTGTTTTTAAAGCCAATTTTTCAGAGTTCTTGCAAAATCAGGGTAGAAGCACCAACAGTCACTCCTTCCACACTCAGAGAGTCATGAAGACCCTATTTAAGGATATATAAAACTATATTAATAATCTTTTGTCAAAGGACTCTTATAGCACCGCCGACAACTAATCAGACTATATAATATGTCAATTAGTAATAGCTTCTTCTACTTTTTGTGAAATTACCTCTCTTTTGTCAATTAATTGTTGAGGAAAATTAGGATTTACATCTCTCTTGAGAATCATGTCAAGCTTCTTGAGAGAGGAATAAACCATCCCTTTCACAATGATAGCAGAGAAAAATGTGGATCTGAAGAGCACACTTAAGGTAAACATCCTTCTCTATGATAGAAGTAATGAATGACACGGCAGAAATACAAGATATATTTGTCTCTCAGATATAAATAAATACAGAAATTTGTCATCTATGGTCAATATAGAGGCTACTCTATGTCTTCAGTGGGCAAACTGTGATTATGTGATTCATCCAACTTGGCTTCTTTTTTCATCATTCAGAACATTTAGTGGCACAAACTGTTTGTCAGATTTCATCTATAGTCTAAGTGACAGTAATGGGAAATATGATGAACAGAAAGCAGCATCTCTTAAACTGACAATGCTCTACAACACCTCTAAAACACAGTTTTATTAAATATATTTCTTTCATAGTTCTCTCTTTAAGAATAGCCATGTCAATTTTGTTTTCTATCTAGAAAATGCTTGTAAAGTAGACTCAGTAGCAGTATTTCCAGGAGTACAATTTTGTTCCATTGTCATGTGTGTTTATTAGAAATAGTTGGAATAAGAAGGCAGAGCAGGCCATTATTGCATACTAAGCTAAATGACCTCTGTTTGTTCCACATGCACACCTACACTTTCACTTCTCATTCCAAGAATGAGCAGTTGAATAAGCCAGAAGCAGAGTCAGGATATAGAAAAATCTAACATTCTCATGGTAAATTAGCAAAATAATAATCTGTTATAAATAGCTTATTTCAGAGCTAGTAAATAAACACCACCCTGACCTATGGAATTCTTAGAAAACTAAAACTAAGAGTCTGTGACTAGTACATAGAAAGTGAGATCTTTCTCAAACAAAATCCAGAAGATGAATGATGGATATTCACGGATAACCTTGTTATAGCTTCTCTGTACTTGCATAACCCAGGCTCACAGCTTTGTGGTTGGGTAAGAGAGTGTTTGTCTCTGACAATCTGGAGTAATTTCTCACAGTGTTCTACTTCATCTAATCATGGATAGACTGGGGCAGGATATGTGTTAAGAGAGAACAGGATATAGAAATTTTACAAAAGGTGTTGGGTATGGTTCCGAGAATAATGTCTAGAAGTTTTTTGCAAAGAAAAATGCACATAGTGAAAGGAAGAACAGAATGTATCTTGTCATTCTACCACCATCCTATTCTTTTTTTCTTTTAATTTCATATCCCCATGTCATAGTTTATGTTTGAAATATCCTACACAGGTTGAGAGCTTTAAATCTTGGTCCTTAACTGTTCCTGCTGTTTTGAGAAGCATTACTGGCCAGGTCTTGTGTATAAAAGGTGGGATACTCAGAGGTTAGCTTTGAGGCTTAGAGCCCAGCAATACTTTCCTTGGCAGGCTGTCTGTTTCTTTTTCTGCCAAGATGTAAGCAAGCAGCCTCATACTCTGGCTGCCATAGCCTGGTCTGTCCATCATTATATCTTCCCACCACAATGGCCAATTGTCAGCCAGAGCAAATATTTTTAACATTTTGCCTCTTCCAGGCATTCTATCATTCTGATGGGAAAGGAAGCTATGCCATCCTGTCTCTCATGAAATGACTCAGTCCATATGGCAGAAAAAAATGGTTTTAGAGAAACTTGTGAGACAAAATGTGCTGACAATTTATAAGGATTATTTTCTCTCCCTCTCTTCCATCTTCTCCTCAATGCTTTTTTCAATTGTGTGAGGTGGGTGGGAAAATGGAGTTAGAGTGAGCTGACTTGGAATAGAGAAAAGTATAAAGAACCCATGAGAGAAAGATGATTACACTTATTGAGCTAGGAATTTTTAAGGTCACAATTAACTGGTCTCCATTGGCATTGTTTCTTCATGAAATTTTTTGAGAAACACAGATGTTTTATTCTTTGTCTCGTTTTTTGCATAGCATTTTAGCAATGTAGTCAAGGATAATATTGATTTATTTATAAATTCAGAAAAATTTGGAGTGAATGAATTATTAATTTCATTGAGAACTAAAGATAAAAGTCAAATTTAACCAAGCATCCATCCTTCTTTGTATTTTATTCTCCCTAGTTTAATAGTGTTTAATATGCAAGCAATGCAAGTGTGTTTGCATGTCTATGCAGACACATACACAAGTGTATGCATGCATGCTCTCTCTCTCTCTCTCTCTCTCTCTCTCTCTCACACACACACACACACACACACACACACACACTTTAGAAAGGCATTTTTAAGGACAATTAAGTTTTCTACTTAACTTAGTTTTCCCAGGGAGATAGCATAGATTTGCCTAGAAAATTAAGATTATCCTTTTGATTCTGGGCTTCAATTAATGTGCCCATGTAAAGTTCAAAGATTGTAATTTTTCCCACCCTCCCCACACTATAATTCTTTTAAACACTAGATACACTTTAAAGACATACCCTAAGGAAGACCAATTACTTCAGAATTGATTCTGTCGCTCAAGTGGCTTCTCACTTCAGAGAAACAATTAAAAGTTTTATACTTCTGTGCCTTAGATCCTTGGATAATTGGGTATCAACATTCATTGGATGTACTTAAGAGGCTGAGGTGAATCTATGAAAATTGGTGGTGCACAAATATCTTTTTGCTCTTTCTTGTACTTATCCTCTTGCAATGAAATCTGAACTATAAGGCACTGTGACAGTCAGAGCCCTGCTAGCTTTGATAAGTACATGCTCTTCTCTGCAAACTTACTCCAGTGTGTCCTAAGGCACTGTAGATGAAAACATAAACACTGAAGCCATGCACACTAAAGAGGACACAGAGAGTGACTTCTCATTCTTAGTGATGTATGGCACAAGTTGGCAAGATATTGTTGAACATATGAGCCAGCAAGACATAGAAACCATACAGTGTTAGCCCTGTACCCTGTCATTTAAAATATACCTGGCCATTTAATTCATTCTTGTAGTCTGTACCTAGGGTGTGGAAAGAGAACTTATATCCAAAGATGTAAACACACATCAAGAGAAATGTGTAGATGTATGCATTATCCAACCTGGGAAAACTAAGTTAAGTAGAAAACTTAATTGTCCTTAAAAATACCTTTTTAAAGTTTGTGTATGTCCATGCATGTGTGTGTGTGTGTGTGTGTGTGTGTGTGTGTGTGTGTGTGTGCATGTGAGCATGCATCATGCACTTGTGCGTGTGTCTGTGTAGACATCTAAATACTTACATTATTACAGATGTACTATGTGCAGGAAATGCCTATCTACAATATTATGTCTTCATCCCAAGAAACAATGATAAATGAATTATTGAATATAATACAACTATTTAATTTCCTAATCTAAAGTCTGGATAAAATCCTAAGGTGAATGAGTTCTTCTTATCCATTATTTATCTTAGTGTTATAATAGAAAGATCGTAGTAAATTTTATTTTACCAAGCCCATAGATCTTCTGATGTGTGATCACACTGATCACATGTCATATTTTGTTCCAAAACAAAGTGGTCTCCAAGCATATGTATCTGCACTATTATGTCAGAGGACTAAGCTATCTCTATAATGCAACTGAGCTATGAGATGCAGGGTAATGGTTACTTTTAAGATAGGACAAAAGAATGAAATGTGTATATCCATTGCTGGCTTTTATACTTCTTTTTCCCCCTCTCTGTAGAAGGTATCATACTTGAAGGACTTACCTAGTTGAAGCATTAGGTATCCACTTTTCTAGACAAAGATGAGAAGATTGAAGATGCCAGGATGGCAATGTTTTTCCTTCACATTAAAACAACCCCAATTCTGCATCACTAGGTCTGTCAAATGAACCTGGCCCAGAAGGCTGAAGATCAGATGCTCCAACATTTTGTAGTATAGGGACTGTCCAGGTGTTCAGTGGTCTCTATAAATTGGCTAAGTTTTAGAAGCTATGCTTTGTGCTTCCCATAATTTCAGTTAATTCAGTCATCTTGGATTTCTGATAGGATTGAAGACTTATAGTCTCATAGCCAATCCCAGCTATTTACTTTTAGAGAAAAGATTTGAGAGGATGCTTTTCAGCTGAGATTCATTCTAAAGCCAAGAAAAAAGCTAGGTTCAGAACTAAGTCTTTTAGTTAGGAGCCATGACCGAGGTTCTGGTTAGCCAACAAAATGTTGGATTGGGTATTAGGTCTATCTTGTACTTTACTGATACAAATTGGTATAGTTATGCTATAATTGTATTTTGAGAGAAAAATTTTATTTTAACAGGAAGGGTGATATGTAGGAGGAGCTAAGGTGGGAGGAGTAAGGAGAGGAGAAGGAGAACTTGAGGAGTTGCTAGGAGAAGAGAGAGAGTTGGGGCGGGACATGGAGGTGGATCTTCCTGTGTCTCTGCCAGTAAAAGATAGTTGGTATATATAGGTTGGGTATTGGGTCACACTTCTGATTGTATGAGCATCTTGTTATTGAGCATTACCAAACTTCTAAAGCCTTTGATTCACATTTTAAAAAAAGTTACTAATTAAAAAAAAAAGGATGAGGAGAGAGGGTGATGGAATACATGTGTCAGGAAATCAGATGAGGAAACTAGCTGGAGGAAGAAAGGGAAGGGGCAGAAGGAAACAAATCAGAACTCCAATGACACATGTTTGAGGATGCTGTAATAAAACCCAGGACTTTATATGTTAACTTAAAATACTAATTAAAAAAAAGCAAGAAGGAGGAGGGGGGATAGGATAGGAGGTTTCTGGGGGAGGGATGGGGAAAGGGGATGACATCTGAAATGTAAATAAATAAAATATCCAATTTAAAAAAAAAAAACAAAGAAAAAACCAAACCAAAACAAAACAAAAAAATGAGACAAAAAATGTGAATAAATCTTTAATTAGTTAAACAAACAAACAAACAAACAAACAAAACACCCTAACTGCCACTGGTTCCAGAAGACACTTTTAAGAATTAAGTTGGATTGTCAGTGGGGAAGATAATCAGGCATGTTCACAAGCATTACTAATAGAACATTTATAAAGTCATACTTTATATCAGGAGGAGCAGAATGGGAGGATTTAGTGTTTTGGAGAGTTGGTCCTGTTTTGTGGCCAGTGGCTCTAATATTGCAAAGTCCACAGTAAATCTTATTCTTCTGGATGCATCAAAGGTCCTGAACAAAAATTTTTCTAACCCTTCTTGCAATACTTTCTTCACAATTCTAGGAGATATTATTCTCCAGGTTTTCATGAGATTTCACTGACTTTTCTTCTCAGGAACATTTGGCTTCTCCTCTCCCCTAATCCTTTCCTTTTTGAGTGGCAAGTGACCCACTTATGATTTTTCTCCTTTTTGCTTTTACTCTCTTACTAAACAAAGCCTTTCTCATGACCGTAAGTGTGCACATAGTGAGAGTTTACATGTACCTCTAGGTATTTTTCTATCTTTTGAAATTCAGTTCCAAATTCACTATGTTCACTACCAAAATGTTATATGGTGCGAGGTGCCTAATTATCAAGTGCAATGCATACACACTAGTAGGTCTTGCATATCCCCAGAATTTATTCTCTTGACTCTGTTTAGATCAAATGCTCCTGCATTTGATCAGGCCAAAGTCTGTTGGTTCCTTTACAATTCTTGGTAATATGACACTCAGGGTCCCATCCTGGGACATCATAGAAACACCCTTTCTCTCCCTAGTACAAGTTAGAAGGAATCCATTAAGTTATCTTCTAGATCTTTATCCAGACTCCAATAATTCCTTTCTTTCCACATTCACATTACTGCGTTGCTCCACACCACCATTGTTCCCTGTTCCCAGCAAAACCTCCCTCCTCTCTCTGTTATTTCTTTCATTATTTCTTCCCTGAGCCAGAGATCATTGAGTAGGGAGTTGTTCAATTTCTAGGAGTGTGTACTTTTTGGGTGTTTCCATTGTTAAAGCCCAATTTTAATCCATGGTAGTCTGATAAGATACAAGGCATCATTTAAATTTCTTTGTATCTTTTGAGACTTGCTTTGTGAGCGAATACATGGCCAATTTTGGAGAAGGATCCATGAGGTGCTGAGAAGAAGGCATAGTCTTTTGTGTTTAGGTAAAATGTTCTATAGATGTCTGTAACATTCATTTCATTCATAATGTCTATTAGTTTCATTATTTCTCTGTTTAGTTTTTGTCTGGATGATTTGTCAATTGGTTAGACTATGGAGTTGAAGTATCCCACTTTTAATATGTGGGGTTCAATATGTAATTTAATCTTTAGCAATGTTTTTTTGCTAAATGCACAAATAGGGGTGCCCTTGTGTTTGGGGCATATGTGTTCAGAAATGAGATATCATCTCAGTAGATTTTTTTTCTTTGATGAGTATGAATTATCCTTCCCAGTTTCTTTTCATTAATGTTGGTTGAAAACCTATTTTATTAGATATTATAATAAGCTTGCTTCTTGGGATTGTTTGCTTGGAAAACTATTTTCCAGCCCTTTACTCTGAGGTAATGTCTTTCTTTATTGCTGAGATGTGTTTCTTCTGTGCAGCAGAATGATGGATCCTATTTTCATATCTGTTGGTTAGTCTGTATCTTTTATTAGGGAATTGAGTCCATTGATCCTGAGAGATATTAATGATCAGTGATTTTTATTTCCTATTATTTTGATGTTGGTGGGGAATGTGTGTGTGTGTGTGGTGTGTGCACGCGCACACACACACACCTGTTCACACTTCCCTTTTTGCTGGTATGTAGTTACTTATTTTCTACTTATTTCCTGTGTTTTCTTGGATGTAGTTATCCTCCTTGGATTGGAGCTTTCTTATAGCATTTTCTATAATGAGGGATTTGTCGATAAATATTATTTGAATTTGAATTTGTCTTGAAATACTTGTTTTCTTCATCTTAGGTTTCTCCATACCCATTTTGCTGTCTGGTATGGCAGTCTAGGTTGGCATTTGTGGGTTTTTAGAGGTTGTAAAACATTTGTCCAGGCCCTGCTAGGTTTTAGAGTCTCTGTTGAGAGGTCAGGTGTAATTCTGATATGTCTTCCTTTGTATGTTACTTACCTGCCCTTTTCCGCTTGCTGTTTTTAATATTCTTTCTTTGTTCCATAGATTTTGTTTTGATTATTATGTGCTGGGAGGACTTCCTTTTCTGATCTAGTCTAATTGCTGTTCTATAAGCTTCTTGTATATTTTTAGGCATCTCTTTCTTTAAGTTGGTAAAGTTTCCTTCTATGATTTTCTTGAAAATGTTTTCTGGTTCTTGGAGCTGGGACTCTTTATCTTCTTTTATTCCTATCACACTTAGCTTAGGTCTTTTCATGGTATCCCAGATTTCCTGGATGTTTTGTGTCAGGATTGTTTTAAATTTAACATTTTCTTTGGCTAATGTATCAGTTTTTTTCTACTGTATTTACTACTACATTTGACATTCTTCCATCTCCTGTGTTTTGTTGATAATACTTGCATCTGTTTTTTTCTGTTATCTTCTATGGGTTTTCCATCTCCAGGATTATTCCCTCAGTTTGTATTTTTTTTAATTGCTGCTATTTCTACTTTCAGATCTTGAAATATATATATATTCCTGTATATCTTTAAGGTATTTATTTATTTCCTCACTAAAGTCCTCTATCATCTTTATAAGATTGTATTTAAGGTCATTTTCTTGTGCTTCGTTTGTGTTTGTATATTCAGGGCTTGTGTTGGTAGGTTTGCTGTGATCTGAAAGTGTCATATTTCCCTTGGCTTTTGTTGATTGTGTTCTTTTGTGACTCACCTGGATGACTTTGGTCCTGAATGTTCCTCTTGTATTCGGTATTAAAAAGGAGGTTAGCCTCGATGGTCCTGATAGGGTAGGCCTCTGATGAGTATCCTTAGGGTATATTATTTCTGATCTGCATTTCTGTATGATTCAGAATCTGTAGTTCAATATGGTTCAGGAGCTGCAGTTCTGATGAAGGTGAGAGGAGAGGTGGCAGGAGTATGGAGGAACCACTGGCATAGTGTTTTGCTAAGGACAGCTGCGCTTGCTCCAGAGGACTCAGCTAGCAGGTAAAATGGGTGAGGGAAGGGAAGTTTATCTGTATGGTTCATGCTCAATAGGTCTGATTAAGGTGGACAGTATTTAACTTTGTTACTCTCTAGTACTACAAAGGGTTTTTCTTTTTTATATTAAACAATATTTTGATATTTTACTATGAAGCAGGGTGACTTGGTCTTTTTTCAAATGTGAATAGACTTTGAACAAATAATCCATTGTTGCTGACCCTGGACTTACAAAAGAAATGCCTAAAAGTATATAATAGCGAAAATAGCCTTGCATAGTCTTAATAGTCTTCTATTGAGGTAGAAGGAGAAGGAGAAGGAGAAGGAGAAGGAGAAGGAGAAGGAGAAGGAGAAAAGGCCAGCTAATGAACCATGGAGGATAAGATGTTCCAATCTCAGTTTGGCAATTCTGTTTTCTGTACTAAGACAGCCCTGGTTTGAAGGTAAATTCACACAGGTGTCCAAGCTTAAAATAAATCAAATAAGAAGGATTTCCTTTGATTTTATGGGGAAGTATCCTTACTCTGATTGTTTAAGTCTCACTTTCATTAAGGAAGGCAACTATTCATGGAAAAAAATAATTAATCTCATTCTTAACACAGTTATATGAAATGTTGGAGTCATATACATGTGCCCTTTAGGTGCATCTGATTGAACAATCAAATAGTACACTTATACAGAGAAAGAGTTTTCTAAACTACTGCCTTTGTTAGACTTAGTTTTGCTCTTTGATATTTAGTAATTTCTGATATTATGTTACCATTTTTTTCTTTATATCTTCAGCATGGTCTGAACATTTCATTGCATATTCCATTTTCAAAATACCTATTTCTGCACTTTCTGACTGAAGAAATGGAAACAGTCTCAGGAATCATTAAAAAATTTATAGTCATTGGATGATAACATCTAACAAACACACATTCTTTTCTGTATCTTTCAGTTAAACTTATACCCATGTTTTAGTAAGAAAAATGAAAATGTCTTTGTATTTGTAAAAGTCTTGTGTGAGAGACACAAACTATCTACAAAGTATTACTAAAAAGCAGTTCTCATTTGCTGCTTTATCATAGGTAACCTGAATTTTCTAGATAAACCATTCTGTCATTTACATATTAGATTTTTGTGCTTTCATTTACTCATTTATTAGTTACATTTTCAAAAGCATTAAAATGAGTTAGATATGATATGTTTGGTTGATATTAATGAGAGGCCTGCCCTTTTCTGAAAAGAAATGGAAGAGGAGTGGCTTAAGGCTGTGGAGTTAGTGGGGAAGGACTGGGAGGAGATGATAGAGGGAAAATGCAGTAGAGATATAACATATGAGAGGACAGATTTAAAAATAAAAATGCATTGCCATAACATTTTGGGGGAAAACCCAGTAATCTCTTGTATTACTTTGACCAAAACCTGAGTCCTAGTTAAATTCTTCACTGCCAACCTATGTCTTCCATCTGTGTCTAGTTTGTGGTTTCCCACTTATTGGTATTCTGTCTGTTGTGAATATATTCCATCAACCCTAGTTCCTCTGGCTGCCTGATGTCCAATTGCTCCTATTGCTCTATGTGGTTGCTGTCTTTAACAGTGGGTTTTATTCTGTATTTACTGAACAATGCAGAAAAGATAACATGGGAAAGAAATAGATACTTTGCGGAAATCTTCAGCAGAGTTTTATTAATAGATTAAGTTATTCATTCCAGCTGACCCCATCCAACCCCAAAATAGAACTGAATCAGTGCACTTGGCTGCATTTAAGCCTGTTTTCTGGAAATTTTAATCAAACATGCATATATGCACATGCATTGCTGTCTGGGTAGAGGTATGGGAAAATATATAATTTGAAAATAATGCTCTGTATTATCATAGGTTGTAAAAACTGGTTACATAGGCTATATAAAGAAAACAACATTGGCTGAAGACACAAAGTGACATCTGCTTTAAGTCTTGCATGACCTCAAGATGTTTTGTTAGTCCTGCTGTTGGGCCCAATAAAAGATGAAATCTCTTTGAATGTTAGAGGTTTTTTGACTGGGTAGTGGTGGTACATGCCTTTAATCCTAGTACTTGGGCAGCAGAGGTAGGCAGAGCTCTGAGTTCAAGGCCTGCCTGGTCCATAAAGCAAGTTACAGGACAGCCATGATTTCACTGAGAAAACCTATCTCAACAACAATGAAAGAAATAACATGAAAAGATTCATAAACAACAATTAAAAAATATAGTTTCATAAAATATATCTCCACAATTATTTTTAAGTGTGTGTGTTCATGTTTGTGTTTATATATTAGCATATGTACAGGGTGTGTACACCTGATACATGTTTGAGTGAACATGTGAGCTTATATACAGAAGCCAGAGTAGAATATCAGATGTCTTCCTCTGACACTCTCCACACTAATCCCTCAAGATAGGGATTCACATTACATCCTTAGCTAGAAGAGCTAGGATGGCAGCTATCAAACCAGTGATGCTACTATCTTCACCTACCTCAAGAGATGGGGCTATGGGCATAATCATTCTTGGTTAATTGACAGGACAGAAGGATTCCAACTCAAGTCTTTGTACTTGCTCAGCAAGCACTCTTACCCATTGAGCCTGAGATCCGTCCACTGATGCTTTGACTTCTGTATCTCTGTTATTAATCTACAGTGTTTAAGCTAATTTTGCTTGGTTGATTCAAATACTTCACAGAATCCCATAAAGGAGGAATCTATGACACTATGCTTAGACATCTGATATTATCATAGCCAATGTATTAATAATATTACCTAATGAAGAAAAGTCAGAAAAAGTGTTAGAATTAAATGGATTATGATAGAAAATCCTCTATTCAATGTGTGTTTTTACCACAGGTTCAGATAATATACTGTGCCTACACTCACTAACCGATAGGTAGCAGAAAATTATGATTTCTAAAGGTGAACTCCCTGTCCTGATGAGATGTTTTTCCATGTAGGGTTGGGTCTTTTCCTTTTCAATTGACACCTGTATACTCAGTTGCTTACAGGATATTCAATCCTTATTAATGTAGCTAGTCTTTTTCATGTTCTGCCCCAGATAAATTTGGATGAGCAATCCATTTAGTAGTGTGCTAAGAATGGTAGACTGAAAGTGAAATAGCATCCATCTGCTTGGTAAGTTTTAGTGCACCATAGACACTATTAAGGCAGATGTTTGTTACTTAATAGCATAAATGATCCACACATGCTCCATTCCTTGTAACTCACATATAATTTGCAAACTCTTAATGCATCAATCTGTGTGTTAGTTCCATTGTCTATGCAATCCATCCTATGAGTTTTCAGATATTTATTGAAAATTGCCTGTTAATTTCTTTCTGTAGTCTCTAGACTAAGAAAAGTAACGAGAGCATGTAAAGACGTCAAAAGTAGAAAGGATATTCAGCTTCCTGGGTAGGTGAGGACAAAGGACTGTCTCTAACTCTCAAACACATTGTGAATAAGAATCTGATGACGTTCCACCTTGTTTTGAGTATTCTCAACCCTAATTGGTACTGTTTGGATCTGGTATATCCCAAAAAGTCATACTCTAAAGGATTTGTTGCCAGCTTGTAGTGTCACTGGGCTGGGAATAAAAACTATCTGCCAGAAGTAATCCACATTGTTAATGTCCAAGAGCAGTTTAAAGTCAATAGCAGCCCTTTCTTTGGTGATGGTTATAATTATATTTATTATGTAATACATTGTACCTCAAGAGTTAACTGAAGCATTTCTTGTGGCTGAATCCTAAAACTGAACCTTTGGGAATGAATGAGAATAATTTTAAATAGCAAAGAAATCACAGAGAATTAAAGGCATGTGGTGGAGAGGGTTCCTTTTAGAATAAAATTATAGATTTCTCTTTAGTCCAACACTCTTTTTATTCCTCTTCAACCAGTTCGTGAATTTGCATGGAATTTTCCAGAATTTATTTTACTCTCCCTTATTTTATTTACTCTCTCTCAAATAAGTTATTCTGTGCACAATTTGTTGGTGCCTTCTCTTTGAGAAAGGTCAGACAATGACAAAGAGGGTGTTGGAGGAGATGTCTAAGCAACATTCACAATTTCAGCCAGATTTCCAAAAGACATCACAGATAACTATTTATCATGTGCCAGAAACTCAAGTAAGTCACAATGCTAAAATTTCTGATAAAGTGTATTATCCCTCTCATTTTATGTATTAAGAAGTGGAAACTCAGAAATGTAAATCTATTTCCAAGATCAGTGAAGAAAAGGAGGACGGTACATTGTAAGTGCTTTAGGTTGGACTGTTATTCTACAGCATTGCTCTAAAGAACTCAGTATATTGTTTGTTGACTCCAACATGCCTCTTGAGTTTTACCTGCACATCTCATCTATTTAGTCAAGACACAGACTTTTAATCTAGCACTTCCACAAGGGACTCAGGAGGCATTCTAATCTCTGCGCATCTCCTGATGCAGACCAAATGTAGTGTGTTGAATAAGAATGGCCCCCAAAGGCTCATATATTTTAATGATTAGATACTGACAATATTTTTTGGGGCAGGAATGGCTTTTCTGGAGGAATTGATTGTGTCACTGGGGGTGGGCTTTGTGTTCTCAAAAGACCAAGTCATGTGCAGTGGCTCTCTCTCTTCCTGCTGCTTTTAGATTGGGATGTAGAACACTCAACTTCTCCAGCACCATGTTTGTATTTGGGATGTAGAACACTCAACTTCTCCAGCATCACGTCTGCTTTAAGCCACCATGTTCGCCACCAAGATAATGCTGAATTAAACCTCGGAAAATGCAAACAACCTTTAATTAAATGATTTTTCTTCTAAGGGTTGCCATGGGCAGAGTGTCTTTTTACCACAAACAAATGCTGATTATGACACTAAATATTTGTGCAAACCTCTCCGCATTTCTTTTTTTTTAAATTGGATATTTTATTTACATTTTCAGATGTTATCCCCTTACCCCATTTCCTCCATGCCCAGGAACCCCCTATCACATCCCCCCTCCTCCTGCTTCTATGAGGATGTGTCCCTACCCACCCTACAACTCCCACCTCTCCACTCTCGAATTTCCCTACACTGGACGTCCAGCCTTCATGGGTCCAAGGATCTTCTCTCCCACCTATCCCCGATAAGGCCATCCTCCTCTACAAATACAGCTAGAGCCATGGGTGCTCCCCAGGCTGGTGGTTTAGACCTTGGGAGCTCTGGTTGGTATTATTGCTCTCATCATGGGGCCGCAAACCCTTTTAGCACCTTCAGCTCCTTCTCTCTAACCCCTCCATTAGGAACCCCTTGATCAGTTCAATGGTTAGCTGTGATCATCCACATCTTAGTATGTCAGACTCTGGCAGACCTCTAAGGAGACAGCTATATCAGGCTCCCGTCAGCATGAACTTCCTGACATCCACATCAGTGTTTACCTTTCTTTCTGAATTTCCATGGAATTTTTTGTTTATTTGTTTTTGCTTTTATTTTTTCTGTTCTTTTGTGGGGGAGGTTGCAAGGAGAGAATGTAGATACAGAGGGGCAGGGAGATGAATGGTATAGGGATGCATGACGTGAAGCTCAAAAAGAATCAATAAAATATATAAAATCTGTAATATCCTATGAGTTGGCATTAGAAAGTGAGGCTTTGGTGATATAAGGTGTAACATGGGGCTATCAAATAAGACAAAATAAAATACACATGACCTAGAGTTCACATGACTTAGGCATGAATCTGCAGTAAGGTACTTGAGAAAACCTTAAAGGATGACAGAAAGTTGAGGATGGCCAAAGCTTCCAGAGAAGGATGGTTAAAACACATGGGTATCACCTGTCAGCAGTGTGACCAAGTAGGGGCTGTCAGATTGGGAAGCCTGACATGAGATGCCCCCTTCAGGACTGTTGTGATAAGCTACCCTGTTTGGGGAATGTGTCATGTAGAACAAATCACCCATGATATAACAGTTCATGTTCTCATGCATAGTGTTCCATTCATATTTTCAGGCATAGTGTTCTGTACATGTTCTCACACACAGTGTTCCATCCACGTTCTCACACACAGTGTCCCATCCATGTTCTCACACGCAGTATTCATTTCCTGCTCCCACTCTGTGTTCCATTCATGTTTGCGTGCACACTGTTCCCTTCACGTTCTGCTACAGATGACAGAGTCTCCAAACATTGTATATCTTGGCTCTTATGGTCTTCCCAAGGAAACACAGATAGGTCTAGTTTTCGTGAGGGTGAGCTGACACCTTCTTCTTGAGAACCTCAAACAAATAAATGCACATGTCTGCATCTGTTATTGATATTCATTCTTTAAGGAGCTAAAAATAAAACTGATAATAATTTCACTCCTTCTCCAAAAGGACACAGAAATTGAACATTTAATCAAAGCATCAGTTTTTATTAAAGACTCTAAATGTGACAGGTGCTAAAGATCCTATTTGAGCATAAAGCACAATGAGCTCATTGCAGCGGGCTGATAATTTAGCTCAATCATAACCTTTGATCTAGTCTAAATTAGAGAATTTTATCATCTTTTCTTATGAATTATGATTTCATTTTCCTTAATGTGAAGCAGGGATCTTCATACTTCCGAAGCAGTTTGCTTTCAGATTCCGTCAGCTTTTACCTATATTTTGCCTTTTATTTAGATGTGCATTTAAACTGTCAGTGTTCACTTAGTATGATATAGACATTGATTCCATATCCCTAGGGGAAAAGTGCACAGATATATCCAAATACTAGACTTTATTAGGCGATGATATCATAATAAAGTAGAAAGCTTCAAGACTAGAAGATGACCAGCAGTTAAAAATATTTCCTGTTCTTCCAGAGGACTTAAGTTTGGTTGATAGCATCCAACAGTCAGCTCACAATGACCTGAATTTCAAGTCCAGAGAATATGACAACTTCATCTGAGCTCCAGGGGCCCATATATCTATGCACAAAACCAACAGATGTACAAACATATAATTAAAAAAAATGAAACTTAAAAAGAACAATCTCACTTTTCCAAGACTATAGTAGTTTTATAAAATAAATCCGAGTTTAGAAGACACAAAAGCTATCCACTGAAATAATTCATACTCTAACACAGACATAATCACTCCCACCAACACCCACATACACCACACAAAATCTTCTATATGAAACAAAAAAGAAATTCTGATATATCCAGAATACCCTAGAAATTTGGGTGTATCATTAAGACAAAATCTGGCACTTTTAAGCCTGAAATTAAATCCATGAATGCAAAAGCCATGGTGTGAGGAGCTACATGACTATATGTTAGGAGATCACCTCCACATTTTTCATTGAACAACTTAAATACTGTTGCTATTAATTCTTCTGAGAATCACAGAAAAAAAATCAGTTCTCCACACGATACTCAGTCATGCCATGCTCAACACACAGACACACACACAGGAAGGAGGGGTCTGTGCCTGGTTGCACATTTCTCCTTCTCTCATAAAAATAATACTTCTTGACTGCTTATAGCCACTTGAACCTGAGCAGGGGCTGTCTTACAAATAAATATAAATCAACCAGCTTCTCTATGTTCTTCTATACTTCTTCAATTGCTACATATAAAAAAGCAAGTCAATTGCAAATAGGATTGTTTTAACAATAGGAGGTTAATACCTCTATAGACTTGAAGTATAAATTTTAATGTGATTCAGAACCAGGAAGCTACTATCCACTTTACAATTAATTTTCAATTTTGTTTAATAGCTAATCAATATCCTCAGTGAGTGTGCTGCCCAGAAGATCAAAGTCTTCCATGTGTTTGTGTCTGAGTATTTTTTCCTTCAGTACTCAATGTTCTCTCTTTGTCTTTTCCTCTGAAGGTGCAGGAAAGCACATGCAGGCATTGGAATCAAACAGCTTATGCTCAGCCTTTAATCACATTAAAAAAAAATCAATATGCCTTTTTAGAATTTTCGTTCACTGGATGAAATTCAGGGATCAAACGTTCCAGAGCATCCCTATGATGGAAACTATTCACTTCCTGCTTCAGAAACAAATTCATGTGAAATTCATTCCCGCCCTCTGGTGGCCATATGGCAGCATGACACAACCTTGCAAGAAATTTGGGTAACTCCTTATCAGGTTTCTTTAAGTAGAATCATTTGCAAGAAATCTAGACTATATTCTTTCTGTAACAGAAAGGTGTCTTAGAACTTAATAAACAATTTTGCACTCCTGAAAATATGAATAGAAATTGTGTGTGCCTGTTTATTATGTCCAATATTTTTGATAGGTATGTAGAAGACTAGTAAATCTTTTTTTCTTTTTTAATCATCATAAAACCTTGGGACAAAAAAATAAATACGTCAGTGGCCATCTCGAAAGGCCAAATGGATGAAGCTGACATGGTGAGACAGGAATCCTGCTTTGCTGGTTCCAACCCAGTCAAGCAGAAGGTTATGTAAATACCCCCAAAGCACTCAAACAGAAGGGCTCAAAAAAGAATGCACACTTCACATGTTATGTTATGAAGGGCACAAGGGCAAGTTTTAACCAGACCCGAAGCATCATGTGACCCCATTCTTCTCAGCCTGGCAGTGAGAACTGGATTGACAATATTGAGAATGTCACAGCTATTAACTTGAAAGAACATAGGCACACACAGCCCAGTGGGAATAAAAACTCAGAAAGTGTTCCACAGCTGAGCAGCACTGACATTGTGAATATGCTCACAAGGCACATAACCTCCACAGGTAGACATGGAATGCTGATAACACATATGTAAGGGACTGTGAATTTTAAACAACCTCATCTGGCTTCCAGAAAAGTTCCTCTGAGTGATGACACCTTTGAACTAATGCGACATTGTTCACACTCAGCAGTGATGCTATCTTTAGTAATTTCCTCCTAATCTAAGTATACAATGTTACTTGAAGCACTTTCACCTCTATAGATGATACATGAGTAAGTCACTGTTTCTCAGGGATGAGTCATGGCAATTTCTGAAACTGACTGTGTAGAAAAGGTAAAATCTTCATGTTCTATGTTCAGTTGCTCTTTCTACACCTCCATCCTCTGCTTTTCTTTTGTTTAAGATTTATTATTTATTTATATAAGTACACTGCAGCTGTCTTCAGACATACACTAGAAGAATGTATAAGATCCCATTACAGATGGTTGTGAGCCACCATGTGGGTGCTGAAAATTGAACTCAGGACCTCTGGCAGAGCAGTCAGTGCTCTTAACTGCTGAGTCATCTCTCCAGTCCCAATCTTCTGCTTTTCAGTTTCTTACCTGTGGGAAAGCATCTGACACAGGCTCTGCATTTGAGCACCAGGACACTCCCAATTATATAGAAAACAAATTCTCTGGTCAGTATCTCCTACCAGGATGCTTAGGTAAATGATGTAATTGATGTCTATTGAATGAAGTAGAAACCACAATACATTTCTTATGTGCATCTACATGATCACCCTACATAGCCATTGAAACACAAAATCAGGGCAAGACACTAATTGGAAAGAATTGGCGAGATTTGATTTAAATATACACCTCCCTGTACATCTGCACCATACATGTCTGACTTATGCAGCCAGAGCTCTAATTCCCAGTTTACTGGAGGTGTGTTACAGAGAGGCCTGAGTGCCTCGGCAGCTTTTCTGCTAATAGGAAGTGATGCCACTGAGATAAACTAGGACCTGTTAGAGCCCTAAATGGATAGAAAATGGAGTTGCAATTTTGTTCGACTGCTGATGTTGATAGTCTGGTTTTTCCTTCTGGAATAATTAATATCAACATCTACTGATATATGTATGCCAGACCGTTCCATCTCTTAAATTAATCCAACATCAACATCTCATCATCTTCAACCAAGTCAATGCAGGCACCATGGTATTCTATGTCCCTGAATACAATGTATCCTCTGATCCTTAATATGACAGGAGGATTCTTTTTTTGCAGCAATATTGAATTCAGTATAGTTGGGATTCATAAGTTAACACTTTTCTCCTCTGAGTACCTTGGCAGCTCAGGAATCAAGGAATTCTTTGACTCCCTGCTCTGAGCTGTTTTACATTTGGCTTTTGTTTTCTTCACCCACTTCAGACACACTTGCATCTCTTTGGCTAGACAGCCATTCTGCATCAAAGGAAGGTAGAGACAAAAGATTTCAGTCAAAGAAAGGATTTTCAGAAAGTGAACGTGAAGAAACAAGCACAGACATGTGCGTGTCAGATTTATCCAGGTCTCTTTCTTGCTCTCAAGAAAAATATCTTTTGTGATGTCTTGTGACTCATTTAAAATTACCTGTATTACATTATTACATATTTTAACAGATGGCATTCTGCATTTTTGATAGCAGAGTTTACCTATTTGCAATACGTAGAGATGAATAGTTTCAAAAGCACAGTAGATCCTGAAAAATGACTCAATGGTTAAAGATGCTTCTGGTTCCCCTGAGCACTAACCCTGAAACCTGCATTACAGAGGACCAGAGCTGCGTTTCTCAAGTTTCTCTCTGACCTTCACATGGGTATCTGGTAATACATATGCCTTCTGTGGGTATCCTATAATGCAAATGCCAGCTGCTTCACTCCTGACACATTAAGGAGATGTATGTTGAAGCATTTCAGTAGAGGGGATAGCTAGCTCCAATCATCTCCCTAAGAACAGGAACTATAGATATGTACACAGACAAGCCTTAGGAAAACCTTGAAAAGACTAAAGAAAGGAGCACAATTTCTAACAATCTAAGGACATGGGGAATATTACAACAAGGTATTCTGTGGTTTCCCTAATGGCCTCCCTATGTTTCTGACAGGACAGTGTATAAGCCTGAATCACAGAAGGGTCATTTGGGACTCCTATAAAAGTCTAAGTCTAACAGGAGAAAAACTCTTTTTAGCTCTAACTACCCTTACCTCAAACAAACATTAATGGGAATAACATATTCTTTTCACGAATATTCAGGAGTGAGGAGGGAGTATATTTCCCACTGGGACAAGAGTCAGCACTTGAAGTCCTTTACTCAGTGGCTTTGGATGCTGGGGAATTAGATGCCTGTCATTTCTTTTTTTGTGTGTGCAAAAAAAAGGGTGCTCTGATTTCCAGCACGGTGGAATAAATGCAGTCCAAGGGTGAACTCAGCCTCATTCTCATACAATGGCAAGGAGTAAAGCTGAGTAATGCTAACATGGTCACAACTCCAGGACTCTATACCATGTTTGGTTAGGAGTCCAGAGAGAGGAACTTTGCATCCTCCCATTCTGCACCCATTAGGAAAAGTGTGGCACCCATGGCTGGGTTGTTTATATACTCATTTCCTAATGTTAAAGGGGCAATGAGCCCTGTACCTATACATAGACCACTCTATAAAATGAGTTTGTACTGGTTAAGGCTGCTTCTGAGAAAAGAAGATGTCACAGTCAGAGGTGAGTGTTATCTCATCCATGCACAGTAGAAGCAACAAGAGTCAAGCCTCCACATGAGCTTTGTGCTATCATGATATTCCAACAAGAAGCTAGGCATGAGTACAGACATGAGCCTGCTGCACTCAAATAGGCCACACTTAAAACAGTAGAAAAAAATCAAATAGGATCCAGAAACCTGTAGCACAAGGCTCTAAATTTTCTGGATACAAATAAAAACCCACAAATCATATTAAGAACCAGGAAAAGGACAATATGAATAACATATGAGAAATATATGGTAACACCAACATGATAATTATAGAAAAATTGTCTCAAAAATATTTTAAAATATTTTTCTGAATACTGCTACAAATAAAATTTTCTGAAAACAAATGGAAAAGTCAATACTTTTGCAAAGACATAGTCATCATTAGAAAAGGCCTAAATGGAAATTATGAAATTAGAAAATATAATTGTAATAGAAATCTCAGTATGGATTCCACAGTAAACTACAATATGAGAATCTGGCCAATAAATTTGTTGAAATTAGGTCAAATTCCTTATTTTGAACATTCCATAATGGACTTAGAAGTGTTTCTCTTTCATATTTTGCAAGGTGCTTTCCTGATGTTCTTCCGGATGTGTAAAGAGTTTTCATTCTTACTCTCCAGAGAGGTAAAAAGAAGAATATTGAGGGCTCAATATCCTGAGGCTTCTTGAAAACCATTAGCTGAAAATAAAGACATGTTTTGTATTCTTCCTTTCAAAGACAGAGGAAGCATTTTGAGGCAAGCATGCTTTGCCCATTTAATTATTTCATCCTAGATGGAATTTGCACATTTGCTTATAGCATCTGACATGGATTTAGTGATTATACTATACAAACATTTTCATTTATGAAACTATGGGTGAGCGAACTCGGCATGGAACAAGTTAAATTATTATCCTCAGTTCTAAGACCTCTGCATGTATTATGGAAAAAACGTATAGCCTACAGCTAATCTCATTTAATTTAGATATCACCTGCTGTCAGAGTATTGAGACAACACCTAAGGATGGAAAGATGTAACAAGATAAACTTACAGAACCAACAAGCTTAACAGGGAGATCATGAAAGGCTGAGTGGATGAGATTGTGGTAGCCTTAATTAACTCTTCCAATCTCTCTGTCTCTGTCTTTCTGTCTCTTTCTCGCTCTTCCTTTTGGTTTTGCTTATACTGTAGATTTATCTCTCCACTAAACAGCTAGGTTCACTCCATGACATTCTGATGACTC
Source organism: Grammomys surdaster (assembly GCF_004785775.1). Classification (NCBI taxonomy): domain Eukaryota; kingdom Metazoa; phylum Chordata; class Mammalia; order Rodentia; family Muridae; genus Grammomys; species Grammomys surdaster. The sequence goes on along the minus strand of NW_021604634.1, from coordinate 6,162,216 downwards.
CTGCCTTCCCCACACTCCTTTCCTCCTCCTCCTCCTACTGGTCCAGAAAACTGAAGACATAAAGAAATCTCCAAGTCAGCTCAGCCCCTTGCTGTTGTATTGGTTTGCTGCCCAGTGCCTTTTTCCTCACTCCCTTTTACATTTTTTGGAAAGGCTTTTTGAAAGTGAAAGTAGTTTCCACGACAAGATATCCCAAAGAGAGATAAAACTTATGAGGCTAGATGGCTGCTTTAGTGATAGAAAAGATTGTTAGTATATACTTGAAATATGAGAAGGGTATTCCTTAATGGAGTCAATGTCTCTCATAACATATTTATGCCAAACACACACACACACACACACACACACACACACACACACACACACTCACAGTAGTTTACGAAGTTTACATAGAAACTATTTTGATTAACAATTCTACAGTCTCTTGAGGCTTTTAGGGAGAAAAGACCTTCATCCATCAACTTTGTCCTCCAATCAGAACAGAGTAATGTCAAACATTTCAGTTATTACCCCTCCTCTGACATTCAGTAAAGATGACAGCAATGCCCTAGTTTCTGCAACCATATTAAATAACTCTGGATTCCAAGAAGATTATTTCTCCCTACAGGTAGTTCTTCATCTTTGAATAGATACTTCCTTTTGAGGAGGGAAGAGGGAGGGCATTATCAGGAAGAGGGAAAGATTCCCTCAGGGTTAAATGTCAGGACTGGTCAGCAGTTGGCTTCATAACTGTATTTGGAATGATAGCCAAGAATTAATTGTAAACATCATTTCAGGGCTTGTTATTGCATACCTGTAAACTGTATAACTGTAGCAATATTTATGCTTCGATGAGGAAGAAGCCTCTGGTGATGGTACAAGCATCATGACTTCTCAAGCCCCAAGGCATCATGCCTCCCTCCAGGCTGCTAACACTAACAAGAGGAACACTGGAACTTTCAGCCTAAATGGAGAATGGAGACTTACTAATGATCAGAATCAATGAGACAGAAGTGTATCACAGATCGGTCATGTTTATGTTTGCTTACATTTATTCAATTGTCTTAGACAGGAAGTCTTATATACTAGTTCATATTCTACTACCTAAAGTCTAATACCTTGCTGGAATTAAAAAAAAAACAGAAACTTTACAGTTAATTGTCATACCTCTTCTCTTTACACACACTAGTCTGAATACATTTCCTTTTATTAGTGTTGAAAAAGATTGGTGTACAATGTAATGAGTTTACCATGAGGTCTTCATACAGGTTTGCTTGAATTCATTGATCTTTCCCCAGTCCCCTCCCTCAACACATTGCCTCCTTCCTGTTATTGTTTCTGGTAGCCCCTGCACTCTTCTATGTCAGATGAGTAGTTACCCACCCTTTTCTCTTTCCAACCTCCCTTAAGTGTTCCTCTTCTTCCTCCTCTGAAGATCTTCTTTCATCATCTACATACACCTTTCATAAAAACATACATACAGAAACATAAACATTTAATACTTGGGTCCACAGGTTAGAAAGATCATATCACACAAGTAGATATACTCCTGCATAACTATTATAAAGACTTTTCAAACCATACTCTATTAACCTGAGGTAGAGTTTGTAAAAATCATAAAATCCTTCTCTAGCTAGAGGTTTCCATAAGTGGAAACCAAGAATAGATAAAGAAGCTGCCTACCTACTGTCCTGACCAGCACTGATTACTTGGTCAATGGTGTCCTAGACTCCTAACCTGGTGGGGCTCTTGCTTCTGTTCACATTTTCCACAGACACAGAAATGAATTCTGCTCTGTTCTTGAAACATATCCAAACTCTTACCTTTTCCCTGTTTTCTATGGTTTGTGTCTGATAAAATATTAGTTTAGTTTTCTAAAATGTTGAGAAATTATTGTATTGTCTTCTACTAAGTATATAATCATGTAAATTACTGGGAGGAAGTCTGTGATTCTTGCTAAATGGAGATTTATGATCCAGTGAGAGAAAAATCAAAACACATACATATTTACACAGACAAACATTGGCAAATGCTTCGAAGACCAGTATTTAGTGGTGGGGAAATATATCACCATGTCTAGTCTGATGAATGAATGAATGAATAATTACTAGAGCTGATGGCACTTGGTGTGACATCTGAAGTAAAAGTGTTAAACTGAAGATAGGGGTGACATGAGGTGAAGGAAATCCACAATAGCATTCATAAGTAGAGGATAGAAAAAATGTAGACTATATCCACTAGAATATTGTTCAGTCCTAAAAGGATCATACTCTCTCATCTGTTACATGAATAGAATTGGAGGCTTCAGTGGAAAGTAATATCAGGTAGAAACAGAAATGTGTCTCTCACCTGTGTTTGGAAGCTAAATGTTTATCTCAAAGAAAAATAGAACATAATGTGGGACAGGGATAGAAGAGTCAGAGAAGGGACACCAAAACAGGAAGATGATGTGAGATGCGGCATTAAAACATCTGAATTTATATTATGAAGTCAGTACACAACAGTGAAAATTTCCAAAACAGACCAAATATTAACAGGTGAACAGAAAGAGGTGCTTATTTTCCTGATTTCTTAATCATGCACTCTGGAAATGTACAAAATTACAACAGACCTCATAAAAAGATACTGACATTATAAAAAATGCAATGAAGAGGACAATAGATCATATGTGCTATAAAAACAAACAGGGTGAACTATGGGAGATAAAATCTTAATCAGGTTCGGGGGAAAGGAATTGGGGTAGCAGGAACATGTTAATACAAATTAAGGGTCTATTAAAAATTATGAAACAACTGCTTTGCAACTTAAATTATAATTTTATTTTTAAATAATGTTTGAACAAAAATTCTCTACATTTGTGAATAGTGCTTTTCTCAGAGGACATTATGTGTCAGGCATAGGCTACATCCTGAACTTATGGGTCTTGGTCTTAAATGTAACCACAAGCTTTACCATTTGTGCCCCAGTTCCCAAAATAACAACTCTGAGATTTAATTAATTATGAATAAATACTTAGGCTGTAAGCTTTTCCTTGTTCCCTGACTAGCTCATAACTCAATTCTCCTGTTCATTCTACTCTAACTCCTGCCATGTGGTCAGTTACTTCTACATTTCAGCTCTCTGTGTGTCCTCAGAGTTCAGGGACAATCTGCTTCCTATGCGTGACTCTATTCCAGAGTCTCTTTCTCTCCACCATAAATCACAACTCATATTTCCTGACTTAGCTAAAAGTCTGATAACTTTTTATTGACAAGTGGTGCTTCAACATGTTGCACAAGAGATTCTATATTCATCCCTTTAGTCCAATAAAACCCGTTTTCTCTTACATCAGTAAACTATATACAATAGTTAAGATCATGAAAACTATCAGGTAGAATTTCATTCATAATGTTAAGTCCATATGTATTTGGCAACATTGGAGAAAGTATTCTATTATCTATTCTATATTGGTGAGTTCAGAATTCTGTAAGTAAATTACTTTCTATCATAACTTGCATTACCAACCTAAAACGTCTTCTTAGACCTAAATCATTTCCTAAATCCTAAATAGCTTAAACATATATGGAAGAACATAACTATCTAGTCCATCAGAGACATGAGAAGGAATAAATCTTACCTGTGAATGCAGGAAGCATAAGCAAATAGCTTCCAAAACTATAGAAATGACAGAATTATGGCTGCCTAGACAGCCCCCCCAAAGTTCCTTGTGTTATTAGAGCATTATCTTCAGGATTCTGGCCCAGAATATCTGATAGATATTTCTGTGAAGCAGAAATTATGAAGGGCTGTTTACTTTGTCTTGGCAAAGATTAGCAGTTGACTTTCCTGGTTCCCATTTATTCAGCATGGGCAGCATCTGTCTGTAGTTGAGGCAAGGGCACATTCTTATGCAGTGGCTAGGTTGCCAGTTATAAAGCAAACTCCATAAGGATGTTCTTCAATGATCATCATCTTCTTTGACATAGAGTAGGGGTACTGTCAGAAGCAAACCTGTTTCATTGCTAAAAATGATCATTTAATAATATCTTTACATGCCATATATTGTAGATCTCTGAGGAACACCATTTATCTATCTATAATATATCTGAATTGTTTCTAGCTATTAACTATCTGCTTAAATTTGGAAACATTTCCATAATAAACTAGACTATCATCTAATATACCCTTAAGTTTTTTGTTTCTTAATTATCTTAAAGAGTTTGTAATAGTAACTTTCTAAGAACCAGAACTAACATTGCATTTTTAAGAATTATATAGGTAAAAATAATATAGAATTACATAGGTAAAAATACCTTAAAAGAGTCAATACACACTATGTTGTAGCCAAATATAACCTTAATTTTGTATCAGTATGCAAAGATCTATTTTTATCAAGGAATATCTCTAGAGTTTAAGAGTAGATTTAATAATCTACCTACTATTCCTATTATTTTTGTATTATTCTTATATTCTACCTTTTTTTTCTTTTTATCCCCCCCCCACCACATTTTCCCCTAATACTAGATAGGAGAAAAAGAATAGAGGAAAGAACGAGAAAAAGAAATCCCTAAATCTAACCTCCTTTATTTTGTTTCCTCCATGCCCAAGACCACAATAACTTATAAGTAATCCCTCTTAAATAAGGGCAAACATTCATCATCCAGTGAATGACCCAAAAGCATCCACCTCAGCCTTTGGAACTGGGGTCATCATTCACCTAAAATTGCTTTCTGCTATTTAGTGCCAACATTTTCATTTTTTGGAGGATTCTAAGAAAATTGACATATTGATTAATCTTATGAAAGCTAGCTGTAGCATTTGTTGTCCAGTTTCTGCATGCTGTATACCTGAAGTCCTGACTGGAACAGTCTGTGAAATTGGACAGTCTAAATAGCCATTTAGAAATTTCTCTGGGTCCAGAATTTTTGGGTGAGGAAACAGCATTGTGGCAATCCAAGGTAGGAACAAGTAAGATGCTGGAATAAATATGTTTTAGAATCTCAGCATCCCCAAGGATGAAGGAAGAATCTTGTCAGGGCTGCATTGACTTTGTTGATGTCTGGTTCTTTTACTCTAAAAGTGCATAAAATTTCAAAGGTATTCTACATTTTTGCCTTAGCATAAGCATAGAGTTGCAATGCACATCATTTAGTTAAAAATGATTTCCTGTTCTTTGTTAAGCAGGTAAGGCATCTCTTTCTTTATGAAGTAGTTTGTATTGTATATCTAAACTGTAATATAAATTTCTACCTATGGCATTTGAAAGGATGGCAGAATGAGTCTAGAGGAGTTTGTAGCCAACATAATGTATTACTGGCTATTTATACTTTAAGTTCTGGCTGGAGACATGTTCATTCTCAGCCACATTTAGAGCTCTTCCCATGTAAGGAAATCACCAACTTATGTTACCTCTTTTGTTCTTCTTGGTTTCTTCCACACCTGTACTCAGGAGTTCTTCCTATATCACATCTGATTTTTAGCAATTTGGAAGGAATCCATAACTTTTATTTTCCTGAGGAAACAAATACAAACCTTTCCGGCAATATAACATATTCCCTTCCCTCTATTCTGAAGTTAGGGCATCTTAATATAAACAGTAGTTTTTAATATAAAAGTAGTTTTTTCCATAATCTAATGTCTCTTAACATCTGTTTTTTTGTTAATTAGCACTCAAAAATGTAAAGTCAATAAAGCATTATTTAATCTAGCTTTGGGAGAATATATATCCTCCTTCTGCTCTATGAACATTTCCTTTAAAGTCCTCTTAGATCTCAACATAATTGCTTAACATGCGGCATTGTTAGATGTCCTGGCCCGAGCTGCTCCATACTGACCCACGGTTGGGCATCAGGTGACCCAGTCCACACTGCCCCATGTTTGGGGGCCAAGTGCTCTGGTCCAAGGGTCAGTCAACAAGGTCTAGCAAGAGAAAGAGTAGGGATGGAGACAAGACAGAGTCTGATCAAGTCCTCCTTTATTGAAAGAAAATCATGGGTGTATATAAGCACAAGCAAGGGAATACAGCTGAAGACATTTTACCACATGTGCCTTGCAGCTGAGGCACTAAACAACAGAAACAAGATATGTGAGAAAAGCAAGATGTTTATCAGAGTGTGCTCAGCTGTTGTAGGCTGCTTGAAAAACAAGTTTCTTGTCAGGGTATATGGTCCAAGATGGCTGCAAAGATGATAGCTGATTTCTGCTAGGAATTTGGCTCCCAACAGTTAGATATATTTTTAATATTTTTATGTCATAGTTACTAAAAAAAATTTGTTGTGTTCTAATGCATACATAAGTTGAATCATCATCAGCTTCAAACTGTAAAAGTATTTCCAAAATAGTCATCATCTCTCATAAATGTACAACCTCAAAATCAGAGCTTTTAGAATTCACAGCAGAATCTCATTGGGATTCTGAATATGTATCAATGGTATAATGTATCAACACATGTACATATTTTAAATGTTTAAACTCCAGAAAATGAAATATATAGGCCATAATATGACATTGCTACAACTTAGCATCATTAAGTGGAATCTGGATTCTTAACTTAGGATATTGCATCTCCATGGGCTGCCATTCTAATTCGTCAAGCCTTTGTGGTTTTTCTCATTTGAACCTTTTTTGTTTGTTTGTTTTTGTTTTTTTTGCTGTTATTGTAGGTTGCAGATACTTTAATTTCTCTGTTCTGTGGCTTGTAACCTATTTTTCCACCTTTCAATCCTCTCCTTACCTGAGTTTGTTTTATTCTGATCATTATTAAAAAAATAAATAAAATTGTAATTGCTACTGAACTTATAATTATTGATATGCTGACATGCTGATCAGCAAAACAAAATCATATGAGATCCAGGAGCATTGTATCAATACATTTTCCATTTTAACATCAAAAATATTTTTCTTTCTAATCTCTAACTCTCTCCTTATAGACTTCACTTTCTTCTTGTCACACTATTTTTTCTATGTTTGTCTATACCCAGTTAACTTTCTTTCTTTACTATGTAAACACATTTTAAAGTGTATTCTACTCATTCAGAGGGTTTTCTCAGTTTGGTCCTCGTTTCTGTTGCCTGAAGTTGTAAAGAGCCAAACTTCATGCCATGACTAACCAAACAATAAGGTATGGTCCTACAACTTGATGAGATATTTGCTGGATTTTCAGTAGTATCAGCCAGACTCCAACACAGTGGCTGGTCCAGAAAACTGAGTTCTCTGCCTGCCACAAGTGCCTGAAGTTGACTGAGGGACTGCTGAACAGCTCTTGCACTCACCAGCTGAGCTAGTTGTTCATAGGCTCCAGGTGCAATACCTGGCAGCTGGCTGCAGGCCTTGTTGTACAGAAGGGGCTCTAAAGGAGCAAAATTGAGACTTTCTGTTTCTGGCTTTCTGAACTATTTCAGGTAATACTGCTTAGATTCCCATCCCATATTGGGCACCATTTGTTTCCATGGTTTTACCACCTGTGCCCCAGTTTCCCAAATGTATTAAATCTTGAGATTTAGTTAATTATGAATAAATTATTAGGCCATAAAGTTTTTCTCATTTCCAGAACGGTGTATAACTCAATTGTCCCATTTATTTTATTATAAGTTGCTAACATCTCCTCAGTTTTATGTGTCTGTCTCCTCAGAGTTCCAGGTGAATCTTTTTCTTGTGAGTGACTCTATCCCAGAATATCTCTCTCTCTCTCTCTCTCTCTCTCTCTCTCTCTCTCTCTCTCACCCCTGTCCCCCAGAACTCCCATTTTCTGCTTAAGCTAATAGGCCAAGGCCAACAATAGCTTTTGATTGACAGGTGATGTTTTCATATATTGCACAGGAGATTCTACAATTAAAGGCTCTAAAAGCTTTCAAAATATCACAGCTTACCATCATTGTTCTTGATTGACTTCCAAAACTAGATGATAAGGTACAACTGTTTAAGATACACACTTTGTAGACAGATTAAGCTTGAACTGACCAGAAAACTCCCCCTGCTGGTGAGTTTTCATAGTGTTGGAAGATGCTATTCAGGCTGATGGAGGAGAAAAGACATTGATAGAACAAAGAGATAGAACAAAGAGGTAATTTCAGGCAGGAATCTAAATCTTAGGCTAGAACAAGGAAGTAGGCTTCAGCCATGGAAATGACTGTGTGCTAGGACAGGGAAGTTGGCTCAGATATTTTGGTCATCCTGATAAACCCTTAGAAACAGTAATCTTGGGAGTGTTCACAGAATTTTGTTAATTGCCTTGCATATTCTTTGACTATTTGTGTTTATTATCTTGCTTGTTCCTTGACTATTTGCATCTACTGTATTGCTAGTTTCTCAACCTAGAACTGACCTTAATATATGCATGTAATTAAAATAGTTTAAAAGCAAAAATGAGGAGGGGAATGAGATAGGGGAGTTTCATGGGGTGGAAATGGGGAAAGGGGATAACGTCTGACATGTAAATAAATAAAATATCTAATAAAAAATAGAACTGGACTGTGCATGAAACAACTCTACAGATGTGACCACTGGTGCAATAGTGGCAAAGGGTAACCAACTACACTTTTGTGTATAGAAATAACCAACTACACTTTTGATTGATTTTGATGCCTGCTCTACAGAAAAGATTGTATGCTTCACTGGAAAACACAGTAAATATCCCAGACAAGGGAAGTGATATGCCCTCAAAGATATGGGATTGATGTTGTTTTCCTAAATGGTTATGTCAATAAACTGCCTTCTAAATAACGATGCTTATGTTAATAGATTTGTTCTGCTTCCATCCATTATTAGAAATAGTTTCATGTAGTGGGTGCTGGTTAGTGCAGAAAAGCATTGCCGTTCAAAGTGCTGAGAATGAGTGACTGTAGATTACACATCTATAGCAACCCCTCATCCCAAAGTCAGGTAACAATTTTGAAGAATTGTGAAAGAATATAAAAGCTAGAACATAAGAAGGAGAGTTGTGAAATGCTGTTTCCTGGACATGATGCATGTGTAACACACATTGCAGTTATCAATAAAAATCATGAACAAAATTGACTTAATTAAAAATTCCAAGAAGAAATGGGGAGACCTTCCTGACACCCCACTCTTAACTCTGGAGCTATTGGGATTTAAAGGCTGCTGGGAGTGGGAGAGTCACCTTTCTTTTAGTGTATAGCCACTGAAAGGTAGATTCTTGATAATCCAGAGGATGATACTACACCTATTTGCATATAGGTAGCACTAATTGAACTCAGTTAGTTAAATAATTATAAAACACTGACATAAGGTTAGGAAGGAAATTAAATGAGGTATCTTTGAACTTTGAAGTGGGGAGTGAGGGGTAGACATGATCAAGCCATACTGTACAGATTTATAAAATTTTCAATGAATAATTGAAAATAAAAAATAATAGTACAAAATCTAGTCAAAACTAAAGTAAAACTTATATTAAAGAAGAACACTTTTGAAGCTTAGGGACTCCAAACAATTCTGTAAACAATTGTTGCATCTTGTAAATCTGATATGAAAATATTTTTCCAGACAGAACATGTGTGTGACTCAAGGTATAATTTCTTGATACTGTGAAAATGAGATAGAAGTAGAACATTGAAAGTTAAAAATATATAAAATTAAGATGGACCAAAATATTCCTGCTTGTAGTTTCATTGAAGATCAAAGTGTTATTCAGAAAACACTTAGAATAACCTATGTTTTTCAATGATTTTGAGTGAGGTAATGATTTCCAATAGTAGAGAAAGCTGATAGTGGGCCAGACTCCTGCCATCTACAAAGATAAAAACAAATGCTCTCCAGTAGAGGTTTAATTGATATTCACTATTTTGGAAATATGATTCCTAATATTAAAGTATGTGACCTTGGATTGTGGAACATTTTGCATCAGTTAGCAATTAATTTTTAGCAATTCTGTCTGTCTATTGGTATGTCTAAGGCTCTATTTTCTTTTTGAAGAAGTTTAAAGCATTTATTTGTAAATACATTTAGCAAGTATTCATTATTTTAATAGCACAATGATTTATTTTATTTTTGAGTGTGTGTGTGTGTATGTGTGTGTGTGCCTGCAGAGGCCAGAAGAGAGTGATCTATAATTTTGAACATTTCTTAATATTATTCTTTTGTTAAAAAACATAACTATAACCCATGTGAACTGTATGATAATTTATTTCCTAGTCATTGAGCCACTTTGTATTTCAGTACCTACACCTGTATCGTGAAAATGCATTTTGTTTAAGGGGCAGGAGCATTTATATCTTGGAGCACTGCATAAAACTAGATTCAGGAGTCCTAAGGGCAACATCATTATTTCTAAAATGGCTAAAGAGAGATTGATTGGGGTGTTGGGAAAAGAAAACCAGCAGGATAGATAAAAACACTGATATTCGAGCTGTGTAGATTGATGGAGCAGTTACACAGAGAACATTAAGAAGAAAACATGCAGAGATTGAGCCCTCAACTTCAATGATTGTTCCCTGTTAGTCATTTGCACTCTGGAAATTCTCACAAACCTATTGTAAAGAGCAGTCTGAATTGGACTTATGAAGACAGGTGTTGAGATGCTGTAACTTATGAGAATTTTAAGTAATGGTAAATATTAGGAAATGTTTATTTAAGCAGAAATTCCCTGTCTCAGTATTGCTAATTTAGAAATTGCTGTATTTCAGACATGAACTATTCCCTCTGTACCTTGTGTAATTTCTATTATCTTTCACATAAAAATGCATATAAAGCATTCATATGTAGCTATTCTCTATCTAAGTTCTCTGTCCTCTAGAATAAATATGTGTTCAACTATCTTTTTGGATAACACAGGGCTTAGCTGTTCTATAACCATTTCTTTTTAAATATACCTGAGCTTAACTCTCTCCATTGCAATGAGAGATTGTCACCTCTAGGTATGGCAGGAACAAATGAACAATATCAGGGACATAGTTATTCTCAATCTAGAACCTGGTATTTTTTTATTATTTTGTTTTAATTTTTTGCTCAATCTGTGTTAGATGTCCCTAGAGTTCTGTGCTGCTGTCTTATGTAGAAGATATTTGCAACACAAGCATTCTATTTCCTTTTGGTCTCCTTGCTTCTTCTCTTAAGTTCTCCATGTTTTGTTCAACTCTATACTCACTCCTCATGTAAGTCAAAGCTGCATGTGAGACAAGTGCTCTAGCATTACCTACTCTGGATGGATGCCAGTGGTTCTTTTGGTGTTTCACAATGGATATACAAGTTTTGTATAATACAAGTGTAAATTTCAAGTAATTAATAAGTATGTGTGTGCCCTTCCCCCAGCCTTGAGCAGGCCTGAGAGACCTTGTTTACCACAATAGACCAAACAACAGGACTCCAGAGGCATTGCCTGCCTTGGTGCCTCCTTGGCTGCCTGTAGCCTGGTACACAAGCTGAGAAGAATAGACTGACTGCTGAGCTTGTCTTGAGACACCTCCGGCCTGATTCTCCTCACCCCCAGAAGGATGGATTCCCCTCACCCCCAGCAGGATGGATTCCCCTCACCCCCAGGGGGCTGAAGCAAGAAGGAACTTTTGGGGTAGGGGTGGGCTTTCTCCTTTTAATTGAAAGCTGAACATTAAAGCATTGAGCCTCGATCAGAAACCTTTGTCCTGGCTTCATCTCTTCCCACCCTTCTGTCCTTTCTTCCATTCCCAGCCTCTCTTTCAGGTGAACCCAGTTGACTGTTGTTGGGAGCTGACTCTGAGCAGAAAGTGGCTATCATTTTGCAGCCATCTCGAGCCATATACCCTGACAAGAGACTTGTTTTCAGCAGCCTACAACAGCTGAGCACACTCTGATAAATATGTTTTTCTCACATGTCTTGTTTTGTTGTTTAGTGCCCCCAGCTGCTAGGTGCACGTGGTAAAGTGTCTTCAGCTGTGTTCCCCTGCTTATGCTTATATATACACCCATGATTTCCTTTCAATAAAGGAGAGAGACTCAAGGAGAGACTTGAGGAGTGATTCGACCAGACCAGACTCTGTCTCATTTCTTCGCGTCTCTCGTCCCTCTGTCCCCACTCTTTCTCTTGCTAGACCCTGACCCACAGATTGGAGCAGCAGCTCTGGGGGATACAAAGTGGCCCCCAAACATGGGGCAGAATGGGCCGTTGCAGACTGTGGTCGCTGGCCGGCAACATATGTGGAGGAGAAATGTCCCCATACAGCCTTACATATTTGAATACTTCCTCCTTCTGTTTGGTAGGTTGTGTAGGACCCCAAAGTCTGAGCCTTTCTGTATGCTGCTGTCTACTAAGTAACATTCTGCGGTTCCTCTAGGATCAAAACATCCTGACTAAGGCACGGTGCCCCAGGAAGGGAATTTACACTTGACATCCTATTGCCCCCCAGTTGAGTTCCTGTTTTTTCCTGAGTTTGTATTTTTCCTTCCCTGCCTTGGTGTATATATTGAACCTGCTCAGTAAAGCCATTGGCATTCTCTCACAACGGATGACCGAGTCTGAGTATTTCTTTAATCCCCCAGGCCTACGCCCGAGCTCGGTACCGCGGGCAGCGCCAGCGCTGTCAGGTTGTACAGCACTTAGGAGGTGAAGGCTCACTGCTGAATGGGTCACTGTAAACAGATCATGAGGTTTGATAGCCTAGCCCTACTTTCTGTCCACTCATTTCTTTCTGAGTGCAGAGGCACATGTGACCAGCCTGTTTCCTGCTCCTACCTACATGCCTTTGCTGTTTTGTTTGCCTCAGCAGGATGGAAGGTATTCCCCTTTGACTGAAACCAAACAAAACACATCCTGACCCCTGTATCACTTAAGTTTTCTTTTTCAATCTTTTTCAAGTCATTTTATTCAAGCAACAGAAAAGCAACTAAGGCAGGTATGTTACATGGCATAAATATGTTACACTTTCAGAGGCAACTTACATTTCATAGAGAGATTTTACTGTATCAATATAAAAAATACAGTGTAGTTATATTGTACCTCAAAGACCCTGCATTAATAACTTGCAGTATATAAACAGGGCAGCAATGTCACTCTATAGATACACAAGGAGCATATATTTTAAGAACTCATATAACTTATCCTCACTGATATTTTGTGTTTATATAACTTTCATTTTCAAAATTCAGAATACAGGAACTGCTTGCATCATCTCAGGCACATTATCACAAAGGAACATTATTGTACTTTTTAGAACATTAGAGAATACATCAATTTATGTTTTTGACAAGTTGATTGAGAACAGGCATGGTGGAAAAATCCTGTAACCCCATGTGTACTGTAACAACACTTTCCTGCTCATATTTATAAGATCAAAAGTATACGACCAGGCTGCTTCCAGGGTTATCCCAAGTGTCCTCAAATAGGGCTTGCAGCATGATAGAGATGAGTCTGAAAATTTTTAGAATTATTGAACCACAGGTGCTCCAATCCATGGAGAAGATCCCATATTTTCTGTTCTGCTTTGAAAATGGTTCCAGTGTTGGCCTTGCCTATTGATTTCTCTCTTTTTTTTTTTCCATCATTTAGATAATCAATCCTTGATTCACTTAGAAAGTGCTTTTGCATTTAGCCTTTAAATCACATTTAGGCTTCCAACAACTGCCTTTGTGCTGCCATACAATTTCACAAGCAGAGCTATGTAACTATGGTCACGTGCTGCTCTGAAGTCTATGATGTAAACTCAAAGACCACAGTAAATACAATATATTATTTTACTGTAACTACAAGTCTATCTGATGATAAAACATGCTTCAGACTCTCCAGTAGATGTCTCTCTTATACTTCTTCAAGAATCTAGAAAAGACACCAGATAATGATTTTTTAAAAGCAAAGTTTTACATGGATTGTTAGTGATGGATTCTTTGTCATGAGCCCAGTATATTTTTAGAGAAAACAGTGTCAAGTCTTTTTAGTAATTTTTCTATTATCTGCATTTGAGTTGAAACAATATTTAAGAATGAATCTGAAAGCTCTAAACATTTCATGATATTTGGTCATTATTACTGCTCACCACAATTTCATGTCCAGAGGAGGGTACTCTCTACTTTCTGGGTAATTAAATGGAAGAGAGAAATGTAGGCATACATTTTTTTCTACCGACTTTAAGAAGAATTCAACCTTGTCTCTAGCAACCCACCCACCAGAGATAGTGGAAAGAAAAGTTATTAGGACAAGGGGAAAATAGATCTGTTTAGAAATGGTTCTTTGTTGGCGAGTCCAGTCTCTGTTGTCAGGATTTCATCAGTTCACTTCTGTAGCAAGCATCAAATATGTGTCTGCAGCTGCAATCCGGTCCTGTAGACAGGAAGACACCACAAATGAACTAGCAGCTACAGTTGAATTCTGAAGAAACCACAAGTCTCGCCAACCACTCTGAACCAAGAAGTCTCAGGAACTTCATGAGAAGTTGGTTTTTGTTGTTGTTTTGTGAATTTCAATCTAAGATGTCACCAAAAGCTAAACTGAGCAATGCAATGTAAGGCAAACCAATATATTTGTGTTGTTAATGAAGAGTAATGAGGTAGGGAAAATCAAATGAATAGTCAATCTCTCACTGTCTGTGGGGTCATATTTATATTCCTTCATCACACACTTTTTCATGTGTCTGCCATAGTAAAACATCCATTTACCTGTACGCTCCAGCAAAAACATCTTTTGACATACATGAATTTCCAAAGGTACCGTTAGTTTCCACTTCAATGTAAATCATTAAGTTGCTGCAAATGAACACAGCCTGTACTGCTTGATCCTACTTCAAGTGTCAAATCATTTCTCTGAGCCTGATTTGAGGTGGGACGAGTGGAACTGTGTCATCAGACAAAAATTGGAAAGGGTGAATGGATTTAGACACCCCAGTATTCTCCTATCTGAGACTGGTAGGCATTTCATCTGCTTCCAACCTGGTTCCTGTCTTAGAGCATGTGATCATAGCATCCCACATGAAAATCGTGACCACTTGTCACATAGATTTGAGTTCTCCATGACAATGAGGTATCCAGATGAGCCGCCCCAAGGGTTTATCCAATAAGCTTCCCTTCCCAGACATTCCTTCCTGCAAAAGGTATTTAATCTCTGGTCCACCCTGAGTAAGTTGTCTGCATCATTTTCCATGATGAACAATGAATAACAGTATGGAGAAACAAGCACTTTTTTCTCATCAAGAACCACCATGGGGGAAGCCTTCATCATACAGAACCAAGCTGTCTAAATCTCCTGCAGAAGGCCTCTCTGCACTCCTGGACACCTACACTCACCCTTGATCTAAGCCTGAGATTACCTCTCCCCCAGCTGTAGGCTCCTCATTGCCAACCTGCAGGTCCTCTTCGTTCTGACTCCATGCAATTTCCAGCAGAGACTGGATGCTTAGGAGTTTGAGAACCCCTGTATCCTCGGTTTCACCCTGTCTCATTTCTTACCCAGGTTGTGGCCCCCATCTTAGGCTACATTCATAGACTAGCACTCTGTTTTGTCAGCCCAACCAAATTTACACACCAGCAGCAGCAAGATGGATCTCAGAACCACAGGGTACTATGCAGAAAGCACAGTGCAGTCCTTGCATGTGCACTGCTCTATCTTTCTTAGTTGTCCTGAAAATGCTGTACATCATTTTCTTGAAACACTTGTTCCTTTTGTTCTCACGAAGTGTTGATCTCAAAAATCAATACTGCTTCAGGTCATTTTCCCCCAAGGGCAAGATGTTCCTAATTATGCAAACTGTAAACTATGATATGATCTTATCTAACATCATAGGAAACAAACATGATTGAGATTCAGTGAGTAAACTAAAGTCAGAAGTCTACATGTGGCCTAAGGATGCACCTCAATCTTTAAACTTCTAGTCTCAGAAACACAAAGGCATTGAAATTAGATTCCTGGTGCCATAAAAATCCAGGCAAAGTGCCCATAATCTGAATGTTCAGGAGAGCTAGACAAGAGGAACACAAGTTTACAATCATCTTCCCCTACTTATTGAGTTGGAAACTGTCTATAACATAAGTCCCTATGTTAAGAAAAACAGAACAAAAGCGAAATTTAAAACTCCAACATTTTACTTATAGAAAGTTAATACTAGCTTCAACATCGGTCCATAGTCAAACATTTTTAATTATATAAAGGAACTCTGCCCACAAACCTATTGACTGACTATCATATCGAAGTTTTTATAATAAGGTATCATAAGGGTAGTTTTCACTTACAGGTGAGCTCAGAAATCAAGTTATTTGTATGACCAACATTTAAATAGTTTACTGTTATATCAAGCCATTTCCACTGTTACGTGTTTGAAGTGATCTCACTAGGATGTCAATGTTAGAAGAGAAAATAATAATCTCCTTCATCTCAAAGGAAGGGGCTGAATCCCACAAGACACCTTGAGCTCTAAAAGCATTGAAAGAGTAGCTTCACATTTCATGTCTTTCAAGTGAGATAAATAGAGTAGCATTTCTTTGAAAGGCTCTTTCAGCTGCCAAACCAGCCCTGAAATGCTTCTATAAACAGTGATAAAAGGGACAACAGGGAACCAAAGGGAGATGGGTGTCTCTTGATAATGAAAGATGAATCTTAATGTATAATTCCAGATATCAAATTATTCTCTGTGAAACCAATATGTCTCTAATACAATATAGCATTTCTGAATTCTGTTTCCATGTCCACATTGCCGAATTATATTTACTTTCCTACAGGAAGTGAGTTAATTTTTGAATGCTTGGTAAATTACATGGTTTGGTTGTGAAATATTAAACATGTAATAAGTTGATATCACAGGAACAATACTGCAGAAAATAACAGATCTGTTATGAAAATCTGATAGGACAAATTTTTATTGGGCTCGAGTTACAGGAAGCTGTTCAAAGATGTCTTGGTAGAAATTTTATAGTAATTATAATAATAACAGTAATAATAAAAGTAATTATGACAATATCTTACTCTAAAATTATTGTTCTCTGATATGTTTCTCTTTTTATTTCAGTCATAGATAGCCTCATAATTTTTTGAGTTGGGACACAGGCAAGGGCACTAGCTGGTTCTTAGCCCATAGGTTCTCTAAGTCTTGAAAATATCCTATGGATTCTAATAAGGATTCTCACCAACTCAGTAGTAAAAACAACCTTCATTCTTCCCAGTTCCAGTGAAGATTAAGCTGGCAGCTATAGAATGAGGACCAATCCATTTGCTCTTAGATAACTGAGGAGGAATCCAACTAAAACAGAAGGTATAATAAGGTCCTACATATCTTCATCACTTGAAAACCCCAGGACTTTAGAAAAAATACTTGATTTAATTAACAGCTTCCAACTATCAGACAGTACATGCAAGGATGCCAATGGTATGGTAATTGTGTGATGGGGAATTTTGAGCAGCCACAGGTAGATATTTCAACATTGTAAATGAAATGACTATAACCAGCTCAAGCAAATGTGGCTCTGGGAAGCACTGCCTTTCTTCCCTATTCCCTCTGCCTTGATAAAACTCATTAGATTACATTCCTGAAGCTAATCAGCAAGGTGTTTTCCCTTATTTGGCCACTTCCTCCTGCTGAGGCTGACTACCAAGGATGAGCTGTTGAAGATCTGAGTTCAGCAATCAAAGCCCCTTTAGCTTACCTAATTAACATATCCAATTAAAGTTAAACACCTCATTCTGACACTAGCTTTCCCCATTTACCTTCATAAATTGCCATTTGCCAATGTGCCACACCTTTCTCCTCTCTATCCTCTTTATCTCTTTATCCCCTTCTTCTTGTCCCCTCCCACCAGCTGCAGAGAAATGCCTCTTCCTCTCTCTCTCTCTCTCTCTCTCTCTCTCTCTCATTCCTTTCCCTTCTCCCTAGTCCTCTATCTCCTGTCTTTGTTGCTCATTACCTGATCTTTGTCCCTCTTGGTAAAGCAAATCTCCTTTGTGCTTTGTCATGGTGCATCCTGAACCCTTTGAGTAAGTACCTTTGAAGATAGAAGGTCTCAGGAAAGATTCTGAAGCTATAAACTATAACAAAGTAGTTTTATTAGAACTGACTAATATTTTTTTTTTAAAAAAAATGTCATTTTGGAGAGTCCAAATAAGGAATGGGTAAACAGAAAAAAATTCATGAACATAAAATCCAATACCGCCAGAAGGAGAAGAGATAAATCCACTTTAAAAATGCAAAAGTAACTCAGGAACAGGAAAGTTTTAAAGTTCTTAGTATTGATAAATTCTAAAGTATTGTTTGAACTCACTTATGGGCTGCCTTTTGAAATAGCCTCAACTGCTTCCTCCCACCCCGTTATGCCACCATTTCAGAATTAAGCATGTTTATCTCAAGATGTCCTCTGGGCAAGCCTTCTTGTCTAGTGACCAGCTTCTTACCTCAAACTCTGTGAGAAATGGAAAAAAACAGTAAGACATTAGAAGGATAAACACATTGTATTTGTGTGAACAGCCATACAGTAAACTATGTTCCATGATATTAAAGGGCCTGAGGAAGAGAAGAAGCAAGTTCAGCCATAAGAAGTTCAGGCATGAAGAGAAAGCTGATTTGGCAGCTCATGTTTATTGCCTCAACTTCCCCCAAGCAATTTCTTGCACCAAAAGGACACCATTTTACCCAAAAGCTTGATGGGAAGTAGCTGGCTGCTTTGATGGAGCTTTATAGTTTCTGCTGCATGTAGGCCCCTGATTTTATGGTATTACTTTTCTACTTTTATCTGCTCTTTTACTCACAAGCCACACTTGAGGGTACATTCTGGTTCTTCCTGGAAATCCCTATGTTGTGAACTACAGCTGAGTGCCTTAAAACAGCTTCCTTAGTCAGCTTCTACTGAATCTTTTAAATGCTTCGGTCGATGATGTTTTGTTACCTGTTTATCATCTATCTATCTATCTATCTATCTATCTATCTATCTATCTATCTATCTATTCTGTCATCTATTTATATCTATCATCTCTGTATATCTGTCCATATCTGTCATTTATCTACTATTTATCTAATCTACAATCTGTATATCTATATATCTATTATCTGTCTATTCCTATATCTATCTAAATCTAAAATGTATGTATGTATGTATGTATGTATGTATGTATGTATGTATGTATCTACCTACCTATCTGCCTATCTATATATTTATCGATCCATCTATATAGATTATCTATTTACTCAGTAATAATCATTCTTTAACTTTATCTTGCTTTATAATTAATAAACTCACTCATTCAAAGCTAAATATACATGTGACTATAATATATCATTTTTGGACTGATCAGACAAGTAGCTGATTATTACTCAAGATTTAACAATGCATTTCATGCTTCTATGAGATGTAATGAAGATAATTGAAAAGGATCGAAGAAGCATAGGAAAATTAATATCTAATTGCTAACCAAATTTACCAAATGCATAAATAGTTCTAAAGATTCAATAAATGTTGAAAAAGAGATAAATGGAATGAAATTTATGCCAAGAGAAAGTCAGAGTCAAGGTTATACACACAAAACAGATAAAAAAAAAAAAAACAAGAATAAGATGACACTATAGCTCTTACCCTAATGACTCTAATATCAGAAATCTCTCTTACAGTTTTATTAGAGTTTAAAAGAAACTCCAGGTAAGAAAGCTGTAAATCTCAGTTATTTGATGGAAGTAGGATATGAAAAAGAGGAAGGGATAAATCCATGTCTTCTGTTTTACGCTGATATATTCAGGAATTAAGATCAGCAAACAGACACATGGCAAGAAGCAGCTACAGGCAAGAATGGGAAAAATGCCTTCAGACACAGACTGAGAAAGTCCCAGATGCCAAAGAATGTTTGGTGTTTAGCCAGTTTCTGAGAAGAAGAGATAGAGAAGAAAAAGGAAAAGTTACTCCAAATTACAGTATTTGGAGTGAATTGAATACTAAAATTTGGAAAAGACCAAAAAGTAAACTAGGTATGATTCAACACCTTTGCAACAGAATATAAATTTATAAATTATTATATAGCTATATGATATTATACTTACCACTATTTTATGGAAAGTAATAATTGCCATTAATAGCCAATATTTGAGGAACTTTGTAGTTTCACTATTATTTACAAGATTGTTATTTTAAAAAATCTACCAAACTACGTATCATAAACTCATGTAACTATTAAATTCCTATGGGCACTTGGAGTGAATAACTCTCAAGCAAATGTTACATAATAGTCGCTATGTTTGTGAACTGTCATTTGCTGTTTGTATTTGTTAAGAGTTGATCTGAGAAGAAAACAATCTTCCATGACTCAGTTGAGGATATTTATATTCTAAGAATCCTTATACTTGTGCAGGCTGGTCATGAGTGAGCAGGAGAAAGGGATAGTAAATAGTTATAGTAATAAAATATTAAAAAATATTTGCCCTTAAGAACAATGAGAAGGTAAATGATTTTCATCTGAGGTTATCATTATTTACATGTCATTATTTACATATCACATGACTTAAAAATATTTGTGGTAGATGAGAACCTGAATCCAGAAGTGAGACCTTTGCTCTCCTGGAAATCTCTGAGTTGGGAGTCTTAGCATGATTGTTTCAGGTAGCTTTCCCCATGTATTTCTGCAGGATACAAGGATCCAATTTGATGCTTTGTATCTGATTATATATATTTGGAAGCCTCGTTCAAGGAGAATATGCTGATTCAGACTAGAGTTTCCGTCAAGAATTCTAGATCCTTGCCTCTGAAACTTTCCTAAGCATTTCCACTGGATCATGGAAACATCCAATTTGGTGATGTTATGTTTGCTTTTTGTGTCAGTTGGAACTATTCAATAGTCATTTGTACTACATGCTGAACATACCTGAACAATGATATTAAGTCTCTGATCCTTAGTACTTAGTCTTTTATATCTAATTGCTATATGCTTAATACACTTACTCATTTGTACCTGAAAATATAGTTAGCATAAACCATTCTCCAGACACAACAAATGCCAGCCTTTTTGTTATGCTACAACTGGTTTCCTTGTGTCTAGGGCTTTATTCTTCAAGGGAGTAAAAATTCAACTTAAAATACATGATTACAATAGAAATACTTTACCTTCACATAAAAAAAGAGCCACTGGTATATTTTTAATAAAGCTATCAAAACATCATAAAACACTGAGTTCATCTACCAGAAGAGATTTACAGAAAGTATGTTTATACCTGTCATATCAGAGAGTATTAACAAAGTTACCACAGATGAAAAACAAAACTCTGGTGAATTCATGTGAAGTGTGCTCAATATTTGTGCCAAAAACATCTACATTTATTTGACGATAAGTAACTTAACATTCATCTCAAACTTGCTGTATAAGAAAAAAAGTAAAAAAAAAATGCTCAGATGCTCTTTCTGGTGATAAATGAACCATAAGAACAAAAGTTAATACCACTGATGTAAAATGTGAGGACTGTGTGAGGCAAATGCTCCTGACAGATAGGGACATACTTCAAAACATGTGGAAGACTCATCCACACTGGGCAACTGTTGTCAGCCAGCTGTTCCATGAAGATAAGACAAATGCATAGGGAACACAGGAACCCTACCAATAAAACTCAGCCCTATCAATACAACCCAGTGGCTTCATTCCTCTGCTGTGTCAAAAACCAGCAATGAAACTCAGCTTGAAGCAAATGAGGAAACAGAATAAAGATTAAAAAGAGAGTGATAGATTAAGACTTAGGTTGCCTGAGTTTACGAATTAAGAAAGTAGTTGACTGGAAAACATACAACATATTTAGCCAAACATTTTCAATGTGAAGTACTAACTTCATTTTTGGATTAGAGGAATCCCAGATCATTTCACTTCTTGTTTTTATACCCCAGAAAATAATGGAATTAATGAATTTCTCAAAGTCACAGTGAGTCAACTGGAGAGCAGGTAGCAGATTCTGCCTCAATCTGAACAGACTGTTTATCCATCACTCTTAATTGCTAGAATCTAATAAAGAACCCGAGATATTTTGTTTCAGGTTTGAATGTGTAAGCTCACACTTCCCATTTCCTTGAACTGACAGACAATCTGGACTTGTGGACAAGCTTGGGACATTCTGAGTAGAAAAAACCAGCAGTGAGGAGATAGCTATAGGCCAATTGGGCTACAGAGACCTCTTAAGTCTCTGAAGTAAGCACATAGCTGTATTGTAAACAGATTAGTCACAGGCTTTTGCTTTCTTATGACCTGTATGGCAAGAAGGCCAGGGCTATGCAAGACAGAAAGTCTTATTGACATATGAAGAGAAAATTCTGGTTCATTCTCTGTCCTGAACACTCTGAAGCTCTTGAGGACTGAGTTATAGATTTATTACAGGAATTTTCTTGGTAGGAATATGACATCAACATTTACTGTAAATTCATAGACAAAAACAATCAAAAAATGTGATTGGCATGTTTTTGTTTTATTTTATTTTTTTTTTTTTATTGGATGATTTATTTACAATTCCTATGTTGTCCCCTTACCCCATCCCCCACCACCCCCTCGGAACCCCCAATCCCCTCGCCCCTCCTCCTTCTTCTCTGTGGATGTAACCTCTATCTACCCCCCCCACTCCCACCTCCCCACCCTCAAAATTCCCACCCCCTGGGGCATCCAGCCTTCATGAGGTCAAGGTTCTCTTCTTCCACCTATGCCCAGCAGGGCCCTCCACTTTTACATATTCAGCTGAAGCCCTGGATCCCCCCCTAAGTGCTCCCAGGCTGGTGGTTTAGACCCTGGGAGCTGTGGTTGGTTGGTATTGTTGCTCTCCTCATGGTGCCGCAAATCCTTTCAGCTCTTCTTCAGTCTTCACTCTAACTCCTCTATTGAGAACCCCATGATCAGTTCAATGGCTAGTTGTGAGCATCTGCCTCTGAATATGTCTGACTCTTGAAGGCCTCTGAGGAGATATCCATATCAGGCTCTTATCAGCATGCACTTCCTGTCTTCCACATCAGCATCTACCTTTGGTGATTGCACATGGGATAGATACTCAGGTGGGGTGGTCTTGAGACGGCCCCTCCTTCAGTTTCTGTCCCTCACTTTGTCTCCATATTTGCTCCCTTGAGTATTTTGTTGCTCCTTCTAAGAAGGACCGAATCACCCTCACTTGGTCTTCCTTCTTTATGGGCTTCATGTGGCCTGTGAGTTGCATCTTGGGCATTTCAAGGTTCTAGGCTAATATCCAATAATCAGTGAGTGAATACCATGTGTGTTCTTTTGTGATTGGCTTACCCCACTCAGGTTGATAATTTCTAGTTCCATCCATTTACCTAGGAACCTCTAGAATTCATTGTTTTTAATAGCTGAGTAATACTCCATTGTGTAAATATACCACATTTTTTGAATCCATTCCTCAGTTGAAGGACATCTGGGTTCTTTCCAGCTCCTGGCTATTATAAATAAGGCTGCTATGAACATAGTTGAGCATATGTCCTTATTATATGTTCGAGCATCTTCTGGGTATATGCCTAGGAGTGGTATAGCTGGATCCTCGGGTAATGCTATGTCCAATTTTCTGAGGAACCGCCAGACTGATTTCCAAAGTGGTTGCACCATCTTGCAGTCCCACCAACAATGGAGGAGTGTTCCTCTTTCTCCACACCCTCGCCAGCATCTACTATCACCTGAGTTTTTAATCTTAGCCATTCTGACTGGTGTGAGATGGAATCTCAGGGTTGTTTTGATTTGCATTTCCCTGACGACTAAGGATGCTGAACATTTCTTTAGATGCTTCTAGACCATTCGAGTTTCTTCCGTTGAAAATTCTTTGTTAAGCTCTATACCCCATTTTTTAATAGGGTAATTTGGTTGTCTGGAGTCTAATTTCTTGAGTTCTTTGTATATATTGGATATTAGCCCTCTATCAGATGAAGGATTGGTAAAGATCTTTTCCCAATTTGTTGGTTGTCGTTTTGTCCTATTGACAGTGTCCTTTGCCTTACAGAAACTTTGCAGTTTTATGAAGTCCCATTTGTCAATTCTCGATCTTAGAGCATATGCCATTGGAGTTCTGTTCAGGAACTTTTCCCCTGTGCCCAAGTATTCGAGGCTTTTCCCCACCTTCTCTTCTATTAGTTTCAGTGTATCTGGTTTTATGTGGAGGTCCTTTATCCACTTAGACTTGAGCTTTGTACAAGGGGATAAGAATGGATCAATTTTCATTCTTCTACATGTCTTCCAGTTGAACCAGCACCATTTGTTGAAAATGCTGTCCTTTTTCCACTGGACAGTTTTAGCTCCTTTGTCAAAGATCAAGTGACCATAAGTGTGTGGGCTCATTTCTGGGTCTTCAATTCTATTCCATTGATCTTCCTGCCTGTCACTGTACCAATACCAGGTAGTTTTTATCACTATTGCTCTGTAGTACAGCTTGAGGTCAGGGATGGTGATTCCTCCAGAAGTTCTTTTATTGTTGAGAATAGTTTTCGCTATCCTGGGTTTTTTATTATTCCATATGAATTTGAGAATTTCCTTTTCTAACTCTGTGAAGAATTGAGTTGGGATTTTAATGGGGATTGCATTGAATCTGTAGATTGCTTTTGGCAAGATTGCCATTTTTATTATATTAATCCTGCCAATCCATGAGCATGGGAGATCTTTCCATCTTCTGAGATCTTCTTCAATTTCTTTCTTCAGAGACTTGAAGTTCTTGTCATACAGGTCTTTCACTTGCTTGGTTAGATTCACACCAAGGTATTTTATATTATTTGCAACTATTGTGAAGGGTGTCATTTCCCTAATTTCTTTTTCAGTCTGTTTATCTTTCATGTAGAGGAAGGCTACTGATTTGTTTGAGTTGATTTTATAACCAGCCACTTTGCTGAAGTTGTTTATCAGGTTTAGGAGTTCTCTGGTGGAAGTTTGGGGGTCACTTAAGTATACTATCATATCATCTGCAAATAGCAATATTTTGACTTCTTCCTTTCCTATTTGTATCCCTTTGACTTCTTTTTGCTCTCTAATTGCTCTGGCTAAGACTTCCAGTACTATATTGAATAGGTAGGGGGAGAGTAGGCAACCTTGTCTAATCCCTGATCTTAGTGGGATTGCTTCAAGTTTCTCTCCATTTAGCTTGATGTTGGCTACTGGTTTGCTGTAAATTGCTTTTACTATGTTTAGGTATGGGCCTTGAATTCCTGATCTTTCCAAGACTTTTATCATGAAGGGATGTTGAATTTTGTCAAATGCTTTCTCAGCATCTAGTGAGATGATCATGTGGTTTTTTTCTTTAAGTTTGTCTATATAGTGGATTACATTGATGGATTTCTGAATATTGAACCATCCCTGCATTCCTGGGATAAAACCTACTTGATCATGATGGATGATTGTTTTGATGTGGTCTTGGATTCGGTTTGCTAGAATTTTATTGAGTATTTTTGCATCGATGTTCATAAGGGAGATTGGTCTGAAGTTCTCTTTCTTTGTCGGGTCCTTGTGGGGTTTGGGTATGAGTGTAATTGTAGCTTCATAGAACGAATTGGGTAGTGTTCCTTCTGTCTCTATTTTGTGGAATAGTTTGAAGAGAATTGGTATTAGGTCTTCCTTGAAGGTCTGATAGAATTCAGCACTAAAACCATCTGGTCCTGGGCTTTTTTTAGTGGGGAGGCTTTTGGTGACTGCTGCTATTTCCTGAGGGGTTATGGGAATATTTAGATGGTTTATCTGCTCCTGGTTTAACTTCGGTACCTGGTATCTGTCTAGGAAATTGTCCATTTCATCCAGGTTTTCCAGTTTTGTTGAGTATAGGCCTTTGTAGTAGGATCTGATGATTTTTTGAATTTCTTCAGTTTCTGTTGTTATGTCTCCCTTTTCAGTTCTGATTTTATTAATTTGGATACTGTCTCTGTGCCCTCTGGTTAATCTGGCTAACGGTTTATCTATCTTGTTGATTTTCTCAAAGAACCAACTCCTGGTTTTATTGATATTTTGTATTGTTCTTTCTGTTTCTATTTGGTTGATTTCAGCCCTGAGTTTGATTATTTCCTGCCTTCTACTCCTCCTGGGTGTATTTGCTTCTTTTTGTTCTAGAGCTTTTAGTTGTGCAGTCAACTTGTTAGTGTGTGCTCTTTCCAGTTTCTTTTTGTAGGCACTTAGAGCTATGAGCTTTCCTCTTAGCACTGCCTTCATGGAGTCCCACAAGTTTTGGTATGATGTGTCCTCATTTTCATTGAATTCTAAAAAGTCTTTTATTTCTTTCTTTATTTCTTCCTTGACCAAGTCATCATTGAGTAGAGAGTTGTTCAGTTTCCATGTGCACGTGGGTTTTCCATTGTTTTTGTCATTATTAAAGACCAGTCTTAGTCCGTGGTGATCTGATAAGATGCAAGGGATTATTTCAATCTTTTTGTATCTGTAGAGGCTTGTTTTGTGACCAATTATATGGTCTATTTTGGAGAAGGTACCATGAGGTGCTGAGAAAAAGGTATATTCTTTTGTTTTAGGATGAAATGTTCTATAGATGTCTGTTAAGTCCATTTGGTTCATAACTTCTGTTAATTTCAAAGTGTCTTTGTTTAGTTTCTGTTTCCATGATCTGTCCATTGCTGACAGTGGGGTGTTGAAATCCCCCACTATTATTGTGTGAGGTGTAATGTGTGTTTTGAGCTTTAGTAAACTTTCTTTTATGTATGTAGGTGCCCTTGCATTTGGAGCATAGATGTTCAGAATTGAGAGTTCACCTTGGTAGATTTTTCCTTTGATGAGTATGAAGTGTCCTTCCTTATCTTTTTTGATTAATTTTGGATGAAAGTCGATTTTATTTGATATTAGAATGGCTACTCCAGCTTGTTTCTTGGGACCATTGGCTTGAAAAATTGTTTTCCACCCTTTTATTCTGAGGTAGTGTCTGTCTTTGTCACTGAGGTGCGTTTCTTGTATGCAGCAAAATTCTGGGTCTTGTTTGTGTATCCAGTCTGATAGTCTGCGTCTCTTTATTGGGGAATTGAGACCATTGATGTTAAGAGATATTAAGGAAAAATGATTGTTGCTTCCTGTTATTTTTTTATTAGAGGTAAATTTATGTTTGTATCTTCTTTTGGGGTTGTTGGAAGATTACTTACTTGCTTTTCCTAGGTTGTAGTTTTCCTCCTTGTGTTGGCATTTTCCATCAATTATCCTTTGAAGTGCTGGGTTGGTGGGAAGATATTGTGCAAATTTGGTTTTGTCATGGAATATCTTGGTTTCACCATCTATAGTGATTGAGAGTTTTGCTGGGTATAGTAATCTGGGCTGGCAATTGTGTTCTCTTAGGGTCTGTATGATGTCCGTCCAGGCTCTTCTGGCTTTTATAGTCTCTGGTGAGAAGTCTGGTGTAATTCTTATAGGTCTGCCTTTATATGTTACTTGACCTTTTTCCCTTACTGCTTTTAGTATTTTTTCTTTGTTTTATGCATCTGATGTTTTGATTATTATGTGACAGGAGGTATTTCTTTTCTGGTCTAGTCTATTTGGTGTTCTGTAGGCTTCTTGTATGTTTATGGGCATCTTGTTCTTTAGGTTAGGGAAGTTTTCCTCAATGATTTTGTTGAAGATATTTACTGGCCCTTTAAGTTGAGAATCTTCATTCTCATCTATACCTATTATCCTTAGGTTTGGTCTTCTCATTGTGTCCTGGATTTCCTGGATGTTTTGAGTTAGGAGTTTTTTGCATTTTGCATTTTCTTTGACAACTGTGTCAATATTTTCCACCGTATCTTCTGCATTTGAGATTCTCTCTTCTATCTCTTGTATTCGGTTGGTGATGCTTGCGTCTGTGACTCCTGATCTCTTTCTTAGGTTTTCTATCTCCATGGTTGTCTCCCTTTGAACTTTCTTTATTGTTTCTATTTCTAGTTTAAGATCCTGAATGT
This sequence comes from Grammomys surdaster, assembly GCF_004785775.1. Classification (NCBI taxonomy): domain Eukaryota; kingdom Metazoa; phylum Chordata; class Mammalia; order Rodentia; family Muridae; genus Grammomys; species Grammomys surdaster. The sequence continues at coordinate 6,134,508 of NW_021604634.1, read as the reverse complement.
TTTTCTTTAATTCCTTCTTTGTTTTTTCTTCCATTTCTTTAAGGGATTTCTGTGATTCCTCTTTAAGGGCTTCTATCTGTTTACTTGTACTCTCCTGTATTTCTTTAAGGGAGTTACTTAATTCCTTCTTATAATCCTCTATCATCATCATGAGAAGTGATTTTAATTCTGAATCCTGCTTTTCAGGTGTGATGGGGTGTTCAGGGCTTGCTATATTGGGAGAACTGGGCACTGATGATGCCAAGAAACTTTGGTTTCCGTTGCTTATGTTCTTGCGCTTGCCTTTCGCCATCTGGTTAACTCTAGTGGTACCTGCCCTCCCTGTGTAAAACTGGAGTCTGTATTTCCAGTTATCTTGCTTATTGCAGAGCTCCTCAGAGTCCAGAGGTCTCTGTGGTCTTATGCTCCTAATCTCCTGGGTGGAAGAACTCCTGGGACTCAGGCCACCTCTTGGATCTGGAAATCCTTCTGCTCTGAGTGCAGAGGGTCCTCGATGACTCAGGATTCAGTTTCAGCTGCTCTGAGTGCAGTGGCTCCTGGATGACTCAGGATTCAGTTTCTCAACAGGACAGGAGCAGACTGACTCTGTGTCTGCTCCAGCCCAAAGGACCAGGCAGGAGCGGAAGGGAAGTGGAATTCCGGAGGGGCGGGGTTTGGGTAGCTGCTGTGCCCTGGATGTCCCTGGCTCCCCGATGTATCTCTGGGGTTTAGGGAGTGAGATGGAGTTCTTACCAGCTGCTCTGAGTGCAGTGGCTCCTGGATGACTCAGGATTCAGTTTCTCAACAGGACAGGAGCAGACCGACTCTGTGTCTGCTCCAGCCCAGAGGACCAGGCAGGGGCGGAAGGCTTTATTTTATTTTAAATACAGTTAAATATGTAATTCTGTGCAGACAGTACCCAGGAAGAGTGACCTCTGTGCATCTGTTTACTCTGCCACCCTTAGTGAATTGTACTGGTCACAAACCATTTAAATTAGAAACTGAAACAACGGAAAAAGGGATATGAGCAAGTGTTAGAGATGTGCAAAGAGCAGCACTGCTTTCCAGATGGAATTGCACATCGTTGAATACTTGGTTTTTCCTGCTATGATTAGGGGAAGGCAGAACAGCTGTGAACTCCAAGGCTTTGCTCTGCACCTGCCATTGGCAATTGTGTTTACACATTCATTCATACATGCATTTGAAGATCTAACAAGTTATGTTTAATGGAGTAGATTCTTCCTCAATCGTCCATTTCTGGGTGGTTTAAAGTTAAATCTCATTAGCCACATGCACCTCCAGCTTTGCTTCCACATTCCCATTCTGCTGTGAAATAAAGTGAAATATTCTATAATCTACTAAAAAGCAGACTGTTAAGAAAACTGAACTGTTAAGAAAAAACTCAAAACTAAGAAAGCTAAGTATTAAGTGAAATTTAGTGTCCCCATCTCAGAAGTACATGCCAACTCCAGTACAGATGCTTAGTGACACCGTATCCATAGCTTTCCCCTCAAGAGACAATGCCACATGAACTTATCGTGTAACATTCAGCTGTGGATACTAGACAAGGCAGCAGGAAGACATAGAGAGATGGTTATTCTCATTGTATTCTGATTGTTTCCCACAGAGGCAAACTCTTTCAGGTACAAAGTTTATCAAAAAAAGTACTCTGCAGAGTAACCCTGTCATAGCTTAGTGGCTCTGAAATCTTTCTCATGTGTCTTCTCTTGAACCAAGCTTCCTTATTTTTTCATTGCTTGAAAATGCACTATAAATTCCTTAGCATAGCTAAGAAGACTTTTATGCAGTCTGATCCTGGCTGTAATCATGATTGTCAACAGTAGCCTGAACAGCTTCCCTTGTTAACTTCATATGCTAACTTTTTAACTTCTCATGTAACTTCCGGGTCACATAGCCCTGTCTGCTTCTAAAGGCCTCTAGTTCCTTCCTTGGTGTCCAGGAGTAGCACATAACCCCATACTTGGATATGATATTTGTGGGTGATTTGATCATGAAAATTAATTTGATACCTTGATTTTTCCTAGTAGTTTTTTACTATCTTGAATAAATCCTAGTAAAAGTGGCATAGTCAATCTCTCTAGAATAATTTCATAACCTACTTCAAGTTAATTTTATAAGAAACTAGGAATTTGATAAAATCTAAATTCAAGTGAGGTCATAGATCAAAAAGGATTCAGACATTAAAAGAAAACCTATTACTGCTTACTTGCAAAAAGTGATTTCCTCATCTGTCTTTCAAATAGCTATGATGTACATTGATTGTCTTAGGGCCATTACACTACATAAAATAAGGCACAAATGGATTATTTAATTCATTGAAAGAAAAACTCAATTTATAGAGATGTCACTGAGAAATCAAATTACTTAAAGACTAAATCAACAACAATAAATTGATATTTCAGGACAAAGCTATATTGTTTCAAAAGTTTGGTACAGTTTTTATTTAGAAATTAGAAATTAAAAAAAGAAATTAGAAATTATACTTTGATTAGTGGGTAATTCAATTAAATTATCAAGTTAACCAAGTAATTCTCATAAATGTTCATGTAATATTTCACTTGTAAAAAATTATAGATAATAATTAGCAAATACATATAGAAATAATTATAACCTAATCTCTAGCCCTATATGTTCTCTATGAACATATAGATAAAAAGATAGATGATAGATAGCTAATGATACCCCAATATATAAACATTGAAGTAAGATTTTAGTGAAGTCTATGAAGGACAAGATAGTCTTACATTCTATATATAAATACACTACTATCATTTACATTCTGGTATTTCTTATAGTTAAGCAGAGTTTTTCCATCCACATTGGATAATGGTAATCAATTACAACTAAGTATAATAGCATCTAACATCAATAATAATTGCATGCCTCATTGACTTAAAAAGCTGCAGCAATCATTAGAAACTCTAAGCATCCTGTAATTAGAAATGCAGATGCACACAAACAGAAACAGGTGTGCCACCTGAAAAACAGAAATAAAGAAAAAATAAGTCTATGTGAGAAGAGATGACTAGATAATTGTAGTTACAGAAAACAAGCAAGATCACTCCACTTTAGGGTGTGTGTTTTTGTTTTTGTTTGTTTGTTTGTTTGTTTTAAATGTACATTTTATGATGATTGATGAGTTTTAAGTTGACTACTGATGATAGAATCTCACTACCACTCAATGTTCTAGAGCCAGACGTCTGATGCTTTGACTGGCACAGCAATGCGTGTTTGTGTGATTATGCTGTATGTGTCCCAATGCTGAAACCTACAGTCTTAGGGTGTCCCCAGGCATATTGTAGTTTCAGTACTATATTACATGATTTCAGCTGCACAGAAACTTTTGTCAATTCAATTCCAAGTTTAGAATTAAAAGGTCATATCTGTCTTAGGGTTTTTATTGCTGTGAAGAGACACCATGACCACATCCACTCTTCCAAAGGAAAACATTCAATTGTGGCTGGCTTACAGGTTTAGAGGCTTAGTCTATTATTGAAATACTGGGAAGCATATTAGCACACAGGCAGACATGATACTGGAGAAGTTGCTGAGAATTCTACATCTGAACCATCAGGCAGCAGAAAGAGAGACAGTGGGCTTGGCTTGAGCTTCTGAAACCTTAATGCTGACCCTGGTGACACACTTCCTCCAGCAAAGACACACCTACCCCAAAAAGCCACACCTTCAATAATGCCAATCCCTGTGAGTCTATGGGGGGTATTTTTATTCAAACCATCACAGTATATCTATATGATGACTAAAGACATGAAAAATTAAAAAGAAGTAATTAATCAGAAGGCAAACATTATCATCTTAAAGTTACTGATATTAAACATGTCAAAAAGAGAAATAATGCATAAAAATTAATATTTGGTATAGGTTAGAGACAATTTATATTTTATAATTTTGATTGTTAATGATTATTTTATAATACTATTTTTGTTTTTATTCCCTCTTCTGTAAAGAATAGAAGGTAAGAAAAAATTATCTACATGTAAAAAGCATGTGTTCTAACAGGGAAGCCCTGGAGTATTATAAAGATGTTCACCCAGGAGGAAGAACCCTAAACTTTTGGTGACTAGACTCTTCCTTTTTATTATCAATTACATACAAAAGTGGCTATACTCATGTGCATAGTGTAAATTATCTATGTCCATTTTTACAGTGGTGTGATTTTATACCGTTATAAATGTTATAGTTTAATGTATCCATAACAGCTTCCAGAATGAGTAAACTATGAATGTGCATAAGATTTTACAACAATATTAAATTTCACTATATTGGGTTCACATTTCATTACAATTATTGTGCTGAAATAATTCCTTACAGAAGAAGACTTTTACTATTTTAAAGACATATATGTTTAATTTGTTTATGCTAATGTGCTCACTTGTGAGTTTGTATATGTTGTACATGTGCTGATGTCTGCAGAGGTCAGAGGAGGGTGTAGGATATACTGCAGCAGGAATTACAGACAATTGTGAGGTATCTAATGTGGATGCAGAGAATAAACTCGAGTCATCTGAAGAAGAAGCCCTCCCCAATTAACTGAACCATCTCTCTGTCCTGCTCTCTTGATAAGATAATTGGTGTGTGTGTGTGTGTGTGTGTGTGTGTGTGAGATCTGCTGTGTGCTGTGGACTTTGCTTTTTGTTGTATTGGTGTGTTGTGCTTTGTATTTTGAGACTCTATTGTGGTTTAATCTGTTTAAATGTAAACAAACATATCATGTGAAATAGAGCTTGAATTATAGACAGAAAAATAAATGCTACCCAAATCCAGACTGGTGAACTAACAAGCTTGTTAGGATTATTTCCAGTGCTTAGGTGGCAGAAGTGCAGCTAGTACATTATTGTAAAGCTCACTCTGCATTCTTATCTTTAATATATTTGCTTGCTGATTTTGACCACTATAAGAGCCTGCAATATTATCTTAAGAGACTTTTTCCTTAAAGTGTTTATGTTTAAGTAAATGTATTACCAAATATAGTCCACCCCATTCTATCTCTTCCAGCTTCTCCCATATCCCCAACACTGTTACCTATCAACTGAGAGTATTTTTTAACCACTGATCACACCATTGATATAAGTAGGTGTATGCACTTCTGTGGCTGTTAAGGTGGACATGAACAAATGTACTATTTAAGAAGTAAAATTAATGAGTACATAGCATGATTTAGAATTTCACAATAAAAGATGCTTATGAAAAAATGAAACCCATACCAACATTAGTGGTGCCTGAGGAAATCTACCTCCCCTGGGCTCATGGCAGGGCAAGCATCTGGTTCAAGAAGAAAGTCTCTCACGCCACTTGTTTACAGCCTTTACATCTCTGAGAACCACACATTATGCAAAAGAAAGGATCCAACTCTAATCCTAAATAGTGTCTACCACTGGCAATGTTCTCAGAAGCATGCTCTTGGAGATTTCATTGTAGTTAGAGGGCTGGCTGTGGCAAAGCTGAGCTTTCTGTCTGGGCTGATGACTTGCCAGGAGTGGAGATCTGTGATTGTGACTCTTCTGACTTGCAAACTTCTTACAATCGCTGTATTTTTCACAAGCCACAAGCTTTCTGCTTGTTGTAACTGTCAACTGTTACTTATCTTATGAGGCTCCCTCCTGTCTCCAGTAGTTCAGAAGACAAAACATCTTCACAGCCCTTTTATAATACAGCCCTTGGAACTCACAGTACTCTCACCTCAGCGTTACAATGGTGATTGCAGGAAGGTGCCGTGTGTGTATGTGTGTGTGTGTGTGTGTACAACCCTCTTATAGTTATGACAAAAACACATATTTGTGTCTCTTAGTCTGGCTTTTTTCCTTTTTTAAAAAACTTAGTATTATAGTATCCAGTTCCATCCAAACACTTTCAGGAAAGACATGAATTCATTCTTCATTCTTCTTTACAACTAAAATATGTTTGACATCTCTCTCTCTCTCTCTCTCTCTCTCTCTCTCTCTCTCTCTCTCTCTGTGTGTGTGTGTGTGTGTGTGTGTGTGTGTGTGCGTGTACAGTCTGCATGTGCTAAGGAGTTTTTGGTGGACTTTCTAGGTTTTGTAAGGTGCTTTATCTACAAACAAGTGTGATTGAACATTTTTCTTTCCTATTTATGTCCACTTCATTTTTTTTCTCTAGATTCACACATCTTCATAAGTTTTAAAATAAAATTTCAAATATAATTGGAGACAGTAAATAAGCTTACCATAAAACGTCTTTATTAACTATGCTAATACATGGTAAACATGAACAATTTACAAGACACATGTGCGGGCATATTTATGAAAGCAACCACAGCCAAGGTTGAGTAATTATAGCAGTGGCAGAAATAGATGGAGGATGGTCTTTTAGAAAAAAAAAAAAACACAGAAATCTTCATTCAAATGAGAGTTGAACACACCCTTGAGGGTAGTGAGTCAACATTCATGGATATCTGGCAAAAAAAAAAAAAAAACAGAGCAGGAAAATGAGAGAGTTTTGCTTTTTCAATAACAACAGGAAATCTATTTTAGCTAAAGAGAGATCATTAGGATGTAGGAAAGATTCTATAGAATATTCCATTTTTAAGAAACAGAACTTGAGTCCACAAAATTGAAGGCCTCTGAGGAAGTTGTCAGGTTTTGCCTTACTGTGACATTTTAAACTTCACTGTGTGGAGTAGCATGCAATTTGATGGTGTCCTTTGCCATTACCTGGAATAACAAGCTTATTTATTTCTTGGACACATGCATCATACAATGTAGATAAACAAAGCAACACAAGACTATAAATATAGAATCACAATTTAAACTGGAGTTTTAGTTTAAAACATAGGCTACAATTCTACAAGTTACATTTTCTCACCATTTTCAATAGAAAATCAAGGATATCACATGACTCTACATCATTCCAGTTCTTTTTCTGTTTAAGAAAATTATATTGATAGTTATATTAATATCTAAGTCAGAAAACGACCAGAGTATTATCGTCCCTTGTCAGGATGTCCCACAGTGCAATATTTCACTGGCTTCAAAGTCTTTTGGTAATACATTGATACTTTAGGAACTCTTTCTAAGAAGTGCATCAGACATTTGAAGTAAAAATTTACATACTATAGGACGTTTTACTGAATTATATACCACACTAACATTTCCACACAAATTTTCTTTAGTTAAATTAAAGAAAAATCTCTTATTTTTCAATAGCTTGTATTGACCTTCCCCCTAGAAATAATAAAACTGATGAATAATCAGTCAAAATTTAGTAGACAGCAGATGTAAAATTCCTTAATGCTGATAACTTTAACCTCTTAATCAGTTCAATATTAAGCAAAATCTGCTCTTATTATTAAATAAGGAAGGCATTGCATTTAATCTTTAAAGGGCATGTTTATAAGAAACATGGGGAAAGGCTAAGGGATGGATGGACACATGAAGGATCCACAAGAAAACAGGACAGTTTTATTTCATGGAAATTAAGAAATAATTGACATTGTGGTGTCTCAGAAGAGAAAACGACAAACCTCAGTAATGTGCTGTTTGAATGTACTCAATAATGAGAATCTTGTTAAGTTCTCTGGTCCTTAAGTAGTCTGCTGTCGGACAAATCTTGCACCCGGGTCACCCATGAGCTGGCGCACAGACGTCAGGGCGGCGAAGTGGTGGCAGTCTCAAGCACCGAGACTCAAAGAGAGTGGGCGGGACGTGGGCTCCAAGAAACAGCGGCTACAGCAGCATAGGGCTTGGGCGAGCCAGCGAACAGAGGATGTGAGTTGAGGCAGTCTCGGGCGGGCGGGCGGGCAGGCACGAACTGGAGCAAAGCGGCATGGCGGCGGCTCTCAAGAGGAAATGACCTGCGCCTGCTAGAACAAAAGACTTATCTCTCCCACTCCTGCCCTTCTGTGTGGGTTTTGGCTTACGCAATGAGTCCAGGATTTCAAGAGAGATGTGGAGTTAAACACGTCCAGATTTATTGTCACGGCGGTGGGTTTGGATGGTGTGGAGCTTTCCCGAAACATGTCAGAAGGTGTTTGTTTATATATCAGAAGCGGGGGAGAAGGGCAGGACCAGGTAAATCTTGAGACAGAGACTTGTTCTCCCCACCTTCCACTTGGGACATGGAGACCTCGTGGCACGGCTCTGGGGGCGTGGCCTAACACCCAGGATTTTATAGTCCCACATCCCACCCTTTATTCTTTCATAAAACAAGGGGGGGGGCATCTCTGAAGGCAGAGTCATGTGACAAGTGAGTCCCACGTGAGTCTTTCTGTGGGAGGGATTGTGGAAGCTGAAGCTGAGAGAGTTAGAAGGCTTGGGAAGGCCTGAAGCACCTACTGCGTCAGAGGCTAGTCTCAGAGACTAGTGTGTGGGTCTTCTAGGGCCTTACTACCAGGTCTTCTGACCTCCACAGCTCACTATCCCACAATTCTCTCTCTTAGGAGAGGTGTCACCTGTGATGAAATTTTTGGATGAGGAAGTCAAAAGAAAACACCACACAGGTCAGGGGTGTAGCATAACCAAACCAAGGGTAATGGGAATTGAGGGTTGGGGTTGGGAAAGCAAGGAGTCATTGAATCAATTAAATACATATTGTACAATTTGAGAGTAATGACATATGATTAATCTAAATAGACATTATTATTTCTTCACTAACATGTCACTTCAGCTATGTGACTCTGGCAAGAGTTCATCTGTAGTTGGTATCGAGTATCTCTGGGTCTTCAGTCAGATTAACTGACTGGAAGAAGGCAGCTTGTCAGGTTTCAGGAGATGGCGCTGTCTCGGTATCAGCTCGTATCTGGAGTCTGTGGTCTGTCGAGATGTAGGCAGCTTGTTTCTGTTGGATCTGTGGATATAATCACAGGGAAGCAGCATCTCTGGCAGGGAGATGTCTGAAAGGTGAGCATTGAATCACTCTTGGAAAGCCAAAGGTGTTTGAGGAAATTGGATGGCTGAAGGAGAAAACATTGTGTTAATAATATTTGGGGTAGACATCCACAGTTTGTCTGTGAAGGAAAATTAGTTGTTAATTAAAAGCTGAAAGATGGTGGTCAGCATGTTAATTTAACCTGTGGAAGTAAATTTAGATGACTTTCAAATCTTGAAGAAAAAAAATTTTTTTAAAGAGTTGAAGAAAGTGTTGGACATATATCATGAGTATTAGAGAGAAAAGGAACTATTAAAACAAAAGGCGAATTTTTTTTGGTTGAAAAGGGCAAACGTTACTGTAGGTATTCCTGTTTAGGTGAAAATTATTAATGAAGGGTTTAAAATCAGTGGGGGAGGGGGCCTGTTAGAAGCCAGGGCATTCCTCCCTTTGTTTTTCCTAGAGAAAAGAAAGGCTAACTTTGAAGAAAAGTTCAAAGCGAAAAACATAGAAGTTTGATAACAGAGTCAGAAGGAGTAAAAGGCTGTGTAAGACTGAGCCATGGCAGTAGTTCTCAGTCAGAGGGGCAGGGGAAAACAGGCAGCGGCAGTTTTTCTAGGCTCAGTCTGGAGTTTTTAGTTGTGAGAAAGAAAGTGTAAGGTAAACAGAAGGGGGCAGATTGAGTCTCAGACCCTCTGCTATCAGGCAAGCCAGCTGGGCTATAGGTGGCAGCAAATGACCTAGAAGGTGAAGTGGGGAAGAGGGCAAGTAGGGAGCCAGCTCGCTTGTTATAGGCGAGTCAGCTGGGCTGTAACCAGCCAGCCGCAAATGGCGGAGGAGTGAGGGAAGTTTATACTAGGCTAGCAGGCAGAGCTCGAAAAGCTAACTCCTGGGGGAGGGGCAAACCTCTTGGCAGGCAGAATGTGGGAGATTTTTTTGGGGGGAGGGGTAAAGAATGGCGATTAAGGAGTCTCTGCCATTTTGTGGGGAACACGTGGAGAGAGAAACTTAGTTTTTTGAATTAGGCAGAAGTTAGATTGTAGTTAACAATTAGAGAAAATCTAGAAGGAAAGAGAGTGGGGGTGGAGATGTATGGACAGAGATGTAACTCACAGTTTTCATAGTTGCCAGCGGGGAGAGCTTCTGAGCTGGCTTTATGTACATTGTCTACTACTAACCAGGAGGAGATGGTGTCTCGTGTGTCTTGGGAGCGTGTGGGTGTGGAGTTGTCCACATCTCTTGTCTGGACCAGATGTCTCAGGGGGGTGGAGATCGTCGTAGAAGTGGGCACAGAATGTTCAGTGTTTGGGCAGGAATGAACTAGTTAGATCTCAGCGGGTGTTTGCGTAAGGACTCCCGTATCTCTGCTCTGGGCCCTAAATGCCACGGGGGGTGGGAAGAATCTTGTACATGGTGGGAGAACTTACAAAGCTGAATTTTCCCCACCAGTATTTTTATGATACCAGGCAAATTTATTAATTCACACAAATAAATGGGACCAAAAGAACATGACTTTTTGACAAGACAATACTGGAGACAGGACTTTTCTTGGAAATTCATGAAATTGGGCAATCAAGGAGGTGAAGCATACTCAAAATGGGCTTTGAATTATTTACCCCTGAGTTTTTGACAAAGGCATTATGTCTCAGTTGCCAATTTCTTGGTTCTGTGACCCTCATCATAAGAGGTTTATCCTTATGAACTCATGATGACCATGTGAGTTCAAGTCGGAAGTATGGAAAAGCTTATCTCTGCAGTTCCTGTGATTCTCCTTGAGCCAGCATTAGACTGGCCACTAAATAGAACTGTTTTATTGGTCATGCTCAGGTGGACAAGTGAATGCCTTACTGGGTATTCTGATAATCTAAACATAATTTGGATTTTCTTTGTATACAAAAAAATGCAAGCTCTGCTAAAGTGAGGAGACTTCATGGCATTTGAGTTGGCATTTGTCTTTATTAATTTTTACTTGATGAACATAGTAAAGCACAGATATGAGTTTATTATCCCATTCTGAATATTAACAATCTCTTCAATGATTCAGCAGGTCAGTTGATAAAGTTCACAAGCAAGGGACTTTCCAAATAGACCTCAGGCTTTCAGCAAGGAATATACAATAGCAGACTGTTTAAAGACAATGTTGCATTAATTAGAGCCCATCTGGCTTCATGAAAGTGCTCCACACTTGGAAAGGATCTGTTTCCTCTGTTACGACAATAGCAACACCTGAGGCTCCATGCTAGTGGATTTGATAATGAGGATGGCAAGGCAGCTGAGCACAAATTTCCTCTAGGCTCCCAAAGTATTTTATGTACTGTGTATCTGAAGAAATCATTAACATCTGTAACACTGTAGGGAAACCTATTTTTAAGAAGTCAATATGTTTAATTAGATTTTGTTAGTGATGAGTAAGGTATAGTCTTAGAATTGAAGTCACCTTTATAGTTGTACTAGGATATGTACTAATTTGTTGACATGGTTTACTTTGTAGAGTGTGTAAAGCTTTCCTTAAAAAGCACAAATGTGACAAAAAAATTAAAATATACCTGATGTTACATTAGAGGCCTGTGACTTGACCTCAGTTCAGGCATCCCCTCTGTGATTTTGACCTTGACTATGTAATTTTAAAATGCTTATATGCTCTACTAATCATTTAACATGGTCTCTCCTTATTAGAAAGCAGACAGTTGTTCTATACTTCTAAACACTCCTAGTGAAGACTGTGAAGGTGATAAGACAACAGCTAGGGCCTGAGGTCAAACAGAATTGTGATGTGACAATGAGTGTGGTCCTGATGTGATCAATTAAATTGTCACTCAAGGTGATTCCATAGTTCATACTTCAGTTTTCATAATTAATCACCCTTGTTATTTATAAATTATATTTAAATATTTGTTTGCTTATTTTAAAGGATAGAAAATGTACTGTATTAAGATGAATTAAATGAAAATATTATACAAAGTATTTGTAACAATAAATGTGGCAACTTTGAAGGTAAGGGGTTGATGGTTGTAAGAGAGAATTCTTGTTTTGAGTGTGAAAATGGACCAGAAGCATTGATGTAGTAGGAACGAAAACTTCTGCAAATGAAAATGATGGCAAATATGAATTGCATGCTAAAAATTCTAGATATTATAAAATAACCATTGTATTTTTAAAATTAAAATTTAACAGAATTTAATATTTTAATGGATAGATTAAAGTGACTATTAGTCTCTGCCAAAGAGGAAATTGGTGAATCCTTATAAAGGAAAGAAATATCAAGATTGAACAGACTAGATGACAAGTTAAAAGGAAAATAGCAAATATAGGAGACAGAAAGATGAGACCACAGTAAGAGGTAATAGCTACCATTAATATGTAGACAAAAAGAAATTAATTCATTTCAGAGAGATGTATTATGAATACACAGCAAGGGAGAAGCAAAAACAGCTAAAGGTAGAACATCATCACAACAGACAATGATGAATGATGAAAGTATCTTGAAAATGATAAATTAATTTAAAGGTAGAAGAATTACATTGCTAATGCCTAAAAAACACAAGGTATAGGAAAATAAAGACAACATAACTCACTCTAATATAGCAGAAACAAAATTGCTTTAAGAACTTTAAAAAATCAAAATGTTGTTAGGCACAGAGTTACAGAATCAGCTGAGTAGGTAAAAATGTTTTTTGCACAAATAAAAATATTTGAGTTTGGAATCCTATACTCCATATAAAAAGTAGCATGTACACACAATCTTATAATCTCAGTTCTGGGAAGGAAGAGACAAGAGGATCCACAGGGCTTGTTGGCTAGTAAATCTAACCCTACAGTGAAATGTTTACTAAGTGAGACACCTTGTCCTAAACACAGTGAAGAATGGTTCAGGATTACACTTTAAACCAATCTCTGTCCACAGTACATGAGTCTATACACCCAAATATATACATATAAAAAAAACCCTTATTCACAAGATGTTTTCAGGCAAATAAAAGCTGAGATACTTGAACAGATGCATACACAATAAGTAATGGAAGGTTCTTTTTTTTCAGTGAGGAAGAAAATCATGACAGATTGAAGTATAGAAATGCAAGAAACAGTCCAGAAGTTTTATAAAATATTAAGCATGTGTCAACTTAAGATGTAGCAATTTCCCTCAAGCTTTTACCCAAGAGAAACAAAATCATTTATCCACAAAAATATGTTTACGTGAGTTATATGGAAGAATTTTCATACTAAAAGGTAATTTTAAAAAATAGAAATAAAAATGTGCACCCATATCATCAGGAAAATGAAACATGAATTGTTATATATCCATACAAAGGAACACTGTCATACCAGCATTAAAAAGAGCTTGTGATCTGATAAGAGGAAGAAGCACAGAGACCCACAAAAACATCTAGTCCCTTAGAAAGGCAGGCGGGGCACATATACTGTGTGCCAGTCCATTTCAATGAAATTTCAAGGCAGGCAAATGCTCAGTCCATTGTCCAAGTGGGATAGACCTCGGCTGATAGTAATTTTAGGGATGCTATATAAAACATTGATGATATAGACATGCTTTTATCAAACTCAAAACTATCTCTTTAAAGTCCCTACATTCTAGTATCTTTAAACATTATTTTCATATAGCCAACTTAAAATAGTCAATCATATAAATAAACAAATGAGATTTGAAAGCCAGGAACCTTATATACTTCTGTAAGCACAGCACTTACAGTCTCATTATAAATAAACAAGGACTCTCTATAATAGTTACTAGATCACCCTACTTAAGAAAACAAAGCAATGCAATATCTATGATGGACTATCTAGGCTATAAAGATATAAAGGAGCAAGTAAGAAAAAGAGTAATAGACAAAAATTTATAAAGTCATATTAATCATACTAAAGATTTGGCAACATTATTAAAAACAACTAAATTCAATGTAATAGACTACACAGACTGTGAGTAGTTATGCTCAAGAAATCAGCCTGTAACTTCAAAGCAGGACTGATGAATTACATGGAGATAGGTTCTATTTTCTTGGAAGTTAACATAGACATATATTAGATTGTATTTATTTCCCTTTTCTGTTTGTAGACTCTTATGTTTCTACTCTCAAGGCTTCCAAGTGAGTTCAAATATTAAATATTTCTCTTAAACCCTTTAAGTCTGAACCAACCTATTCTCCTCTTATATATGATATGTACAAGATTTAAGTGTAGTGGGCTTGCTTTTGCTCATTTGTTTGTTTGTTTGTTTGTTTGTTTCCATAAAGGTTGCTTACATTTATCCATGAATTCAGTATAAGTTTGTTTCAGATGCTTAAGATCTTCCAACCCTGAGTTCTGGAGGTAAAACTAGCCTTTGCCTGGCTACTGGGACATAGCCTTTGAGCCTAAAAATTATCATCTTGCTCTGAATGACTTTGTACACAGCCAGTCCTGAGTGAAATTGCAAGACTAGCTCTTTTCTGTGAGACCACACCACTTCACTGTTTCACCCCAGAGGGTACTGCTCAAACTTGATCACCCTCCTAACTTCTGCTGGCACCTATTCTATGGGATAAAAAAAGGATGGACAAAATCTATTGCTCTTAAGCATCCCAGATGGGATACCCTGTGATAATATGACAATCTTCAATAAATTGCTTATATAAGAGTGCTATTATAGCAGCCTTATATATTCTCAATTACAGTTGTGGGTATGGATATTTTTTGATTCCACAATTTATACAAATAAAAGATTTATATATCCAATTTAACTTTCTTTTGGCTCTAAATAACATGTATATCTATCTAGTTTAGTCTTATTTAAATGTTTTGGTAATAAATGAAAGGCAAATCAAACTTGAGACATGTCCATTCTTAGTCAATGTCCACAACCTAAGGAAAAATACCATATGGGAACAATCCATACAGAACAAAATATCTATTTCTCCTGGTTCTGGTGACTGAGAAATTGAAGATCATGATCCTAGATTTAGTGTCTTGGTAGTGTCTTTCTGCTGTCTCTTCACATGGCTAGAGATAAAAAGGCAAAGGATATGGGGATAAATGAATACGCAAAATGCTTGATGTGGAAGCTTTGAAACTAAAGTTCAATTTCTTGAACCCACCTTAAAAGTGCCAAGAAAACAAAAACAAACAAACAAGCAATAAAAAAATACATGTTCTGGCATGAATTTGTAATTCCTGAGTGTTGGGAGCCGATAAGTGGCTGTCATCTTTGCAGCCATCTCGAGCCACGTACCCTGACAGGAGACTTGTTTTCAGCAGCCTACAGCAGCTGAGCATACTCTGATAAATATGTTTTTCTCATATATCTTGTTTTGTTGTTTATTGCCGCCAGCTGCTAGGTGCATGTGGTAAAGTATCTTCAGTTGTGTTCCCTTGCTTATGCTTATATATACTCATGATTTCCTTTGAATAAAGGCGAGACTCAAGGGCGAGAATAAAGGCAGACTCAAGGCAAGACTCAAGGAGAGACTTGAGGAAAAAATAGACCAGATTCTGTCTTGTCTTGTTTCTTCTCATCTCTCGTCCCTCTGTCCCCACTCTCTCTCTCTCTTGCTAGACCCTAACCCACAGATTGGAGCAACAGAATGGGTCGTTACACTTGAGCTCAAGGGGACAAAAACAAGGTGATACCTTGTGTTTTCTGGCAAGCTACTCTATCACTCTAATCTACTCTAATCTTCAATCCTTTACACGAAGGCAAGGAAAGATCCAAACTGATGACTTCTGGTGAACAGAGCTCCAGGTTAACTTCTATCCTCCATATGCATGTGCTCACAACACATGAACATACAGACACACATACACATGTAGATATGCACATGAATACACACACACATGAACAAACACACACTTGAACACATACAGGAACACATACACACATGAATGCATGCACACACACACACACACACACACACACACAAATGTAAAAACAAAAATGAGGCACAAGATTCTTATTCTCACTGGTTGGTTGGTTTGGTTTATTTATTTATTTATTTATTTATTTATTTATTTTTGTGAGTGTAAATCTATTGACCTCTGAAAGGACCATATCTCTTCGTACCACCATAGATCTCAGGTCAGACCATATTAGTTTTGGGGAATATATTCATATGCTGGCTTACCACAGAGCAAGGAATCAGCCTTTGTGCTTGTTTATGTGAATCCTTCATTACTGCTTCCATAAGAAGAATGGAAGTGCTATAGTGGGAGGATGCTTCCTTTTTGTTCTCCACTCTGGCTCCATTTCTAGGATGTGCTTAGTAATGGTTGAATTAGAGAAGTGAAGAAGCACTGTTAAGTCTTACTTTAACTTATATAAAGTTAAGTCTGAAAGACCCTTGATCAGGACATAGCCTGGCTTATTCCCACTTTGTTTCTAGGCAAAGCACCAGGAACACATTGTTCTTATTAACAAATGACAATAACTGCCTTCCTCCTCTTAAGAAGATGTTTTCACATGAAAAATAAATGCCTTTCCCTTTGATCATGGCTTAAAATTTACTTATAAAACATGGGCTTTGTAATCGCATATGTGACATTGAGTGCCCAATCTAAAGCTGAATTTGTGGTGTTGATATCAGACATTGTCTAGAGAGCCATGCTAATCAACCCCAAATAAATGTAAAAGTATCACCTTAAGTTTTCTATGAAGAAGTTGTTACAATGTTCATTTATGTACAGTGTGCAATGAATATAAATATCTTTCTTCATGACTAAATTTACTCTCATTTTCTCCTTACTCTGGTTGTATTGGCATTTTTGAACCACAACATACATGTCTATTATAGTTAGGATTTTAAAAATATCATGACTGAAATGTCAGTGAACACACTCTAAGTATTTAACACCAACAAGAAAGCTTTAATATAAATTAAATCAAGTTATTGGATTGCAGTTGTGTATTTTATATATGGAGATATGTACATATATTATTATGTACAATATTTATTTGCTTTCTGCCAGTCAAATTCCAACTAATAAACATATTACTTTTAGCAAGCACTTAAGAATAAGCACAACAATGTGCCAAATTGTCAATAAGCTACGTAGAATTCATATTCACAGAATACTTATGTTTGTTAATTTTAAACTTTTGTGTTTTGACTTACAGTAAGATTTGTTTTCAAGAGCAATCTGCCAGGAATCTCAGGTAGAGGACAAAATAAACAACTATGGTAAGATGCTTTGAGAGGATGTGCGTGGGAAAGAACAAGTTCTTCTAAAAAGACTCAATTGAAAAGAGGCTCTGGAACCAGGGACCAGCATCAGCTTGGGGAGGAGTTCCTGGGGAAGGGGTGTTTGAGAATTGAAAAAAAAAAAAACAAAATTGACTAGAAGTCAATTGTGGGTACAAGCTGGCAGCTCTGTGCTCTGCTTCAGCTGGCTCTCCAGACAGCTGTGTAGATAGCTTAGCTCTTGCAGACCAAAGCTCAGTCTTTTATTTACATATCAATTCAACCATTACTGCAGGCTCTCTTTTGATTATCCCCTTGATTCTTAAAAAGAGAAAGCGAGTACATTTTTAAATTTTTATTGTTATTTATTATTTTTACACTCCAGATTTTATTCTCCCACTAACGCTGGTCCACCCTCCAACTTCTCCACATCCAATACCTTCTCTCCATTCCCCTGTCTACAGGAGGATGTTCCCATCCCCCACCCCCACCTGACTTCTAAACTCCCTGGGGCCTCCAGTCTCTTGAGGGTTAGGTGTATCTTCTGTAACTGAACCCAGACCCAGCAATCCTCTGCTGAATATGTGTTGGGGGCCTCATATCAGTTGGTATATGCTGCTTTTTTGGTGGTCCAGGGTTTGAGAGATCTCGGGGTTCCAGATTGAGACAGGGTCGTCTTCCTCCTCAGCTTCTTTCAGCCTTTCCCCAATTCAATCACAGGGATCAGCAGCTTCTGTCCAATGATTGGGTGCTGAAATACCTGATAATAGGAAGAGGGAACTTATAGAGCCCACCTCCAGCAGGAAGATGGGATCTTTTCCTTTCTGAAAGAACTACAGGGATGGAAATGGAGAGAACCCTGAGGAAAAGAAGGTTCAATGATAGACCCAAAGTGGGATCCAACTCAAGGGAAGGTCCCAAGGCCTGACAGTATTACTGAGACTATGGAGCACTCACAAAAAGGATCCTAGCATGACCGCACTCCGGAAGACCCAAGAAGCACCTGAAAGAGTCAGATGCAGAGTACATTTTTATTTTTAACATAAAGAGGTCTGCCTAACTTTTTAAACACAAACTATAAGTTTAGCTGGGTGAGATTCTATTCTACCATTCTCACCAAACCTGGACCTAAGTTTGTTCTGTTTCATGTTGTCCTAGAAGTCCGAAATCTGCCTTCCTTTGTAGCTTTCTGACAAGCTGGCTCATAAGATCAACTGCCTTTGTTGTTTTAGATCCTTACACTCCTCTTATAATTCATATTGTATTCTTATAATTTCTATAGTTGAGAAATTATACATTCTTGAACTTATGTTTTCAGAGTTCTTTCTAACAGCTTTAAGGTCTGTCCTTAGCATCAAGGCATTTACCATTTTACGAAGGAACACATTCTCACCTCCCTAGACTCATGATGTTTTTAGTTGTCACGCAGAGAACATTCCCTGTAGGAAGGACATGAAAATATATACATTCTTATACAGACAAGCCCCCCACACACAGCACCTGTCAGCACTCATGGAGATCTGTATTTTGCTGGCTCTGCTCTAGGTGTGGGAAACTGTGTTCCATTGTCCCTTTCTTGGGCCTTGCAGGACTTGCCACTCTGGCTATAGCTAACAGTACAGGGATGACAATCTATACCTTTCCTATACAGAAAGACCTCAAAACTGAATAGTTTTGTAATGAGTATGAAGAGACAAAACATGTGATTTCATATAGTGAGATATAGATAGCCTTGGGTAAGAGAGAAATCCCTACAAGCTAGGACACCTGCAGGCAAAGAACTATCCCCAGCTGCCCATAGCAAAGGCAGTTGCTGACTTGTTGTTTTCTAATCAACATGACCAAGAACAAAAGCAACGAGAGGAGACAATGTTAAATGATTATTTCTGGATAAAAGAAAGATAGAGAGGGAGGAGTATAAGGAGAGGGAGACAGAGAGAGAGAGAGAGAGAGAGAGAGAGAGAGAGAGAGAGAGGAGCAAATCTAAACTAAGACCTGTATTTGGAAACTTTAGTTTAAACATTTTTATACAGTTGCCATAAAAACATAAAAGGTAAGCATTTCCAATACTGTATGTATATCTTCCTATGCTGATATTAAGATTCAAAGAAGGCAATTATAATTTTCATTAAAGTTATAAGCATTTTAATTGTACATTTCAAATTCAGTACAGTATAGACTAAAAATTAAACTGTCTGGTTTCCTTGGTTATAATTAATAATAAATTCTGATCCTGGAAATCCATCCTTAAAAATAGAGTTATTCTTCTAAAAATATACATATTTTATATTTTACTGATATCATGTACATGTTTATGAACTGATTTACATTCATAATTTGTCACAAATCTACACAACATTAGACCTGCTTATAGACTGATGATTGAAACATAAAGCACATGGTACCTTACCTATAGGGGCATTACAGTCAAGTGGATATTTGTTTTTATAGTAATTATTACTATGTTGTAACAGTGCCTTGGGTGGTGTTACTGTTAATCTGAATGATCAAGAGTTTAATGAAAACCATTAAACTATAGGTATTATTTCATCAATATTAAGAGAAAGTAATGAGAATAGGACACACTTATATTTTAAAACATTAAGTAACTGAAACAAAACTTCTGAGAATGCAGTAACAAATGAATTTTCTGAAATGGTTGTTTTATTCTCTAAGTGTATGGTTTTAAACTTGATGTTATAGTGTTTGGGGGCACATGAGTGTGCAGTATCTATGTGAGAATTAAGAAAGCAAGTTCTGACTTTGTTAAGTGAGAAACTGTCTAGTTGGCTAAGATTATGGAAAAAGCACAAGATTTCTGATTTTGGTGCTAGAGCTGTTTTTTCCACAGCTACATGCCAAAGCTCCAGGTTTGGGCTCTGGATCATGAGCCAGCCTTCCACACTCTCAGGCTTTCAGAATTGTTACTGAACCAAGCTTTCCACTTCTCCATTTTTCTAGTTTGTACACACTCCATCATGATATTCCATAGTATTTAAGAAAGCATAAACCAAGCCCCTACTCATTCCCTTCTCTGCCATGAATCTTTGTGTCCATCCATTCTATTGATTGTGTGTTTTTCATAAATCTTGACTTAGAAATATCCATTTTTGGCCATTATAAATATGAGGCTAATTTCACTATTTTTATGATGTAGTTATTTGAAGAAAATTAGTTAATGTCTATTGTCATTGCCCAACTCAGGTGCTCAAAATGTAATGTCATTGCTTTCTTTTTTCTTTCTTTTTTTTTTTTTTTTGGTTTTTCAAGGCAGGGTTTCTCTGTGTAGTTCTGGCTGTCCTGGAACTCACTCTGTAGACCAGGCAGGCCTCGAACTCAGAAATCCGCCTGCCTCTGCCTCCCAAGTGCTGGGATTGAAGGCGTGCACCACCACTGCCCAGCCTTTTGATTTTTTTTAAAGGAGAATATCATGTAAATCAATAAATGTAGTCTACTAGTCTATATAGACTGAAAGAAAAAAAACATGATCATTTCATAGGATACAGTAAAGCCCTCTGACAAAATTCAATATCCCTTCACTATTCAATTTCTGGTTTTCTTATGGTTCCCCTAACAAGTGGAATAGGGACTATCTCAGTCTATTCCCTGCCATTGGATCCCTTTTCCCCCTACTTAGACTGCCAGGCTGGGCCTCAGTAGGAGAGTATGTACCTAGACCTGCTGTGACTAGATGCTCCAGGGTGGGGTGGTACTTAAGTGGGGATTCCCTTCTCTGAGGAGACTGTCAATGGGGGAGGAATTTGTAAGGATAGGAGTGGGAATTGAGGAGGGAGGGAGGCTGTGATCAGGATGTAAAATGAATCTAAAAAATGAAAAAGAAAAACCCTCATAAATAAATGTTGTACAGATCTACTCTCAAAAGAGAGAATTCTCAAAAGAGGAAACTCAAATAACTGAAAAGCATGTAAAGATTGTTCATTATCTTTAGTAAGGAGAGAAATGCAAATTAAGTCCACTTTTTTTTCTTACACAAGTCAGAGTGATCAAGCTCAATACAACAAATGGAAGCTCATGCTGGTGAAGATGTGGAGTAAGTTGAACACACATCCATTTCTGGAGGGAGTGCAAACTTGAACAGCAACTATGGATACCAGTGTGACAGTTTCTCAGGAAGATGGGAATCGATTTACAAGATCCACCTATACAACTCTTGGGTGTATACTCTCAAAGGAAGTTTCATCCTACTACAAAGACCCATATTCAATGATGTTCATAGCTGCATTATTCATTTTAGCCAGAAATCAGAAATAGCCTACATGTCCATCCATACATAAATGGATAATATTTGTAGAACATTATAAATTAGAATATTAATTAGCCATTAAATAAATTAAGTTGTAAAATTCACAGGTAAATGAATAGAGCTAGAAAACCATCATACTGAGTGAGGTGTCCCACACCCAGAACAACAAATACAGTATGCATTTGTTTATATGTAGATATTGCATCTTGTGGTGGTTTGAAGAGCTATGGCCCCTACAGACTCAAGTATTTGAATGCTTCGCCCATGGGAGTGGCACCATTAAGAGGTGTGGCTTTGTTGGAGGAAGTGTGTCACTCTGGGGGGTGGGCTTTGAGTTCTCCTATACTCAAGCTACACCCAGAGTGCAATTTATGTATCCTCCTGGCTGCAATTGGAGCAAAACATAGAACTCTCAGCTCCTTCAACACTATGTCTGCCTGCAAGTTGTCATGCCTCCCGCCATAATGATAATAGATAAAACTTCTGAAATTGTAAGCCAGCCCCAATTAAATGTTACACTTTATAAGAGTTTTCTTGGTCATGGTGGTTCTTCATAGCAGTGGAAATCCTAAGATGCATATTAAGTCACTGATAATCAAACAACAATCTGTTTTAACCACAGAAGTTAGACATACAGTAAAGGACTAGAATATGGGACTAGTGAGCAAGGAGAGATCGCCCTAGTAAGAGAGAATAGAAAGATGACTGTGGATGGATGAAGGGGCATAGTGGAATTGGAGCATCAAATTGGGAGTGGGAATATAAAGGGGAATGAGGTAGGGAATATAGGAGGAATAGCCAAAATAAGGGCCATTTGTGGGGTGCTTATGGAAAACTAATATAGTAGAAGCATCTTATAGCATATACATATAGGAAGTCTATGTAAATAAAATTGCCAAATTGCAGGGCAGGCAGAATCTCATCTTCATATCTCCTCTTAACAAATTAAGCTTCAAGTGCCAGTAATGAGTCATATCTAATTTCGTCATTGGCCAAAATGGTCTCATGGTAACTCCTAAACAACTCACACTTAATGAACAGCCATTGGTTGTTTTCCACAAAATGACAGTAAGGTACTATTGCTGAAAACCATAACTATACAACTCATTGAAAATGGAGCAGTTGAGCTGGTGCCTATCTAGAGTCTTTGTCTCTGTGGACTTTCAGTTCATAGTGCTGAAAGTTTCTCTTCACTTCCAAAGGAGAAAAGTAAATTCCAACCCTGCTACAAACCCATTGATCTACAGTGATGACCTCTGGAAGATAGACTGGTGTAATAGTGAAACAAAGCTTCTGGAAATCAATAAGCAATATCTGATTTGAATAAAGGCCCATTCCATGAGATAGTACCCATATCCAAGTCTATATGGGTAACCAAGAACCTGAGACTAGACAGGCCATAGACCTAGGAGAAAACCAAATACTACTGTTATAGGTGTGGGGAAATGTAGGATAGTAATAACATGACTCCTAATGACATTCTGCTACACTCAGAAATCAGTGCATTGCTCAGATATTATCTGAGAATACTCCCCGTGCACCAGATGGAAACAAACATATGAGAATTCTTAGGCAGACAAAAAGTGAGAGACCTCAGAAAACTCATTCCTTAAAGGGATATTTCCATCTAATATCACCCCTAGGGGATCACATAACTCTATAAAGAGAAAGTTAAAAGAGTGTAAAAAGTGGACAGAGAACTTTAGCAGAATATTTTCCCCACAAGTTGGGAGGAGCTAATGTGGGAGGAGGAAGGAGAGGAAGAGGATAGAAACAGGAGGAGTGAGGACAGAGATGTAGGAGTGATGGAGAGTCACACACATATCGAGAGCAGTCCTGGATAACAACTTATATCTAGGTTAGTTAATTGGTTAACACTTCCAATTGTGTGGGCATCTTGATATTTGAGCATTACCAAATATATAAAGCTATTAGATTATCTTTAACTATTAGAGTCTCATTTCTACCGGGTAGCCAATGGTCTGGGCTCAACCCAACCTTGTGGAGACAGTGTGGAAGATTGGCAGAGCCATCTCCCATGTTGGCGTCTCGTGGTTGGCAGGGTCTGTGCCTCTGGTCACCTCAGTTGGTGGCCTGAGCCAAGCAGCAGTGCAGCAGCTAGAAATCTCTGCTGCCGCTCCTGGCCACAGGCCTTGTCTATTAGGGAAGGTGGCAGGCCCCTGGAACCACAAGCCAGATCAGATGCTGCCACTTTAAATGTCTCCTGCAACAGAGGATGCCAAAGAATCAAAGTCTTCTAGAAAAAACAAGGCTGTTATATATATGACCTCACAGAAACTGTGGCAGCTGCACAGGATCTGTATAGGTCTACACCAGATGGGGTCCTATAGTTGAATGGAGAAGTAGACACATGCCCCATCTCTAACTCAGAAACTGTCTCCAATTGCTAACCATTTAAAAATGAAAGTTTAGTTTCCTCCAAGGAATTCTCCCTACGAAACAAACCACTCTCAATGACTAGCCCAATGTGCAGCAGCAGATGGCTAACAACAACAAAAAACAAAAACAAAACATAAATAAACAAAACAAACAACAACAAAAATTGACAACATTTTTGAAGTGTTTGTTGTTGTTGTTGTTTTTGTTTCATAATGTGGAATTGGGACATTCTTTTGTTTTTAACCATATATATTATATATATAACAATATATAATATATTACCACATTATATTAATATATAACCACTTATGTATTATGACTTTGGGATTTGTGGAATTCTTATATGTTTGAACCTATGCATGCCAGCATCTACATGTGTCTCTTCTGATTTTTCTTTGGATCCTATTCTTCTGTTTGTTTTTACTTATTCAGAATATTTTGGTTTTGTTTTATCTAATTTTATATTATTATTCTTTAGTATTCTATGGAGAGATAGAATGGTTGTGAAAACAGATGAGAGGGAAAGTGAGGAGGAACTGGGAAGAGTATATAGAGGGGAAACTAAGCAGAATATTTCACATGGAAAAAATCTATTTCCAATTTTTTTAAAAAAATAATGAGAATATGTTTATAAAATACAGAGCATGGATCTGATTCTTTGTTTATTGACTCTAGAAAGTGAATCTTTAACTTGGCACCTTTAGAAACTAGTTTACTTATCTGTAAAATGGAGACGATGAAATTATTGTCTTTAGAAGTATAAGCAGGGTAAAATTCAGAAAATGTGAGCCAAAGAACGAACCTTTTTAAAGTAAGCCTTAATTTATAGAAAACTGTTATCTTCATTATGAATACATAGGCTACATGTGATAAAAATCAGATATCTCAGGAACCTGTTTTTGGAAGAGCTTAGGTTTTCCATTGCTTGCCTCTGAAGGAATTATTAGTCCACATAAATAAATGTGTGCAGCAAGAAATAGCAGTGGAATGTTGTTCTAATGGCCTTTTTGTGGACTATATCATTGCTTTGAATTAAACTTCTAAAATGTATTCTTGAAGTCATTCAAAACATCTTCTAGCAAGTGACAGAAAGATTCAGCTGTCAATTTGCAATTTGTACAGAATTGAACCAAGAAGACTTAATAACATCTGAAACAATTCACAGGCTTATTGATGCAGTTTTCCTTCATAAACCTCTAAGAGAATATAAATCTCTAACCTTTTCCTCATTAAGTCCTTCAATTACAAATAGATGAAAGATTAAAGAATCATTTGCTTGATTTAAAAATACTAAATAAGTGGGAATGAAGAATGATGCAGCCAGGCCTGTGTTTGTAGACAATCTGCCTGGCCACACTCTGTTGGGGACCTGGATGATGTCTTTGGTAAACATTACCACCAAGGGCTATGTGGATATCTATGGTCAGTGCTGCAGCCTGAAGCACCTTTGCTGTCTCTAGGCCATGCTGTTACCAGTGACAAAACTGATATGAGTGGCCTGTGCTGCTACTTGAGGCCACAGTGATGTCCAGGTTCTTGATGCTGTTGAAGGCCATGTCTGGGTCCAAAGCCCTACTCTAGCCAGGATCTGTAGTAATGTGTGTGATCTGAATTCCACCAAAGGCTATGTGGATCTCTGCTGCAGCCTGAACAGGTCGATGTCTCTAGATCATGCTGACTCAAAGGGCCACATTGATATGAGTGGCCTGTGCAGCCACCTGAGATCATGATAATGTCTGTGGTTCAAGCAGCCTCTGAGGATCTTGTCTGAGTTACTTGTGGTATTACTACACAATGTAGCCATGCTCTTTGTCTTTTCTGTCTTTGGATGCTGCATGGAGGTATATGATCCATGTTCCCACTAACTGTGAAGAGCAAATTGGCTACTTTTGCTATGATATAGCTGACTAAAGCATAGTGGAAAAGAATAGACATGGAAAACTTCTTTGACAACCATGCCTCAACACCTCACCTGTCACAAAAAGCAACAATTTAAACAAGAAGCCATTGAAGAGAACTCTTAAAAGGGGAACAGAAATGCTGAAGGATATCTCTCTATAATCGATTGCTTCAGGCAGGGGTGTGTGGAAGGGGAAGGAAGGAGTCCGTTCTATTTAAGAGGCAGGCCACTTGGAGTTTGACCATCTTTCAGTGAGTATATAGATGACACAAAGTGGACTATTTCTTTATTATTTTTGGTTTTAATATCTGTGGGGGAAGGCCACAAGATAAGTTGGCAAACATGCAAAGACTGGGAAGGAACTGTGATAAGGTGCATGTCCTGAAACTCCCAGAGCCTCAATAAAAGTGCTATGTTGGGAGGAATTAAAATTATGCTTTAAAATAAAAGAACTTAATTGAAATATTAAAAGATATAATTAGAATGTTCCATGGGCGTTTCAAGTATGCCATGTCACATACACAGTTCTTTTTAATTCCTGTGTATATTGTTTTTTTTGTTGTTTTTTTTGCTTTTGTTTTTCTTTTTGTTTTGCACCTGACTCAGATTCTAATTAACGTTGAATAGGAACAACAATTGACAGTATGAACGTCTTTATGTACCTCTCTTCCTCACCATGTATTAGCAGTTTTCCCAATAGTGAGTCCTCGAACAGCTTTCCACTCAACCAAAAAGTATCCGTGGTACATCCAATATATTCTAGTAATAGTGAGATTCAAAGGACACAGAAAAGAAATTCCACATGGACTGTAACTCTTCTCCCAGTATCACATTGTAATCATAACAATAGACCATAGCCCATCATCACTCTCTTAGGCCACTGTGTTAACCTTATAATTGTATTTGAAGACACTTTTCTGACATAATGGACTATTCTCAACTAGGCAGGCAGACACTAGCAAGAATGCACTACTATGCTTATGCCCTCCAGTGGTGTCCCAATTGAACCAGAGGAAAAGCAATACTCAATCACCCCATGAGATTTTATCTCCATCCACATATTCCTGTTCCCCATCTTGTTATTCCATATCTAACATTTGGCTTCCTCAGAAATTCATGAAACCTGCTTCTTACAAAATATCTTAGATGGTCATGCCTCACCATGTTACTTTACTGATATTGTTAAAACTTTGCTCCCTCAGATACCTTATGATTCTTTCAATTCTCTACCTCCATACTGGATTCCCTAGTATGCTTATTTTTTATAAACAAAGACACAGTAACAATATGACATATTTTTTTCTATTTTGGCTATTGGTTTGTTTGTTTCTTTGTGTTAGACAATATTCACTAAAACACTTTTTCTATGATTAAAATGACTTTATGTAAATTATATATATATATATATATATATATATATATATATGCAGTAAGTATTTATTGAATGAGTTGCTGTGATACTCCTTTATCATGTTAACACAGATCATGCATCTTATATCCATGTGGGACCATGAAAAGGATAGCTTGGTCCTGGTCGAGCACAGGCCTCGAACCCTAGACACTAATGGGATGACAGTAGGTGTTTGGCCTCACTCCTAGACCTCAGGCTCCTGACATGTGGCCAAAGACCTCCAATGATCACACCTTTCAGTCACATAGGGCAACACCTCTACCAGCCCCTACACAGGTAGAGGGTATGACTACAGGCCTCAGCCTCAAGAGATTTCCATATTAATGAGATACCTGAAGGCCAGAGGGCGTAGCCAATTAAGCATTCTTTCCCAGACCCTCCTCCCCCCTTGCTCCTTATTTAACTCAGGTCTCCCAGGGAGGGGGTGGATATAGCCAGATTCATTCACTTTCTGCCATGACAATAAACTCTTTAAAACCCCATAGACTTCCTCATATCTTTGGGGCATGCCATGGAGAGCCATAAAGGAGGCCTTAGACTATTGAGCTGCTGCTTAGTCTCCCACTGAGGACTTCTCTATGTTCCCTCCACGGAGACTGCTAATTCAAGCAAGCCAGCAGAGCCAGCCAAGAGTGTCCTGGTAACCAAGAGTCTCTCCCCCTGAGTGCGGCAGACACATGGGATCCACAACTCCACCCAACAGGACCCATGGCCGCATGTGCGAGCTAACAGCCCCAAAGCTGAAAGGAAGAAGCATAGAGGCTTGATAAGACAGTCAGAGCCAGAAGGAGTGAGAGTCTTCATAAAAGTCCGAGCCATGGGGGAAACATATGGAAGCTGGGCTGGAGCTGGCAGCTCCTGGAAGCAGTTCTTCCAGGTCCAGGCTGAAATTCTCAACCATAAGAAAGAAACTGTCTCAAAATGAAAGGGACATTTTTCACCCAAGGGGAGAAGTCACAGGGATGATGGGAGCAAGCAGGATCCCGGACTTGCTACTTCAGGCAAGCCAGCTGAACTAAGTGGCTGCAGCTGGCCTCAAATGACAGAGCAGGAGGGAAAGAAGCCTATGATAGCTAGCAGGCAGCACTAGAAAGACTGATTCCTGGGGGAGACATGCTGGGGACTAGAGCTTGGAGCCAGTGCTCCTGAAAGAGAGAGGACAGTCTGTCCAGTCCTGGACTGGAGTTCTAAGCCATGAGAAAGAAAGAAAACTGCCTCAAAAGGAAAGGGAAATTTCTCACCCAAGGGAAAGAGTCTTAGAATGAGGGTCACGGTAGGTACTGTGGCCTGAAATGCAGCTGTTAGCAGTGAAGGAGCCCTCTCTGTGGGGCTGGGAGATGGGTAGGGAGTGAAGGCTAGGGAGTTGCTGCCATCTTGCCTTTGAGCTTGAGATTGTAGTTAAAGGACAAAGGGAAGAAGTTGGTCAGGAACACATGGAGAAAGAGAGAGAGAGAGAGAGAGAGAGAGAGAGAGAGAGAGAGAGAGAGAGAGACTTAGTCTTTTGAACTAGGCAGGAGTTAGACTGTAGTTAAGAGTCAAAAGGTAGAAACTGACCAGGAACATATGGAGAGAGAAAGAGAGGGACAGGGAGAGGCCTAGGTCTTTTGAACTAGACCAGGTGTTACTCACTGTCCTTGAGTTCTGTGGAGAGGTTCTTTGTGGGTGCCAGTTGCGGGTACTCTCGGAGCTGGCTATGCCCACATCCGCCACCACCTATGGGGCTGTTAGCTCATGTGTGTGGGCATGGGTCCTGTTGGGCAGAGTTGTGGATCCCACAGTGTCTTCCACAGCTCAGGAGGCAGAAGCACAGGAATTTGACTGAATTCCCCTCCACGTGGCACCATGTGGATGCTGCGGGGCTTCGTCCAGGTGTGGGGAGATCTCAATCTGATGTCCTATGGGAGCAGGGCTTTTGAGTCTCCAGCTTTTGGTGCTCTCTGGGCAAACAAGGCTGACAGGGAGGCTGGTAGTCTATGTCTTTGGGCTCCCAGATGCTGCTGGGGCTTCGTCCAGGTATGGGGAGATCTCAGTCTGATGTCCTATGGGAGTAGGGCTTTTGAGTCTCCAGCTTTTGGTGATCTCTGGGCAAACAAGGCTGAGCAGGGAGGCTGGTAGTCTATGTCCTTGGGCTCCCAGATGCTGCTTGGAGCCGCAGAAGAACAGAGTCGTTAGGACATATGGGCTGGAACGCCCATAGCTGAGAAGAACAAGGGGGAGGGAAGCCCTGACAGCACCCCATGGTTAGAGACTCTTGGTTGCCAGGACTCACTTGGCTGGCTCACTAGCCTACTTGAGTTGGTGGCTTTTGCAGCAGAATGTAGAGAAGTTCTCAACAGGAGATTAAACAGTGGCTCAATAGTCTAAGGCCCCTTCTATGATTCTCCACGGCAGACCTCAAAGACACAAGGAAGTCCATGGTTTTCAAAGATTTATTGTCATTTTGGAAAGTAGATGAATCTAGTTGTACCCCTTACCTCCATGACGAGCCTTTGGTTAAATATTGTTTGTAAGGAGGTAGGTCTGTGAAGGAATACTTAATTGCCTATGCCCTCTGGCCATCAGATATCTCATTAATATGGAAATCTCTTAAAGCTGAGGCCTTTAGTCACGCCTTCAACCTGTGCTAGGTGACACAAACCTCTCTTTGGGAGATGCTGTAGAGGGCTGAAGTTAAATGAAAGGTACCAGGAGGCCTGTCCGGGGTTCGAGGCCTGTGCTCCACCAGGCACCCAGCTGCCTCTCACAGCCAAAAAATACCATTGCCTGAAAGAATATGGACTGTGCACAGGAGGTGTGAGGACATGTGGGGATACTAGGAGTTGTACTAGCCCTTGATACCGTTTTCAGTAAGTCTAATGCAGGTACAGTACCAGTTACACATGAGGAAACATTTCAGTTATACTGACAATAATAAATTGTTGAGAGTCTTACCAGATGACCATGACATTTCATTTCAGCATAAATTATAAGGATATCAAGAATATAATACTAAAAATATTATGTTAGGATACTATGGGGATATTGTTTTAAAGTTCTATGGGCCCCTTCTATAGTGCCTTGTCCTTGACAATCATAAAGAATCCCAGTAATACGGGTAATATTAAATTGCTGCCAAAATGTCTCAAATGCTCAGTTGTGATAGCCACTTCCATTATCTGTTTTTTTGTTTTGTTTTATGTTTTTGTTTGTTTTTTTTTGGTTTGTTTTTCTTATTTGTTTTTTAATTGGATACTTTATTTATCTACATTTCAG
>NW_021604634.1:6078704-6104268 GCF_004785775.1 Grammomys surdaster | reverse complement strand
CTCCTCCACTTTCTATGAGGGTGTGCCTTAACCCACACACACACTCCCACCTTCTGGGACATATGTTCCCACCCACCTTTGCTTACCTATACCCCTGTTTTTAGACCTTGTGGAACAGAGAATCAAAAAGAGAAGTTATAATAACTCTTGTATTTTTCTTAAATGTGACCAGTTATTTGGACTCAATTGTATACTGGTATAGAAATCAATCCAATATTGGAAATAAAAGTCTTTATTTGGAAGTCTGGTTCTTGACATTTTCAGAGACATATTTGGAATTTAGCTACAGTTCTCTGTCATGTTATGTTAGCAAGAGATACAGTTGGAACAGGATCTAGATTTCAAACAAGTGTTAGGACATGTGTTAAGGCTCTTTTAATTGTCAAGTTAAAATTGCTTGTTTTTTTCTACAGTATTTATTGTAAATTGCATTGATTACACACTTTATAATTGTGTTAGTGTGTTGAAATCCTGCGTGTTAGTTACAGAGGTCTTTCAACCAGCTTTTGTTTTATTGCCCTGAGCATCACAGAACCTTGGTCTTCTGAAAAAAACTCGCAAGTATTCGGAGAAGTGAATCAGGCTTTAAGCAAGAGGATTGTGGGCTTGATTATTGCTGGTATAACAGCTTTAATTACATTAATTGCTAGCACCACTGCTTCTGCAATTGCTTTTACACAAGAAGTTAAGACAGCAACTTTTGTTAATCATTTACCAAAAAATGTTACTAATGTGTTGAATATACAAAAGGATTTGGATAGGCATTTGGAACAACAGATTTATGCTGTATATCTTATTCTAATTATTGGAAGGAGGTTCAGAGTTTAAGAGTAAGGAGCCATCTCGAGTGTCATGCCTAATTCCATTGGATTCAGGTTAGTTCTAAAATTTACAGTGGTAGTCATTATTAGGAAAAAGCTTAACGACAATTTCAGTATATTTGGCATAATTCTAACACCTCTCTGAATGTTTTAACTTATGATAATGAGCCTATGAATTTAAAGAATGCTGTTCTCCTGAGCATTGATGCAGCAGATAATGCTGATAAAATTACCAATGGCCTGAGGTAAATATTTTTATTTTGGTCAAGCTTCAAGAATGGCACATAGAGCTTGATCATGCTAGCCCTTTTTGTCCTGGGAATAATTTATTTCTGCCCATCACGTTAAAGCTTTTCTTTAACAACATCAACATGTTGGTAGCCAAGATACATCGCTTGAACCTGAAGGCTATTAAATTAACAAGCTGGCAAGCCAAGGACTGGTAAGATTCTGCACAGAGCCTTACCAACCTAAAACAAAAGTGCATTTTTTATAATGTATATTCCACGACAGGTAAGGAAGGCATTCTTGGCAGAATGACCTAAGACAGGCTCAGTCTTGCTTATGAATTAAAAAGGAAGGAGAGGCAGGTAGCTTTTGGGGCTGCTTGTCAAGAATATGACATGGGCCAAGGACAAGGAAATGGGCTGCTTGGCAGGAATATGACATTGGCCAAGGACAAAGAAGTAGGTTTCAGGCAGGAATCTGACATAAGGCTAGAACAGAGAAGTAATTTCAGTCAGGAATCTAAATCTTAGGCTAGAACAAAGAAGTAATTTCAGGCAGGAATCTTAGACCAGAACAATGAAGTCGGCTTCAGCTATGAAAACGACTGTGTGCTAGGACAGGGAAGTTGGCTCAGATATTTTGGTCATCCTGATAAGCCATTGGAAACAGTGATTAAGGGAGTATTCATGGAATTTTGTTTATTGCCTTGCTTGGTCCTTGACTATTTGTGTTTATTGTCTTGCTTCTTCCTTGACTATTTGCATCTATTGTATCACTAGTTCCTCAACCTAGAACTGACCTTAATACTTGCATGTAATTAAAATCGTATAAAAGCAAAAAGGAGAAAGGGGGATACGGTAGGGGGTTTCTAGAGAAGGGAAATGGGGAAATAGGATGACATAAAAATGAAAATAAATAAAATGTCCAATAAAAAAGTTGCCTATAAGGTTAAAAAAGTAAAAAGATACTAGGAGAATTGGTACAGTGTGTTTAACAGAAAGAATAAAGATATTTTGGCCTCTCTTTGGTTTCTTATTACATCTGTTTCTCTGCACTTGCCCATGTGGTAGTCAAGAGTAAATATTGGCTTCTCTCCATTTCTGAAGAATGAAGGGAAATGTAAAGAGAAGCAATCCAGTCATCCTTAAGTCTACATTTTATCTACATTAATTTGAAAATTCAAATATAGCCTTAGAACTTATGAGATTTATGATACTGGGAGAGTTATTAAACAGTTTGGGGTTTCAGTTTATCAGTTGTAAAATAATACTGAAAATCATTATTTCACAGCACTTTCATGAGAAGTAACTGGTAAACTAATTGACACTGTGCATAATATAGATGCAACATTTAATTTGTTATATTTACTAAACATAGAACTATTTGCTTATTGTCTACATTTCAAAAGCAATGAATATTTGTTTTCTTTTTGTTCCTTCAGAATGAGCTAACTCTACTATGAGAATTTACTATGGAAAGGATATATACATACATATGTATATATGTATATGCATGCCAGTGTCTATAAGAATATTTTTGTATGAAATGAATTTGGTGAAAAGAAGCTATGGTTTCATCTGATTAGGGTAAAATAAAATTCACCCTCATATATTCTTAGGCTGTGGGAAAACACGGCTTTAAACAGACCACAGACAGGGTCAAAGCTCACTGAATTCTATCAGCCTCCCTCAGTTGTCTGTTTGCTGCAGATAACAGTATGATGGCAATTGACTCTAAATAGATTAAAACGCTTATCATCAGGTGATTTGATTCAAGGTTAGTTCCTGTGAAATATTGAGGTTTTATATTTTTAAGTTTTTCAAGCTCTATGGTTGATTAGTTAATGTCAAAGCTATTAATCCTCTCAGAACAAGCTTTATAACTTCTAAAAAACCAGAACAGCCTCTCTAGGCTGCCCCTGAAGGCAACTGCAGGCATTCACTGGGCAAGAAATTTGAAGTAAACTTTATTTGTAGAAAAGAGTAAAATTGAACTCAAAAACTTCTGTAAAGCAAAGAATATGTCATTAGAAAGAAGAGGCAGCCTGCTAAATAGGAAAAAAAAAATCAGCTATACATCTGACGGAAGGTTAGTATCTAGAACAACAAAGAATTCAAAAAACTAAACACCAATAATAAATACAACTCAAGTATAAATTGGAACATAGAATTAGACGGAAAATTCACAGAAGAAAAATATTCAAGAACTATTTAAAAAGTTTTCAACATCCTCAGACATCATGGAAGCATATATTAAAACTTCCAATTTCATTTTGCCACATTTAGAATTAATGAGAATAAAATTACAAATGTTGTACAAGTGCTGGCCTGGTAATACCTATTCACCGAAGCTAGGAGAACAAACTCTTGTGTTGGGAGCCGCGGCAGGTGCTGGCAAAGTCTGCCATCGCTAGGTGGCGCTGTCAGCCATAATTCTTCCTAGTAAACAAGTAATTTGCGCATGTGCCATGGTAAAAGCCCGCCAAAGTTAAAGCCCATCCCACGGCGTTTGGCGCGCAACGAGTAAGCAGCCAATCAGAGGTGAATACACCACTCTAGGGTTTATAAGCAGTGCCTTCCCAGGTCTCCTTCGTCTTCTTCCACCATTTTGGTTTTTGGGAATAAACGTGTTCATACGGAAGGATTCTGGTGTGTGTGTGTGTGTGTGCGCGTTCTTGCCGGCGAGACACTACATGCGCGCCGCACACTCTTGTAACCATTATATAAATCAGTGTGTAGTTTCATCAAAATGCTAGAAATAGATGTGACATATAATCTTGTTATATACCATGTCTGAGCCTATGCCTAAATTTTTTATTAATATATACTTTCGTATTTATGTTAAGTTTTGCTCAATTTATAATAGCCAAGGAATGGAAACACTCTAAATTCCCATCAACAAATGATGGATAGTGAAAATGTGCTTAAGTATATATAATGGAATAGTATTCCACTGTAAGACTTTTTCCAGTTCACAGTTAAATGGATGAAGTTGGAAGTAATCATTCTGAGATAACCCAGACCCCACAGACAAATGACACATGTTTCTTTCTCAAAGATGAATGTTGCAAAGAACATACTCATTACCAAATAGCAAGTATTCACCACCAAAAATACATACATGTAATATTATATAGACTGAACAACTTATATTTAGGAATATACATATATATTCCTAAATACATATATGTATGTAACAACAAATAATTTAAAAATATCTAATGAAATGAAAGGATAACAAGGAGGAGTATATGGAAGCAAGGAGGAAAAGTAAGGAGAACTAATTTAATTATGTTATAATATCAAGAATAAAGAAATAATGAAAAATGTGAATTGTATCTTTGAACCATTAGATATATGTACTTCAATGGAAATGTCCATAGAAGGCAAGAAATTAGTTAGGGGGTCATGGGTGTTAGTAATGTAAGAGGAATGGAATGTAGTTGGTAGGAAGTAGGAAAGAAAAATCATGGAGCAGAATGGGTTAAATTGGATGAGCAGTGGGCAGGCTGCACAGGAGAGAAGTAGACACTAAACTAAAGACCCTTTAACAAGCTGTGTGTAAATTTAGTACTATAAAAATTTCCTAAAATGTGTACATATTTATATGAGAAAATAGTGTAATTGGTATTACCCTACCAAGGGGTTTCTAGGCACTATAGGCTACCAATTAAATATCCAGTACCAGATATGAGTTATCACTTGACAAGTCATTGGTCAGTGGAGTCCCAAAGAACATGCTCCCTGCAAATAAACATTATAAGCTGTTGCTCTTGCTCTTGTCTACTCTTCAAACTTTGATATGTCTGTATTACTGAAGACAGAACATAGTTGAGTCACAGAAAATGGAGAAATCAAGCTGCTACTAAACTGGAAGCTTCATTCCCACTAGCGTGCATCAGCAGTGCTGGAAACTGCAATGCATACTGCCAGGGTACAAGTCAATAAGTCAATAGTCATACTCAGCTGTGAACCTTTGAAAGATACAATCAAGAGTGATCTGGAAAGAAATCACACCAGTATGATAACAGAATGAATGTTATGTGTAAGCAACTACTTTCTGATTGTTTTTAAGGACTAGTTCACTATAACTGTGTGGGTACTGTTAACTAAGACCTCAACCAAGTGACTTGCTAAGTTGTAGGCCTGGGGTGTGGGCATTGCATAACATTATTATTTTGCTAAGTGGACATTATAAACGGATCCCTATGTTCTTATCTTTATACACATAGATTAGTACATCTTTAAACCCTTCATCAGAGAAATTTTCTTCTGCAATAAATGGTTTATACAAAGACCTGCAACTAACCAAAACAGAAGACCAAGAGACGATGGGGGTGCTCAGCATTAAATGGTGCATTTATATCACACCTTCTCCTACCAAGGCTAAGGGATCATCATGTAAGTAGACCAGAAACATTGTAAGAGATACAAACGATGGCTATATGCAGTACAGTGTGTGCCGAACATTACTGGACATCACTTACATTGCTTATAGTAAGTGTGATTTCACAAATCCTCCAAAATCAAGGAAATCAATATTCAATGTGTGGAGGAGGGGTTCCCCATTAGCTGATCAATGTGTTAATTGATGAATTCTAGGTAAGGAAATTTCAGCTTTCTTAAGGCATGTAACCCCTCCGAGGCTAGTCATACTTCAGTACATAGTTCTATTTACTCATGCATATACAGATAGCTAGAAGTAGACTAAATAAGTTTACAAATAGACTATATGAAACTGAAAAGGAAAATGATTGGTATAGAAGAAATTTGAAAGGAGGGAAATGGGATAAATTTGTTCAAAACACTTGTAAATGTATAAAAGTTTCAAACAATTAAAAATTATTAAAAATCTACTGTGGTGCATCAAGATGGATTACAAAGGGACTTAAAGCAGACTGTAAGAGATACCAATGGAGATGACCCTCTTCCACAGGAATGCCATTTTAGTATAAAGAACTTGTGCCTAAAAACAGATGTGAAAATCAATTTACCCATAGGAAGAGGATGTATATTTGTTATGGAATATGTAAAGCAGCAATAAAAATGAATATTTTATGGTCCATAGTGAATGTTCCATAAATAACCTTGTCAAATACTTCATTCTTATAGGATACTCAGCTAGGCAAATTGTCATAAATTAAGCAAAATTATCTTGAGAAAGAATTTCACAGTGTCTTCAGGAAAGGAAAAGGAAATCAATTAAAATTCACTGTTAGTTCCATAGTTTTAAAAGTATAAAAGACATTAAATATGTCAAAAGATTAGTGGAACCAATCACACAGGGTGAATGGCAAAAACAAACAGGAGATTTGACTGTTACATAGAGATAATTGTCAGTTTCCCCCCACAGGTTCTAGACCTGAGGAAACAAGGAGGGCAAGAAGAGCTCTTTCAAAACCTACATAACTAGAAAGGGGCCTTGGAGAATACTTCAAGGTGTTCAGTCAATCTGGGACTCATATGCAGAATAGCCAGGTGTAATGAGTAAAAGCAGAGTTAAACAAGCAAGCAAACAAATCTTGATGTTCTCAGGGTATCTTTAATATTCATTTCCTGACCTCTGGCTGAAGCTTCTAATAGGTGAGGTTGCCATTGAATGGCTGATCCTAACCTGGTCATCTGTGATAGAAAATACTTGGCAGAATCTGAGCAATTCAAAGTAGGGGGCTTTAAATGTGAGTTTCGAATGTGGTTACATAGCCTCATCTTTTGAAAAGTAAATCTCATAGACAGGTTACAAAATAAGCCTCTGATCTGTTGTATATGAAATATGTAAGTTATTGGGATCACAGAGTCAGTACACTTGTTTTAATCAGTTATGACTCATTCATATAGATATGAAAGTTTCACTTAGAAGAGATGCTTTCCACTGTAGAGTAGAAACAGAAAAAATAGAGGAAAGTAAAACCTTTTGTATGCTGTCTGTGGTTTTTTTTTTATGTTTTTACCTGTGCCATTGGTTTCTCTTGTGCAGACTTCCTTCAAAAATATTTATCTTTTCCTGTGTCACAAAGTAAAATTGAGAAGCTTTCAAGGAAGCTTTTCAAGAAGCCTTAATTAACATATGCAGTACAAACTACAACTAAAATCTAAACTGTTGGAAAACTATCAATGGCATCATATGACATTGTCATGTCATAAATATGGCCACGAGTCTATACTTACCTTCCTCACTATCTTTATGTCTGGAGAACTATGGAGCAATTGTCCATGGTCGAAGATAGAACTCTCCTCTCTAAGTTTAGGTTTGTGAACAAATTGACAACTATGTCATTGGGGTTACTTAAGAGGCCTGGCTTCCACTGTTGCTCACACTCACTAATGATAAACAGTATTTGATACCAAAATGCGAAGAAATCTGCCCTGGTGGGGATGACATCCACAGAATGTCAGATTCAGTGGCTTCTGGAATTTACATGTTTTATCCAGACATGAGAAGCGAATGTCTTTTTTTTTGCTGTCTTTTATAGATGTGTAGGCACCATGTCAATTAGAAAATGAAGTTTACAAACAACTTAGGAAAAATGGTTTATTTTACAATGCATCATAGAATATAAAAAATATCTTCCAGTACATGATCATTTGGTCTTGACACTTTCGGGTGAAAAGAAGCTTTTATAATACAGATTTTACAGATGAGTAAACACAAAATTATGGGGCCATATGGATATGTATCAACTTCTCTTGATGGAGTACACTAATTAACAGAGTTATATTTGCACGCTGGTGGAAAACACTGCAGTAATTAGTCAGTTCAGTATAAGAAATGAACTCACCACTTACAGACTTTTATAAAAGTTATAAATCACTTCATTTTCGTTGACTGCACAAAAGCTAATAATATACACTGTTTGCAGTAGTTTCATTCACAGAATCACACTTTTTTGTGAACAAGGAATAGATTTAATGTAAATCTCTGAGAATGGACTTTGTCATATGACTTTCAGTATGTTTCCTCATTAACCATAAACATGGAATTAATATATTATAGAAAATATATAGAATGGCAAGACATACTCCTGCCTCTCCAACTGTTACTTTAATGTCTTATTATCCATTGTATTAATTGAATTTAGTATGTGTCGCTTTTTTACCATACTTTTGTCAGCATACTGTTTTCAGAGAAGTATCTATTCACACCATCCCAAAATATACTAAGTTCATCTTTGAACAAAGGGCAAACTCTTGGGTAAGCACCTAGTGTGCTCAGAAACACAGCATCAACTCTGTCTATTCTTTGAAATATATTTTCTGTAACCCTTACTTACTTACCATCTAAAAGTGAAATGTCCTCAAGCCTGTTCATGACCTAATTACTATATATACAGATGTTTTCCTGCATTTTTTGCCAATAGTGTCTCTCACTCCCTTTTTAGGAAGTTTACACTAAAGAGGACTCTTCTGGTGCTC
Source organism: Grammomys surdaster (assembly GCF_004785775.1). Lineage (NCBI taxonomy): Eukaryota > Metazoa > Chordata > Mammalia > Rodentia > Muridae > Grammomys > Grammomys surdaster. The sequence goes on along the minus strand of NW_021604634.1, from coordinate 6,095,807 downwards.
CTAAGAAAATGCTATTCTCATATTTCAAATTCTCACATCGTAATTATACCATATCAACTATATTTTATTTGCTCAATAGTCAATTGTGTTTTTTGTTTTACAGATGAGAGAGACCCAAGGAAATCTAATTAGTGTTTCCAGATGGATAACATGGTAAAAAACATTATGAGTGGAAGTGTCATCTTTCTATACTCCTAAGCACCATTCTTCCACCAGTCTCCACCATTATCCTTTTCCTCAGAGTGCTGAAGAAGAGGCTTTGGCATACAGATTGCACAGACATCCCCTCCCCCCAAAAAATCTATCAATATTTATATAAGATTAACTCCAGAGAAAATGAATAAAGAACACAAATTTAATATTGTGATATAAAAGAAATATTTTTATTTTAAATAACTTACACATCATATGTCCTTGGTCAGCTGTAAGTTTTGTTTGAGTATCAGTGAGTAGTAAGAGACACCCCCAAACAATTTTTCAATGAATGGCTGGAAAAGAGCATGGCTCAGCAGTTGAAGAAAATAGATGACAGGGACAAAGAATGTGCTGAATGCAAAACTGTTATGATTCCCAAAGTGAAAAGTGACGGTGTGATCATGCTGGTTCACATGAATGAGGGACTTCTCTAAATGCTCCAGGAAAATGACAGAAGCTTGATGAAGCTTGATTTTGCATTTGTTTCCTGACATAGGGAAATGAAGGAATGTTAGAGAAGAACATGTCCCTCTTTAGGAAAACAACAGAAAGCACATAACCTGGTGTCCCGGGGCAAGTCCTAAATTTTGTTCTTGACATTACTTACTTATATTTCTTCCCTTTGTTTCTCTGATGGGTTTACTCAAATAATATAATTTAGTTAAATAAATTTTAGAACAATGTAAACTCATTACAAAATAAATAGTTAAAATTCTAAATTAAAAGTTGCTTTGGAATTGTTGAGTTGTATAAGTGATTAAAAACACATTTTTTAAAATTGCTATGTAGTTTTCTTTCTCCAGTCTTTTTAAATGGGATATACAGAATGTTAACTAAAGAGATAAGAAACAACTAATTAACTCAAGTTCCATTTATCATATTGTTTTACCTATTTAATGATATCTTGTCTGCATCTTTCTCATTAAGCAATGATAAAAAAATGTTTAATGGAGGATGCATAGCAATGTATGCATAGCAACTAACTGTTTTGCTCATGAGATGAAAACAATTCACTGTCCTTACTATATCCATTTAGGATTCAGATGAATTTTAAATAACTTATTTATTTCACTTCCCTCCAGAATTAAGAATTACTATCATTCAAACAATTTATTTGACTATTGAAAAAAGGTGCATTGTTTGTTGTTGCTGCTCAAAGGTGATGAGATTCAGAACAATGTTATCCAACTTATTTCAATATTTGTAGTTCAGGGAAATTCATAATTAATCTAAAAATAAAAGAAGCAAAACCTTTAATGTAAGAAAATCTTGACTTTCTTTGGGGAATACAGAAGAAGCTAATGCAAAGCTTAAGAGAATATTCACATGATGTCGAAGATCAAACTTAAAATCTCGGGAACAGAATTGTTAATCTATTCAATGCTCTGAAATATCTTTAATAGGGCCAAAAATAGGAAAAAGAATCAGGATCTCGAGGACAGGGTTGATTCTCCTTTAAAGACTTTGTGACATTGATCTCCAGTTACGCTTGCAGCACATTTTAATTATCTGACTAAATCAAGTTGTGACAAATCAAATATCATGTCTATTTTGTGAAATGATGCATAAAATATCCGAGGTATAAAAACAGGTACAGAAAAAAATCAGAATTAGACACCAGAACATGAACCTTGTGTTGAGAAACTGCACTGCCCTTTGACAGAATTACAAAGCTTAACTCAGTCTGACATGGGTTTTTCCCGTAACACAGGAGACCTCCAAGATTCTAAAGACTGAATCAACAAATTTACATAGTGATGAATTTAAAAAGAGCTCACTGAATCAATATACCTACTATGCCAGTTTATTTGAATTCCCTTTGTGAATAAGATATTAACTGTTAAACTTGTGTGATGGTCTTGAACACTTCTTTCCACTGAAAGTGCTATTTTTTAAGTTTGTCCAAAGGTTGATATTAAAGCAATAAAGTCTCATTTACTTACTTAATAGGTATTTTAATGTTCAAAAACCTCAATATTGGATTTTCTGAAGGCACCTATAAGGAGCTCCAAAATATACTTGAAAGCTTTTTCTGGACTCTCACATCTCTATTACAAGATAGCATCTCTAATGCAGCCATCCACTGACCTCAAGTACTCTGGGCAGTAATCCTAGCATCTCCTTTCTTGACAAGTCCATACTTGTAAGTTAATTGATCATCACCTACAAGGAGATCCGTCTGCTAAGAAGGAGATATTTTTATCATGGAGTAATCATATAGCAGTTACATGTGAGTCATCCATCTTTAAATTTATACTTAATTTTGATGTAAAAAAAGAATGTATCTGTTTAGGGGGTTTGAGGCATAAATACATTTAAGTAGAGAATAAGTTGATCAGTAGGATTTTATAGATCTGTAAAGAATTGGGAAAACCTGTAAATCTACATGACAGGTGCATGGTGGTTTATCTACTCAGTTTAATTGACTTCATTGTTTGGAATGAAACACACAGGGACATATATATCAAGTCTTTCAGATTCCTCATTCAAGGTTAATCATGTCCAATGAGGACTTATAAAGTGATGACAAAATAGTGGAACTAATTTAAATGATAATCTGAAGTGCCAACTTTTAATTAATGGGCACAACATTACATGTGGTAAAAATAATTTGACTAGCAAAATGGGTAAAGGACATGTGTAAAGTATGTATTTTGCTAGAGGAAGATAATATTCAATACGCCAGTACATTTTCTTCTTGGACAATTTGTCAAATTAATTCAAAGTGATCCTTTGAATGCTATTTTCCTTTTATGAGCACATGTATGATGTTTGTGTACATACCTGTGTGTGTTTATGTGTGTGTGTGTTTGTGTGTGTGTGTGTGTGTGTGTGTCTTGGCCAGAAGTCGACCCAGAGCGTCTTCTTCACTCAGTTTTCATGGTTTTCTAAGTAAGGGGCGCTTGAATTCAGCCTTCTCTCTTTAAGCTAGTTTAGTTAGACGTGCCCTTCTCTGTCTTCAGATAGCTGGGATTCCAGGTCAACAACTGTGTGCTTCTATCTGTGTGCTGCAAGTACTCCACAAGGCAAGTTGATTATGTTTCCAATATTTAATAATTGCTTTATTTCTTTAGCTAATTTTTTATTACAATTTACTTTATCTCCATTTACTTGTTGATGTTTTCCTTTTATTTATACTGTAATATATACTGGGTTGGCCTCCTATTAGGTCCACATGACAAGGAATATCCATTTAGATTGTAAATGCTGCTCCAGCTACTGACAAACTTTGTCTTAGACCATATTTCTTTGCTATTTGAAGGTCCTGGTTTTATTATTGAGAATTTGGCTATTTTGAAGGTAGTAAGCAGTTTTACTGTAATTGTAATTTTAAGTTTAATTGCCTAAGCATACAATTTTTTTTATTTTAAACAGGATCCACTTAGTGTTTATGGGGATGCATATAATTCAACAAACCTTTCATGTGCTATAAGGGATTTAGTTTTTCTGTATGAAACTTATTGTAACCATCAAACATTCAGGTATAGGTATGTATGGGTAAGAGGTAACTCAGAATGATATAGTTCAGTCACAAAAAGGTCTATGACTTTTAAGAATTGACTTAGAAAGACTTTTAATATAAAAGGAGATACTTGTAAGATGTTAAAAATCAAATATATGGGGACGTAAGCCTCAGTATCAAACGGCATCCTGTAATCTAGAGAGTGGAGAATGTTGAAAGTAACAAATCATATACTTATGTAACTCTGCTTTTTATAACAGTAGAAGAAACAATTCTTTTAACTCAAATTAGGAAATTATTATACATTTTATATATATTTATATAAAAGTTACAAGTAGCAAGCATATGACACAAAGAAATGGAACAGTAACAGCAGTATTTGAGAATGCATGCTTTTTACAATGTGTTTAATAAAGAGGGCATTTTTTTCCAACCTAAATATCCAGTACTGACATGCAAGGGTATTTTCTCAAACTGTCAGTTCAGTCATATTGCTAAGTGCTTAATCAAACAAAATTCTGTTGTAGAGTTTGAATGGTAAAATAACTAATTTCAAAAAGCCATTTGTGAAACTCGGTATCTTTCCTTGGTAAAAACAAAACAGAAAGCAAGGATACATAGAAACAATAAGTGGGGAGACAAAGAGAAAGTCAGAGAGAGGGAGAGAGAGATTTGTCTTATTGCAATCTAGATTTTACTCATGATATTTTACTGAATTTAATTATAATAAAACAACAGGTGTATACAGTCCATTGAACCTCTAGATAGTGTTTTCGTGATCCACGTTTGAATTTTTCACTGCAGATTGTTCACAATCACGCAGGAACGCACTAAAGCAGTCTATATAATGAAAACAATGGACATGTAACACAAAGTTCACCGAAAGTTGTGTTTTGTTTTCTTTTCCTACAGATCACATAGGTACAATCATGTAACAAAGACACACATACAGCATACAAACAAATGTGAAGCTGACAGTAAACATAAAGCTGGGGTAGTCTCAATCAGGAACTAATTTCTTCTTCAAGTTTCCGTATATCTCAGAATGTATTTAAAACCTAAGGAGCACTTGGTGATCAGCAACCAAATTAGGAAATGGACACATCATTGTGCAGCAGCAGGGAGTCTTGCCGAAGGAATAACACATGTCTGTAACTCTTAAGTTTGGATAAAGGCAGTGGAATGAATTTAGAAATATGTCCACTTTTCACAATTCACTACGGAATTTTCTTTTCACAGTCCCCATGTTTGTATAAATAGTTCTTCTCTGAAAATAAAGCACAGTTAAAACATTTTCTCCCAATGAAAAAAAAAATGTGACAAACACACCAACTTATTAAGGTCATACTGAGCATGGACTGCGTTCTCCTAATTCAAGAACAGTTGGTAGGCTTGAGGAGTTTTGAGGAGATTAGCTGTGAAGCAAATTTAATTGGAGATGAATTAGAGTAAAATAAACACAGACTACAAAGAGAAGATGTAAAACCAGTGTGATATTTCATGACAAATAGATGCACATGTAGACAATTGAAGGTTATGAGGCTTTTAAAGACTAAAACATTCAAATTTTATCTCATAACATTTGATCAACATGCCACATTTAATTTTAATGAGATAAACTAATTATTCATGCAAAAATAAAAGCTACATAAATTGTATGAATATTACCAAATATTTGGTGTTGCAATCAAATAGACTATAGTCAAATTATATCAATAATTGCCACTCTTTACTTTAGTTACTTTAAGAGTGAATATTCTTATATTTAAAATTTGAAAACATAAGTATCTTGCACTAGTTTTTGAGGAAACATTGTTACTTTTATTGTCTTTGTCTTACAATGTGAATATTAGCTTATTCTGTTGTTGAATAATGCTTGATGAAAGAATATTAAAATTTATTATTAAGCTATCTATCCTAAGAATAGTCACTCCATTACTATTGCATCTACTAGACAACTAAATATGAAATGCCATGAGATAGATAGCTTAAGAAATAATGACAACAAACCACATGCCCTGAAATACTGAGACAGTTATAGTCAAACAGAACAAAATAGAATATGACAAGGGGAGAAGGAGCCAAGGGCAGTTGCTTACCTTGAGTTTTCGTTTTAGACCCTAGTTGTGTTGTATTCAGATTCATGTTTGCTTAGAGACCCAATGAGGCAGAACCTGGAATGTTATGGCTATTTCATTCAACAAAGTAATATTTGCACAAAATATAAATACATATATTTTCTTTATGAACATTCCTAAAGTTAATAAACCAATGCGAACAATGGTTTTACAGCAGCATGCACAATATGTTAAATCAATTTATTAGTTTAGAATTTACGAATAAAATCTATATGTCTATATAATTAGGTTAACTAAAGTAAGCATGCATACACAGCATAATTCAACTTGATGTGTTTTGAAATTTAAAAATACATTATTAATTTCAAATTTTCTGACCAAATATTTTTTACTCATTTTAAGAATACTAACATATAACACATGATATTTTATATATGTATAAATGAATAAAAATGTCTCTCCTGATTTCTGTATTTAAATATAAATTTTCTCTATTTTAGCATTCAATATTATAAAATATAATTTGTAATATAAATATGTTATATGAAAAAATATACTTTATTTTCTTAGCATAGTTAATAGATTCTATAGAAAAATATTTTGAATTAAAAGTGTTCAATAAGATGGCATAGCTATCTTGGTAACGCAACAGTTTCAGAAAATTATTTTATGTCCTAAAATATATAAATATTGATAAGATCAACATCTATGAATATGAAGGCAGATTAGTTGTCTAAATCTTTATCATAAACAAAGTGCCCCATTTGTGTAGAAATAGTTTTCATATATACAAAAATAAAAATCTTTGGTCTGTGTACACGTGTGTCATCGCACACGTGTACATTGCATGCCAATGTATGGGATATAAAAGGACCTGACTAGCACACTATCATTCACAGGGCAAGTGAGCATGAAGACAGACTACAGCTCAATGCTGTGGCAGCATTTCCGTCTTCAGTTACAGTTGCCATCAAATATCTATGGATACTGACCGCTGGACGGATTTTTCGTGTCTGGATAGCCTGTGGCTTGTGGTGGGCACCTCCTCAATCTCATCGATGTCACAGGCATCTGCGGCATCTTGTGAGTAGTTGTGTTTCATGACCAGGATGTTCCTTCTGTTCACGGGTGGGATGAGGGGCTTGACTGGCTGGGTGGGTATCTCTGCCAAGATGGAAGCGTCCCTTGTGCTGAGGTTACTGCGACTGCCTTTCGCACTGGACAGTTGGGATCCACAGTGATGGTCATGGATGCATTTGGAAGATGATCTCCGCAGTTTATGGTAATTTTCAAAGTCTTCTGCCACGTCTGCAAAGTCAGCTGTCGCTCCGGTTCCTCTGAGCGTGCATAACTCATAGTGAGGAGGCTCAAACACCTCCTGGAAAACGGTCTGGTCAAAGTCTGACTTCCTTTGGACGTATTTTTTACGAGGCTGTTTGATCTGTACAATGACAGAAACGATAATAAGGATGATCACAATGCAGGAAGTCACGCCAATGACCGTCCCACTGGTGTTGGTCAGCTGATCCAGCAGGCTGGTTTTCCTCTTTTCTGTAGGTAGGAGAGAGTGAAAACAACAGACAGACAAGAGGAGAAACAACCCACCATGTGTTAATATCACCTTCAAAATGCAAATTCAAAACTTTAAAGCAAAATAGGCTGAGCATACAATTTTCACAGCCTTAAATTACCACACAGCAATTCTTCAAAATTAAGATTCTATTTTCACCATGGCTCTATTTTCCATCCTTAAAACTAACCATCCCGTTGCTTCCATCCCTCCTTTGAATATGAACATGTGTGCATATTTATATATGTACGTTCATATAACTTATTCATGGGAAATTTTCCATAAGACTTACAACAATGTTTATGAATTTCCTGAACTATGATTTGTTTTCTTTACTGAGTCATAAGAGGATCTCTAAAGTACTGAACCAATAAGGAATAGATAGACCTGTTTTCTCTCTATATTTGCTCAACAAGTAAAACTGTAGTGATAGGACACACAGCATTATGATACCAAGAATAATTCAACACAAAATTACAGTGGACATTTTGGAATGATAGAAAGAGAACTTGTCCATATTTTCCTGAATAAAATTATCATAAAAACTGAGCATTAAATGCTTGTATATGGGAAATGTCCTGTTAGTGGTCAGAAAATAAACATATATGATAAAAAAACCCATACAGACATGGATGAGAGGATGTGCTTAGGAGATAGTATTCACATGTCCAAGAGGTTGAGAGAATAAATTATGAATAGTTCTTCTCAGAGAAGGACTAAAGTAATGAATCCATTTCATAAAATACAATAAAGTAAAATAAAATGTGTGAGGGTTTTCCAGGAACAGTGGACATCCATGGCATATGAGCAAATAGTTTTAATCAAAAGTTCAAAGCTTCCAATATTCAAGATAAAAATATAAATCCAAGTTTAAAAAGTCAAAGCAGAATAAACATAGAAGACCTACCTAGACTTAGAGGTTTTAAAATTATAGAGAAAAAGAAATTAAAAAAATCAACCAGGGGAAAATGATATGAGAGAAAGGATCTGCACAGTTTATCATGTGGTTGATAAGCCTTAGAGGTTAGGATAATGCATGCTCATAGATTCAAGTAACTGTAAAATCAAGTTAAAAATCACAGAAATAACTATATACTACAGTAAATTGGCTTTAAACATGGAAACAAAATCACTAACAGATTTAATCAAATAAAAATGGTAAATAATTAATGATTGTGTGTTTGTTTTTCGAGACAGGGTTTCTATGTGTAGCCCTGGCTGTCCTAGAACTCACTCTGTAGACCAGGCTGGCCTCGAACTCAGCAATCCTCCTGCTTCTGCCTCCCAAGTGCTGGGATTAAAGGCATGCATCACCACTGCCCAGCTTAAAAAGGTCTTTAAGTCACAAGTAAAAAAACCATAGCCAAGGCAAATCCAAATAATTAAGAAGGAAGAGGCAGACATATTTGTCTTCCTCATATTCAGTAATCTGTTTTATAAAAAAGTAGTGAAGTCTTTACCATTACACTATAGAACCTATACCTCATAGTGCTGTGGTTGACTGGTATCAGTAGTAAAACTAAGTTGGCTGGGACATAAACCATTGTTTATAATAAAAGAAGAACACAGTGACAGGGGAAAATCCCTAAATACAATTAATCAATACAGAAAAGGTAATCAAAATGTGTTTATGGCAAATTATACTAATATAGACTGCCTTTATTCTGTTATCACCCTGAAAGGAGAATGAAATAAAGTACTAAGTATTACTATGAGTTGTTGAGATTGTAATATATACAAATTAATGAGTAAAAAGAGTATAGAATATGTACAGAGAAAGCTCTACCTTTCATGAGAATTTTCAGCCTAATACATAAAAGCTAAGGTGTGTAGGATAAACACTTAGGCCAACCCAGTAAAAGTAAAACAAGAAAATATTGGAAAACACTAAAAAATTACATATTACAGTACAACATGCCTATTTAGTTTAGTAGACCTTATAAAGGGAGAAAACGATGAAAAGATACATGAGGCATTTAGAAAACAAAAACTGACATGTATGAATACCATTGTATGTGGACACATTAAATAATCTAATGAAATACAGAGACTATTAAAAAGAATGAAAATTAATATTCAATATTCATTGACTGTGGCAAACATTTCCTATATAAAAAGTATGAATTTTAAAAGGAGTGAAATGTTAGTCAAAGAAAGTTACATGCAAATAAATACACTTTAAGACAAAGTATGTTAACTAAACCTTTATATCATCTTATGATGATAAAGAAGGTAACTTGGGAGAAGGTTTAACAACTCACACACTCATGGGTTCAAAAACTACATGAAATGGAAGCTTTATAAATGTAGAATGGAAAGCAAGTCATGCAGTATTATATGATGAGGAAAAATGTAATATTGTCTTTGAGTCCTGCAGAAGTCACAGATTAGCCAATGGAATTAGAAGACATACAATCCTATCTAAACCTACCAGATATATAGATATAAAATACTTTGCCCATTATCAGAAGTTATGCACTCACTTTTGTGGTGTAGTGTATGCTAAGCCACAAAACCAATTCTAGTAAATCACTAGTGATCATAACTAAGTTCTGCTATCACTAGAAAATTCATTAAGACTTCAAGGATGGTTTAACTCTCTGAAGTAAAGGCAGTGTGCTGTTATAATGAATTTTCCATCCTGTTCTCTTGATTGTTCTTTTATTTCTGTAGCATACTCTCCCATCCAACAAACTGATGTTTAAGGCTGCTCGCTTTCACTAAGGTCTGAGGATAAATCAGAAAGTATTTAATTTCCTATATATTCCCAGGTGGTTCCTTACACAGAAATAATGACTAACATTAATTATCAAAATAGTTTCCATTAGACAAACTTTTCTTACTGACTCAGTGGTTCAGTGGGTATTAGACAGGGTTTCTCTGCTTCTCTTTCCAGGAAGTATTTTGATAGAGCATCCTAAAATTTAACTGGAAAATGGCTCCTTGTTTATCTTCCTTTGAATAGGGTTTACCATTCAGCCTTAATAATGGATGCTTTTATGTTAACTAAAACGGAGCATATCCCAGTCAACAAGCTCTATTGAAATAACCAGTACATTGGTTGTTGACTGGTGCCCAGGGCAAGGACACTGAGAACTATTTCGTAGGAGAGGAAAAAGTATTTTAGTTAACAAAATAGAAGTGGCTTCAATTGAGAACAGAAATTATCTTTCCAAATATTTTATCTCTAGTGCACATGCAAAAGATGTATTGGGCAAATTAAACAAATGAAACAGACTGGGAGAAATGGAAGAAGGTAAGATGGAGTCATAGAGAAGTGATGCTCTCCATGGCTATCCCTCTTTTCTCCACTGGGCTCTGCAAGTTTTCCTGAGATATCTTTAATGTTCTAGAATGTACGCAAAGTCCATTGTCCATATAAATGAGGAAATCTCCAGACACTGAGACTATTTACAAACTGACATTAAGACACATGAAAAAATAGACAAATCCACATCCTCTGATTTCTTTTTAAGACTGGTGCAGGTACAGTTCCTTCCCATTCTATAGCTCTGAGTTCATTACCTTTACAGTGATTTTCATCCCAGGGATATACACAGTTCTGGAGCCCGTTGCAGACTAGCGTGTTGTTAATACACATGTTACTGTGGCAGAAGAAAGTGTTGCCTTCACAGGGAGCTAAAGAAAAAAAAACAGAGGACAAAGGGAGACAACAAGACAGAGAAAGTCATATTCAATGTTCTTCAATGCAACTCAATTGGTATGTGCATTCGACAAGATACGTTACTTATTTCTCAAAAAGTTGCCACAATGATCATTTAACCCTGGTGACTGGCACTCCACTGGAGGGTCAGATTACTGGAAGGACACAATGCCTCCACTCTCATCAGTACACACAATACAGCAAAGTTTATGTAATTTCCCTGGGCATATGCCACACTGAAATTCTACATACGTAAATGTAGATTTACTGTACAAAAGCACCAATCAAAGTGGTCTGAAAAACAGTATTGAAAAAATATGTATTAAACAAAACCCACAACACTTTTGAATAAGTAAACTAAAAGCTATAGAAATCCAGAAACAAAAATTAAAATAATCTTCAACAACCAACATCAAAAATATGAAAATGCATATTCTGCTCATCCTCTTACAAGTGCAGAGAGAAAGAGAGAGAGAGAGAGAGAGAGAGAGAGAGAGAGAGAGAGAGAGAGAGAGAGAGAGAGAGAGAGAGAGAGACTGAGCAACAGCCAACACAACCAATTCAGAGCAAGCAGCTTCACGTGCTCCCTGCTCCGACCCCCTCGGATCTTCTCTAGATTCCTTGTATAATGTTTAAAATACATGAAATATCATGTGGAAGCAGAGATCCTGTGGGAGTCACTTTGTAATTGTTATGCTTAACACATTATAAGGTTAGTGAGTTATTAAGAGGTGTGTAAATCTTTCCTAATGTAAAATTTAATGATCTGTTATATTTTTGCAAAGATTTGCTTTATAATGTGGAACTAAATTTGAGTTTCTCTAGCTAACTGTAATGACTTTGGAGAATGGCAACGGTTCTTTGCACAATTTATACACAAAATATAAAGGCACTTTCTGCACATAGATTAGAGTGACTTCAAAATGTGTGTGTGTGTGTAAAATGCTATTGATAAAATGTTCTGGTTTATAGCTGTCTACCTAGTAAAGAATGCCTTTAAGATGCTTGACTATTTCTTAGCCTTCCATAATGCCTTACGAATATCATAATTGCTATATTATGAGTTAGTTTAAAAAATTTAAATTTATGAATCAGATGAGCCTTTTACCTTGGCGATGAGGGAATGTAAAAGTGTACTGTGAAGAATGCTGAGACAGATATGTCAAATAGTAATAGTGTGATTTTGTTTTTCTAATGCTTCCTGATTGGAAAACTATTAATCAAAATGTTTTTATCAGTTATTACATGTTGTGGTTTTACTAAGAACACAATAAATACAAAAATGTCAATAAATTTTATCCCAATATTTTATCTTTAAGCAATGAGAATTACCATCATCTACCTTGATATATATATTTGGTGATACACTTACACACAAACACACACACATTGTATAGATCCTAAACAAACAGGAAAAATACAAAACCAGGACCATGACTATAAAGCATTCTATAACATGTTAGTACTTGAACTAAAACTACATTTTGTAAATAGAATAAAAACTACATTATTCTCTTAGGACACACCAGGCTAGGACTGGGTGTGTCCAACGAGGGAGCTTAGCATTAGGCTGAGGGGAGTCATGGTTTCCTCGGGCACAAGCAGGTTTACTATGAATAGTACGGCACAGAGAGAGTTGGCATGGAATTCTGGTAGGACATTCTTAAACTCTCAAAATACCTCTTTTAAACTTTCAACAATTGAGCTGGCCAACATATCAGTTACTCTTCTACCATCTGTAAAATGGGGTGATTGTAGGGTTTTCTTTATGCATAGGATGTATAGTAAGGATGCAGATATTATAAACATTTGTGAGACCTGGATGTAACTCATTGGGGGAGGGCTTGCCAAACAGGTGAAAAGTACTGGTTTCTGTCCCAGCACCAAAGGGTGAAGGGGAACCTGGGACCTGTTTGAGGAGAGCATTGAAGCATAGCTTAAGATATACAAAACATCTGATTTTGAAGCCTGGTTCACCACTTCTTACCTGTGTGTGCTTAAATGGATGTATCGTGATATTGCCAGTTTCAATGTACACCTATCTAAGCAGAGTCATGGATGTTACCACAGAGATTCAACAATTAAATCTTTAAACCTTTAAAGGCTGTGAAACTGATACTGTGTGTCACATGCAGGCAAATGACAAATACATGTCAGCTGTCTTATTGTGTTGAGGTAATAAGAGAGCTAAGCTAAGAGCTTGCAGAACTGATGTTGGCAAGACCTTTAAACATTGCAATGGGGAAGCAGTAAGAGCAGGGTCAGGAGGTCAAGGTCATCCTTGGCTCTGTATCAAAAAAATCAACACTAGGGAAAACAGTCTTGCAACCTCGAGGAAATACATAACATAATCCAAAGTGACTTGTTAATATGGAAAGTAAATGCTTTTGTTTGTTTGTTTGTTTCCTTGCTTTTTTGTTTTCTTTTTCTTTCTTTTTTTTCTGAGCTATCACTGCCTTGTACCAAGTGAGAAGGCATATTGGTATATTGGACGATACTACAAACAAGATTTTTAGTTATTTTTATATCCTGAATATATTGCCACAATTTAAGATATTATGCTTCAGTTCTATCAAAAAGCAAAAATAGAGCTTATCCATATTAAATACCAAGATAAATGTAAGCTTTTAGAATGTATGTATGAATAAGAATAAAGCTTTAAAGAGACCATAGCTTAAGTATACATGTATACTTCTGATATCCTGCTTTTTACATTTTAACAAGAACATCAAAATAGCATGTATTTTTTTATTATTAAACAGTAGCAACAGATATTCAAGTTCCATCATTAAGAAACAATACTGATGCCAGGGAGTGGTGGATCACGCCTTTACTCTCAGCACTTAGGAGGCAGAAGCAGATGGATTTCTGAGTTCCAGGCCATCATGGTCTACAGAGTGAGTTCCATGGCAGCTCGGTCTATACAGAGAAACCCTGTTTTGAAAAACAAAAAACATAAAAAAAAGAGAAAGAAACAATATTGACTAATCTAGAAAAGATTTTATATGGTTTTTAACCTCAATCTGTACAAAATAAAATGTTGAGATCCTGCAGAATTGTGGGTTGATTAAAATGACAATGTTGCCTTTTAATTGTGATAAATGTATTCAAAATTTTCAGAAAAACAGATAGTATATCTAGACTTTGGGTCAGTTATAAAAACCTTCAGTGCAGTTAACTTTTATTCACTGATTATTCATTCAAATACTTCAAACTAAATTATATAGAAGCACAAAATTGCCCATAACTTTTTCACTTGAGAGGTAGAAGAAGAGCCTTGTGAGTTTTGGGGCCTGGGTGTCAACCAGGGGAGACATACAGGACTTAGTTTTCAGGGGAGTTTCATTGCTGGGAGCCTGCTTACCTTTGTTTACTTTAAATAATTTCATTTGTTATTTAGAAGGGAAAATAACTTAAAATTTAAGAGTTAGCTCCTCAATGTTATAACCTCATTATAGCAGGCATTTTCTTAATTCCTAAGAAAATACAGATTAGTGTGGAATTCCTCAAATAGCAAAGTCATCACACAAACATTCTGTAGAAAATGTACAACGAATATGTTGGAAAAATATCAGTTATTTCTAGTGGTTATTTTGAGAATTCACTGAAATTATATTCTGTTTATCTCGTTTTGAGAACATTGCATTGTTTTTACATGGATGTATATACTCTGTGAAAACACTTGAATTTTCATTAAAAAGTATAAATTATCAATTAAAAAGTCAATTTACCATTTCATTTTTTGTGAGATCTAAATGGCTGTTTTCTTAGGACATCTATACTTCTCTTCAGTGAAAAATAATTAATGAGCGTAAAATGTGATTACTGACTATTGCTTTCCTGCTATCCTGCGTGAATTTGAGTGTGTGCACTCTGTCCACAAGGTGGCAGGCCTCTTCCACATTTCACTGAAGCTTCCTCAGTGCGTTTAAATGCTTCTGAGCATCCTTACACCTGGAGTCTGTTGACTTCAGAGTAGCAAATGAACAGGATCCTCAGCAACAGTGTTATGCATCATTCGAAAGGAGGTAGTGAAAAAAAGATACACAGCCCAATCGTGATACTGTTTACTTATCCTAAAATCCATATTTTATAAAATCGAAGAACTAATAAGAGATTGATTGTCTCCTGAGTTCAGGAACAGAGTTTCGGTTCCATAATTAAGAGGTGTTAGATTTATAGCTACTATTTTAACACTGAACTCAGTAACTGCTTTGTCAGGCTCCTAAAGTCTTTTCTTTCTTCAAATAGACAAAAATTGAGTAAATAGTACATCAAATGAGAAATAAAATATGTCTTTCTGAGATGCTGATATTTCAACTCCCTGCATTTCTGAGGTAATAAATCTATCAGGAGTATATAAAGTCAGTCATGCAATTGACATATGACAGTGAGAAACTGAGGGAAAGGAGTCTGTTTCCAAACATGGTTTTAAAACTGTGTGTTTGACTAATACATGTTCTACCAGTTAACTACTTTGGCAGTTTTAATCATTTCTTCTACTTTGTTTTGTGGTAAAGGGAGAAAAATTAAAAAAAAGTTGGAAAAAAAATAAAGACTGATCTCACAGTTTGACTGTGGGCTTCAGTACTAGTCTCTCCCCATGCACGCCTTCCATTTATGTCCTTCAAATTATGTTTTAAGAGAATTAACCTCTGCTTACTCCAGAGCTCACACAGCATGGTGATATACACCTCACACACGCAGAGCACATTCTTCTGATTAGTTCAATTCTGCTTTGTCATATACTGCACCTCTAAATCAGTGGAAATTCCTTCAGACATTTGAGGAGGAAGAAAAGGAGGAGGAGGAGGAGGAAGAGGAGGAGGAGGAGGAGGAGGAGGAAGAGGAGGAGGAGGAAGAGGAAGAGAAGGAAACTGTCCTGAGAACATTTGAAACTTCTCTTTATTTCTTGAATTAAATGGTTATGACCCTTGATTACAATGGTTTATTAAAACTTTTCTTAGATATAAGGATTTATTAAAACTTCCTAATCTTTAAGATGATTTGGTATCTCTTTGATTGTTGTTTTGAAGGAAATATTTCACACAGTTATGAATATGTCTATGTACTATGTATCTGTATTTGATCTATATTTGATAGACAAATACACAGTCAAAAGGCTTGTGTGATTGAAATCTCAGTTGATTTGACTTAGCAATAATCATGATCTGTTTTGTTAACAGGATTTCCTATGTGGTCTCAGGCCCCTACCTCAGGTTCTAGAAGCATCTATGGTTACATTCTCAGGCCTTTTTCTTCTATGCTCTTTTTACCTAGGCTTATTGTTTACAAGGTCCCCATTAATTTGTACTGATTCTTAGCTTAAGCCATTGACTCAGGATTCACCTGGGCTCTGGAAATTGTCTGAGAAGCAGCCTTGCCCTGAGCATTTGAATTCCCATATAGCTTCTTTACTTGGAATGCTAATTAGCATCCTAATTGAATATGGCTAAATAGAGTCATGGAAATGGATGTTCACCCTGTTCCTAAACAGCTCTACCTCCCCTTCACTCTCTATCTTTTTTGTTTCATTTTATCATTGGCTAATTGGTTGGTAATTTCTTGTAGCACAAAGTGATTAAGTTCATAATGACATACCGTACTGCTACTGTACCCTGACATATCCATTGAAATACACATCCTACATCCATCATTTAATCTTTCCTGTCCCCTATCCATGTTCGTGCTAGTCTCCTTCAAAATTCAGAGGATTATTAGAACACATTTTGAAAAAAAAAAGTTTCAAAAAAACTGAAAATATAAAAGGAATGAGTAACTTTCTAGTTTAAATGACTTACTAAAATTAAATCAAGAAGTTATAAAGAAATTAGACAGATCAGCAACAAGCAAGGGAAAGAGCTGAGCAATGAATGTGCTGGATGGATCGGTAACTAAAATCAACCTATCCTTTAAAAAAAGAGTTAACTTTAAAATTCTTCAGAATAGCACATGAAGTAGAAAAGAAAATAATGCTACTAAGCTATTAAATTCATTTGTGTAAAGCCAGTATCACCCAATACCTAAACCAGATAAGGAAACACCCTCTCTCTCTCTCTCTCTCTCTCTCTCTCTCTCTCTCTCTCACACACACACACACACACACACACACACACACACACACACACACACA
>NW_021604634.1:6053243-6078694 GCF_004785775.1 Grammomys surdaster | reverse complement strand
ACACACACACACACACACACACACACACACACACACACACACACACAAAGGGGGAGAGGAGGTGGAGAGGGCGGGGAAGGGGGAGCGGGAGGGGAAGGGGAGAGGGAGAGGGAGAGGGAGAGGGAGAGGGAGAGGGAGAGGGAGAGGAAGAGAGGGAGAAAGAGAGAAGGGGGAGCAATTTTCGTGGTGAACAAGATGAAAAAGTTACAGAAATGCTTGAAAACAGAATTCAAGAACGTATCAAACATCAAACACCATGAACAAGTTGCCTTCATTCCAGGATGTAAGAATGAATTAATATATAAAACTCAATAAAGGTAATATAGGCCCAAAGCAGACTTAAAGAAATACATTTCATGTACATCTTAGTTAATGTAGAAAAAGACTTTGACTCAGTCCTGCATCCCATCATGACAAAAGCTCTGAAGACTAGGGGAAGGAATGTATCTCAATGTAATGAAGGCTGACTATGGCAACCCTAAAGAACTAACACAGACCTCTAAGACAAGGAACAGAAGGATATTCTCTCTACTTACATCTTTTCCATTACAGTACTTGAAGTCTTAGAACAACAAGGAAAGGGAGAGGGAGAAAAGTATATGTAAACAGGAAAAGGAAGCAGTCAATCCTATTTGTGTATTTTGACCCTACGCTTAGCCCTATTCTTAACACATCCTAACCTCTCCACCAGAAAATTGGCAGCTTTTCAATTACACAATTAATGATCATACTGAAAAAAATCTAGGGCAACAACCCATTTCATCCTAGCCTCAAAAACAATAACCATCTATACTTCCTGTCCCTTAGGAGAGATGCTCTTGTCCCTCAGCCATTCAGCCTAAACTCCCTGAGTAACCCTTGTATCTATGAACTTCTGCAACTGCCCTAACTTGTGTTTGCTTTGGCTGTGGGATGTGTGTGTGTGTGTGTGTGTGTGTGTGTGTGTGTGTGTGTGTGTGTTGGGGGGGGGCGTTCACTTGTGTGCTCCAGCTCCAGTAAGGTCTTGTCCCTGACTTCAATACCTGGAACTGCAGAAGCCAAATGAGGATGTTAGGCAGCTTGTTTTACTTCTCTTCATATCTCTGTGTGAATGCCAAGCTTCTGTTACAATCTCCATTTCTCTCAGTGTGCCAGACATCAAAACCATAGGTCTACATGGAGTCCATGGGTACAACAGGAATCTTGTGATTGGAAACCCAATAGCATTTCTTCTGTTGACAAAGCTCCAAATCCTTCCCAAAAGGTTAGATTACAAAGTCCTTAAACAATTTAATACTCAGTGTTTCCCACCTTCATCTTCTCTGTTTAACTTGTTCCTCCAGAATCCACATACCTCAGCATACTCCCAGTGACAAGTCTCTATCCCTCCCCACTGCATGAGCCATGGTGCTCTCACATAAAGCATAAGCTTGCATCCTCCAACTACCTTTGTCAATATGCTGTTTTAACACCTCCTTATATCAGAACCTAAGGCCATGTTACTACTTTCGTTTGTGATGGTGGTGTGGTGTTTTGGGGTGAGTGTGTGTGCACGCACACATTCTTGCTTGAGTGCACTCTCAGCCATACTTGCAAGTGAAGTGTCCAGAAGAGGTGTTAGGTGGCTTCTGTTTCTCTCCATTTAATTTTTGGAATAGGGTTTCACACTAAACATAAAGGTCATAATTTTTGTCTAGGCTATTTCAGCAGCCAAATTCCCAGGATTCACCTGTCAGTATTGGGATTACAGATGTTCATATGCATACCTTTTTTGTTACATTGAGTGCTGTGGACTTGAAATCAGGTCCTCTCACATTCATTGCAAGCATTCTAATCCAATAAGCCATCCCCTCAGGCATGACAGGAACTAGTTTCTGCTTGCTTAATGTATCCTCATTTTCAGACCTCACTGAGTACAGATTCTTCAATCAATACAATGAGTATGAGATGCCAGGGAGGGATCCATGGCTCCAGATACATATGTAGCAGAGGATGGCCTTGTCTGACATCAGTGGGAGGGGACATTTTTGGTCTGGTGGAGGTTTGATGCCCCAGTATAGGGGGATGAAGGAGCAGTGGGGCGAGAGAGGTTGAGTTGGTGGAGAAGAACTCTCATACAGGCAAATGGGAGGGGGAGAGGGCAAATGTGAGATGGGGGCTTGTTGAGGGGTAACCAGGAAGGGGATATCATTTGAGATGTAAATGAATGGAATAATTAATA
The DNA here is from genome assembly GCF_004785775.1 of Grammomys surdaster. Taxonomy (NCBI): domain Eukaryota; kingdom Metazoa; phylum Chordata; class Mammalia; order Rodentia; family Muridae; genus Grammomys; species Grammomys surdaster. The sequence goes on along the minus strand of NW_021604634.1, from coordinate 6,076,494 downwards.
AAGAATATGACAATGGTTTCAGCTTCTAATGAATTTCACTTTTTATTTTGGTATTAGTGATGGGGAATAACACTAGATCATCAAACCCAGCAATTATAAATAATAGTAAAGTATATATTTTAGACATAAAAACCAGATGTAAAATATATTGTATAATGCTACTAGGCATTTGTCATGATGGTACTGTAGTTATTGGGCAAGAATGGTAAAAATTATAAAATATAAGTCTGGAGAAATGACTTAGCAATTAAGCACAACTAATTGTACTTAGTTAATTGTATTTCCCTTAAACACATTTTACTCCTGTTTCTGTGCCTCTGACCCACTGTTTCTGGCCTCCATGGTAATACAGGGATGTATACCCTCACACATGCATGACACATACACGCACACCAAAGTTTTCTTAAAGTTAAATACATATCTATCCATCAACATTGACACCACAATTTTCCCCCTCAAATAGATTTTTCCTACTATCATATTTTAAACTAAAACAGTCCCTTAGATTTCGAAGTTAGAAAAAATGTCATGTTACTGAAAAGTGTTTCCCAAATTGATCCCAGATATTGATTTATGCATCTTCATGTGTTTTATCTTTTTTCCATTCATTTTGAAAAACAAAACAAAACAATGTTTCCAAAACTGTCTGTTCTGACATGATTTTCCACAAAAGCATTCAGTCTTAGGAAAAAATTGTATTTCTGAGTCTATGTGATATACAAAATTCTGCTTGCAAAATTCTATTCGGTCTCACAGAATTATTAGATTCGTCTCCAAAGCTGTCATTAAATTACAGCATCCTACTCTTGAATTTTGTGTTCAGGAATGAAAGACATAATTTCATGTACATGTTTAATTCCATAGGCAGAGATAATTTCTTGCCTCTCTGATGATGTGAACATCACAAAACACCTACTCTAGTTTTCACTCCAAGGAACTATTGTAAGTTTTCCTACCTTCATTATGTCTGCTCTGACTCAGCTGCATGATGATTTATTCATTGTGTGCAATTAGACATCACAATATAATGAGGAGGATGTTAGATTGCTTTGCACTGCAGTTATTATTAGGCCCTGCACATTTGGTACAGAGTTTATTCTGTGACGATTTATGTGTGCCTGCAGCCACTAGTTAGTTTAGACACATTGTTCTTACAAAGGTACAATATTTGGCTTTGGAGCTGAACATTTCAAGTTCCAACAGAAGAACCTGCAGTAAACAGAGACTTGAGCCAAGCTTAACAGAACACATTGCCTGGAGCTTGTGACTGGACCACTTCAAATGCTGACAGTTCAAGATAACAATCTTCCATCTCCATATGGAAACAGATAGTGTGGATCTTTACTGGCAAATATACACTACAATGGCTGTAAAATAGCAACCAAAGCAATTAATTCGTATGATTACAAAGAACCTAAGATGCCACGTGGCCTCATTGCTTTAAGTCCCACTCATACTTTTGCAGCCCTACATCTCCCTGGTCTATATTACTCTACAGTGTGCAAAGGAAGATCTTTAAAGACTACAAACTGAAACTAAGTTGAATTCAATGAAAGCAATTGTTTTGTCCTCCAAACTGAAGGAACTGGTTAGTATATAATAGAATATTATTCTATGTATATATGGATATAGAAAATTCTGGGTGTCTCAAGTTAGATGACTCAGTCATATGAGCACATTAAAAATAAGTATTAAATATTAAAGAGTTTTGGCTCTTATTTTTTTATGGTACAATTGAAATGGAGCAAATATTTGAAAAGAAGGAATGACAAAGTGGAATGGACGGGTGGAGGGAGAGAAGGTTAGAAACATTCAGATTACCCAATTTTATATCGTTTTCCCTGCATCCCTGCATTTGGAGGAATCATTTGTAAGACTTTTACCTGTTCTCCATTATTGGTCCCATATCCTGGAAAGTGTACTCTGGGCTAGTCCAGTCACTCCTCATAATAAAGTAGTACAATTAACTAGCTCATATTAGGATATGGTATTAAATATTCATCATGTCATTACAGCTTTTATTTCAATAACAAACCCTTTGTAAATGGCTGACGAGAGATTTATTTTCCTAAAATCCTGAAATCACCTAACACTAATTTTGATATTATCAACACATGCCTACTTGCCAAAATTATATCCTTATGATGCTTCACTGTTGTTTTGTAAATATTAAATTACTCAATTTAAAAGATAGTTTCTTTATACAGAAAAGAAATACATGCTCATAATTTATTAAAAAAATTGGCATGTGTTTAGATACAACAGAGATAGTAGACATTGATACACACAGCCTTCAAGTCATTTCCACTATCACATTTCAGCAAGGAATGCCTCAGTTATATAAAAATCAAACTGAAATAATTCACATGTAGTAACATAACTAGCAACATTCTAACATGCTACAACCCTTTCTCAGCAATAATAACAAAAGAAAAAGAGGCCATCAATTTGAGAGAAGTTAAGGATGAAGTGAGAGGGTTTGAAGTGAAGAAAGATAATAGGAAAAGTGATTTTAAAAATATATTAAATTAAAAGTAGTTTCTGAATTTGTCCATGTGATGATTAGCAGAACTTGTGAATGTTACTTTACATGTCAAAAGAGAATTCACAAATGCCATGAGATTAGTAATTTCAAGTAAAGGATCTGATTCTGGGTTATTTAGGTGGGCTCAATTTGAGACACAGGATGTTATAACAAAGCAAAAGGAACAAAGTGCATCCTGCTGCTAGTGAAAGAGGTCTGAGAAACACAGCTGTAAAACTGAAACTGATGAGGAGAGATACTCTTATCAGGAGTCTCAGGAGACAATAAGACCACAGTCTTATAGTATTAGCCTAATCAAACCACCCTTAAAACTCTGACATCAGAAATATAACAAAATAAATTTATTTAGTTTGCAAAAATGGAATTTTTGTTGCAGCAGTGACAGCTCATACATTAAAAGAAGACAATTTTGGACTAGGTTAATTTGATCATCATGTATCCAAATTTTCTGTGAAATGTGCCAGTCTTTTAAATTATTTTTTCATCTTTGAAAACATTAAAATGATCTCTGGGATGTAGTGGCACGTGACAGGAAATCACCATTGGTATATCAGAGGGATGTTGTAGTTTGATTTCCTTGTTATTGTGATGAACACCAGAACCAAAAGCAACTTAGGGAGGAAAAGATTTATTTGACATTCATGACCCTATCACAGTTGATCACTGAGAAGTCAGGGCAGGAACTTAAGTCAGAATCCTGGCCTCAGGAACTGAGGCAAAGACCATGGAGGGAGAGTGCACATTGGCTTGCTCTGCAGGATTTTTTCAACTTGCTCTCTTACTCTCCTCAGGACTTTCTGCCCAGGGATTCCACTAAACACAGCAGACAGGGTCTTCCCACACTCGTCATTAATCATGAAAATTCGGCGAGACTTGCCTAGCGGACTGAAGCAATTGGGCAATTAAATTTCCTTTCCCCCAGATGACTCTACTTTGTGTAGTTGGCAAAACAACAATAAACAAAACAACAGCAGCAAAACACTAGCTCAACTACACTGTAAAACAGGATTTACCCATTGAAGATTGTCACACACAATTCAATTATCAGCTGAGCATACATTGGGAGGTTAAGTGGTGGATTCCACTGTGATAGATTCATAATACCTATACCCAAGGCACAATGGAGCAATAGGATTTTTTTAACCAGTAGCATAAGCCATGCTAATTAACTGTTTCTGATATCATAAATGAATAGCAATGATTCTACCATAAAATACAATGTGGGTAATCTTATTTACTTACATGTAATTGATCCCTTCAGAAAGCCTTATCTCTAGCTTTTACTGTTTCACTAGAACAATACATATTCCAAGTAAAAAAAGGCAAAAAAAAACCATAAAATGACTAGTAAAAACTGAATTCTATTATCTTATATGTATATGTACCATATATATAATGGACATTTTATGTTACATATTTATCTATTTATTTTATTTACAAGAACTTGTATATAGTGTAGATACTTTCTGTTAACTGTTTTAGCATCCCATGTTTAATATACTTTGATACAATTCTCCACTATAATGTTATTCTAATAAAAAACACAAATGCATTCCAAGAAACATTTAACTATTCCACTTAAGAACATCAATTTGGGTTAGCAATGGTCTCACAAGCTTTTAATCCCAGACTTGAGAGCAGAAGCAGGCAGATCCCTATGAGTTTGAGGCCATCTTGGTCTGCTTGGTCTATGTAGAGTTTCAAGCCAGCAACGGCTCCCTTCAAACAAACAGTTAAAAGAATCTTTCATGTATATTATTTGTTTAACTTTAAAAAATATTTACATTTATTTTTAACTGTGTTTGTGTGTGTATGCACATGGGAATGCAGGTGCTTGTGGCCTGTGGAATTCATAAGGGTTATTGGACTTATTGGAGCTTGGTTGCACAGTTGTCATCCAGGACTGGTTGTGCAGTTGTGATCATCCTGGCAGCGTATGTTGGGAAAGGTACTCGGATCCTTAGCCAAACCCTATGAGCTCTACAACACTGAACTGTCTTTCAGCTCAAGTCCTCATTTTTTTAAGCATATGATTTTCTATTTTATAAACTATTCAGGATTAAAAAGCACTTTACAATGTAATGATGCATGTTTTAATGCATGGTGTTGAACTGTCCCTAAGACACCTTTCTTCCTAAGAGAAAGATAAAAGCTTTCACCACATTTTACCAACTCCAAACCATTTTCTTTGTTTTCTACCCTAATGGATGAAAAGCAAATGTCATACTGAATGCATACTCTTCTCTTGCATCTATATATAGACTCATTTCTCATAGAGAAGGGAGCTTTATGGGAAAGCACATAGACTACTTTATGATTAACTGCTACATTTTTTTCTCATTTCTAATACAATCATCATCTTTTTTTTAGTGCCTTCTTCAATTCCTACTTCTTATAGGGTGAAAAAATTTATCCAGCTAGCTGTTCAGTCACTCATATTTTCTTTGCGTTTTAGATATAATAGTTTTTCATCAATACAAATATTAAATACTAAGCACATAAATATAGTGAAGTTTATTACCCACATTGTATTTTGCATCTATTTTAGGAACACTTGCCAAAATATGACATATATCCAACAATTTTCTCAGCATATTTTGTGTACTGTTGATATTTAAATCTATGCCATCTGATATTTATGTTAGTGTAGGACATACATAAGTAAATATTTCCTACATTAATAAAGTGCTTTTAATCTACTTTTAACCCGCAATTTATAACGGTGAGATCTGGAGATCTAACTCACCGAGACATCAATTTACAATTTGAATACTCATAACTGATGGTATTTCTTTCTTTAAATCATAAAAGCTACTTGGTGAAACACAAACTGAATATAGTCCCTTTGGGTTTCAGTAATTATCCAAGGTTGATCCTTGTATCGGGCATTATCTTTCCAGAAAAAGAATGTTATTATTGATTAAATATCTTAATGAAGTTTATATAACAGTATAGCTTATATCTACAATCAAATGTTTATCCTGATATACACAGTTAAGTGTAGTTCTCATAAATCATCAAAAGAGCATCTTTTTCCAGCAGATGGAGAACACAATTGTTCAAAATGCAGAGCACAACTGATCAAAAGGTGCCTGGCCTCACTCCTACATCTCAGTCCAGACTAGGATATCTGCTGTGACAAGAAAGTTGTCCCCATTAAATCTCAACAATATGGTGGTCTAAAAGAGACCTGCACAATGAGATGACAGTATCAGTTAACAAATTACCAGAATCTTTAAACATCATCCACTTATTTTCACATAATCTCTACGTGTTGGAAGCCAATCAAAAGGTCACCACACAAGTTGCAATGCACACTTCAGCTGTAGCTATGACCAACGTTGTGCCAAGGGTCCTCCTTCTGTGTTTTTAGTCTATGTGGAATTCAGATTCTTGGAGTTGTCTGTCTCAATTCTTTTTTTTTTCCTTCTTGTTGGTGGCCAGATATTCTTTGGTATGCAATGTCTGATGCCCTAAGGAGCCAGCTACCAGTTCAACTGGCTCCTCTGGTGTAAGCTATATTACCAAATTAAGTTTCATTTTCATTCACAGTATTACCTGGTTAGGTCAGGGCTTCCAAGATGGCCTTCCCTTTTTATCACCTTATAACTATTTGATTAACGATACACACCTTGAGGAAAAACTTTGCTATAAAATACAAATTTAGCATCACTCATGTCAGAAATATCAGAAACTAATTCTAGGTACTGCTGTATCATGGACATTATATGTTGTCTTCGTACTCTGGGAAAATTTTTTAACATATCTAAGAATGATTCTTCAAAGGTCTCTTGAAAAACAAAGAATAACATTTGCAATTTTAATACTAAATAAACCTACTATTTTGGCTTGTCTTTATAAGTTGACATGAAACTACAAGGTACCATGTCATTTGAGCAAATTATTGTAAATAATTTCCATATGACCTTAAAGTGTTCAGTCTTTAAAAATAACTCTTACTTGCATATCTATTTATAATGCACATTTCTTGCTCATCAATCAAGACTTGATAATTTATTGTGCAGTAGCTGTGCATGCTAGCAGAACAGTAAACAGCTCTCCATAAGCAAAAATTGTACAGTCTGATGGGGTCTACCCATCTTCATTGCTGAATTCATGCACAAAACCCAGACCAGAGTAGCTTGGGAAAGGTAGCCATTGATTCGATCTGAATAAGTGTAATTTACCACTGTCTCCAGCATTCCCATACTGAAATTCAATTAACAATAAATAAATATGTAAAAAATAAAAAAAAAATAAATAAAAAATAATTATGTGTGCCATAATTGGATATGCATAAATGTACTTAAAGATAAATTTTGCTATGTGTAATTTTTTCCAATGCATGGCTCTTCAGAATAAAGTCAATAACTATGGAAAGTGATATAAATATATTAAGCTGTATTATTAAAAAAAACTTTAACATAATTCTGTAAGATAAAACACAATCTCTCACTAATAATTCTATTTAAGAATAACTCAGAATTATTTTCCCTAGTAGTACAGAGGTCCTTTTTTTTCTTGTTAAATAACTAGACTTCGGGGCCACTGTATAGCTTTTGTTCAGGGTATGCCTACCTTTATAAAGTGTTCATCTGTCATAAACAGCAGCACATGCCACAATTCTGACAATGTCTCTGTAAGAGTGAGAAGGACTGAAGAGACTTGTGTTGTTTTGTTTGTTTCTTCTGCCCCATGAAGCCAACTACATAGACGGTGATTTTCCAGCCTTCACTGTGGGAAAAATCCTTTTCCACTTCTGAGATCTTACATCTACTGTTAACTAGTATTCTTTCTGTGGCAGATATGATCATGCAAGACAGACTTTGTAATAAGTTTCTAATGGGCTTGTGCAAGCTAAACATCTGCTGATACAACAATGAGCCTATATCCTCATGATAAACACATTTCCCCCATTTATTGCAACTAATTCAGATGAGAAGAGATAAAAGTTTGATGACTTAAAATGTATATACTGGTATGTCTCAGCCACCATATTGTTAGATCCTATAGGATGTGTTCACTTTTATTTTATGTATGTCTGATAGTAATATAATGCTAACATTCTATACACTCTGGTTTTAACATATGAGTGTGATATGCAGCCAGAATTTGGACACGATGGGGCAAAATAATCAAATCAGGTTTGAAAATCATGTAAAAGTCTGCTGACAAGACCCTAGTGGTCACCTATTTTCATCAACCTCTGATGAACTGACCATACATCAACAACATCAAATACTAATATATGTTTTTAGGTATACATTTGCTTTGAGCATATAATTATATTATCTATTTTATGATTTAAAACTATCTATATATCTATGGCTCCTATTTGAATACTATTTGTCTACATATGCTGGTGTTTAGTTTTTATGGTGGTGTAGTTAGAAGATGGAGATATATTTATTCTTTTTTTTATTGGATATTTTATTTACATTTCATATGTTGTCCCCTTACCCCATCCCCACCCACCAGGGAACCCCCTTACCCTTCCTCCTTCTTCTCTGTGGATGTAACCCCTACCTATCCCCCCTACTCCCACTTTCCCACCCTCAAAATTCCCACCCCCTGGGGCGTCCAGGCTTCATGAGATCAAGGATCTCATCTTCCACCTATGCCCAGCAGGGCCCTCCACTCTTACTATTCAGCTGAAGCCCTGGATCCCTCCCTAAGTGCTCCCAGGCTGGTGGTTTAGACCCTGGGAGCTGTGGTTGGTTGGTATTGTTGCTCTCCTCATGGTGCCACAAACTCTTTCAGCTCCTTCAGTCCTCACTCTAACTCCTCCATTGAGAACCCCGTGATCAGTTCAATGGCTAGTTGTGAGCATCTGCCTCTGAATATGTCAGGCTCTTGAAGGCCTCTGAGGAGACATCCATATCAGGCTCTTATCAGCATGCACTTCCTGACTTCCACATCAGCATCTACCTTTGGTGACTGCACATGGGATGGATACTCAGGTGGAAAGGTCTTCAAATGGCCCCTCCTTCAGTTTCCGTCCCTCACTTTGTATCCATATTTGCTCCCTTGAGTATTTTGTTGCTCCTTCTAAGAAGATCGAATCACCCCCACTTGGTCTTCCTTTTTTATGAGCTTCATGTGGCCTGTGAGTTGCATCTTGGGCATTTCAAGGTTCTGGGCTAATATCCAATAATCAGTGAGTGAATACCATGTGTGTTCTTTTGTGACTGGCTTACTTCACTCAGGATGATGATTTCTATTTCCATCCATTTACCTAGGAAACTCTCGAATTCATTGTTTTTAATAGCTGAATAATACTCCATTGTGTAAATATACTGCAAGATGGTGCAACCACTTTGGAAATCAGTGTGGTGGTTCCTCAGAAAATTGGACATAGCATTACCTGAGGATCCAGCTATACCACTCCTAGGCATATACCCAGAAGATGCTCGAACATATAGCAAGGACATATGCTCAACTATGTTCATAGCAGCCTTATTTATAATATCCAGGAGCTGGAAAGAACCCAGATGTCCTTCAACTGAGGAATGGATTCAAAAAATGTGATATATTTATTCTTGATAGATGGTAGAAATGGAGTCTTTGGGAGTAGATTATGATGAAAAAATCATCTCTATGGAGTCTAGACATTGACTGCTGGAGCTTCCATAAATCAGGAGAGAGACAGTACACACAAAGAGCATCACGTACATAATCACACATACATATACATATACACATGTGTCCACATGTGTGTAACTACTGACAAATGCGCAGGTACAGATATATCATTTCATGGCGTGTGATGCCTTGTGCCACTTTGGACACTGCCAGGAAATCATCCATTATGAGAACAGGCATAAACTCTGCACATTAATTATTTTAAAGCCTAAATTTTCCTCTCTTCTTTATGGTATATTCAGTCTACACATATTGTGTTATTAGAAACAGAAAACAAGATAACACACACTACACACACACACACACACACACACACACACACACACATATATATATATATATATATATATATATATATATATATATCTCACCATCATTCACAGTGCAATTCTAAATTATCTGCCAAAATTAATGTTGCATAAAGCCACATTAGGTAAGGGAACTGGAAGCTTCTTCAGTGAAACACCTTGGTGCCTATATAGAGACCTCAAAGTTGTTCTATGTCACCATTTCAAACTAAAGTCCATGTTTTATTATCTCATATTTCCCATACCTTACCTAGTAGAGCATAGTTCCAAAGAATAAAGCAACATGCACACTCAGTTCATTACATAATGACTTCCCTCTTCAGATCACAAGCTGAATTCTGAACAACAATAGTCAATGAAGGAAAGCAAAGCACCATGGCAAAAAATCTTTAGCAATATTTAATCTATGTATGATGTTATTGTAAAATACAAGCTACTGGGTTATTTAAAAGAAAGAGGCATTGGTTTTGTATAGTTCTAGAATCCAAAAAGTCCAAGACTGCATACCATACATTCAGTGTGTGAGCACAATCAGGTGATAGGTAAAACTACTCCATTGTGTCTTCACAGGAGGAGGGATTGAATAAGTTTCTGATGATACTGTCTGTGGAGCACAATCCCATCCAAGAGTGACTGTCTTTGAAATCTAATCATTTTACAAGGGCTTCACATTGGTTATTAGATTTTTAACAAATGGAATTTGAAGGATTAATAGAAATCATCCAACTTTCAATTGACCAATTGAACATATTTTGTTTAACAACAGAGCATATCCAGTATAATATACAAGAAAAACCAAATCACACAAAAATCATTTAGCAAAAGCTTATTGCAAATGAGCATAACAATCTCAGGACCTGTCATTATAAAACTCATCCCAAGACTGTGGAAGGGTTGGGTAGACCTTCATTTGCATGTTGAAGGAGCATCCTGTATCCTATCAATTGTTAATTGACATAGCTACTCACTAAATGACTTCAGTATCTCACACATTCACAGACACTGAAATATTACATTTTCTCTCAACTATACATATATAATAGGTACATAGCATGACATAATGTACCATTTCTTATATGTATGCAGATGTATAGGTACACATAGAATTTAATAATTCATTTTAGAGGAAAAGGGATCTTACATGTCAGCTGCAGTTTCCTTCTACCTCACATACTATTGAGGTTTATAGTGGATCATTTTCCATACAAAAATGCCAAGGGTTAAATAATGAGGTTTTCATTTTGATCAATGCAGCATCTCACATACCTGATATCTTTCCACAAGTCCTTTAATTACACAGCTGAGTGTGCTTCCCTCATAAAATGGAGTTATTCTCTCATATTGCACTGAGTAGAATAAAACTTTAAATCATAGTTTAAATTGAGTAGTATAGTTTTCATTTATCTGTATTATATTTTACAGAGCAGTATATAAAAATTGCAGATCTTTCATGGTACTTAAGAGATAGCATGGTAGTTTGCGATTCCATATTTTTGACAGTTAAATTGGGTGACCTCAGTAGGTTATGATTCTAAATTGAAAAGAGTATTAAAAAAAGTCATCCAAACAGGGGTCAGGTTATATGGCTGAGCATCTAAAAATGCACATGCCACATAAGTCCGGTAATCTAAGTTTGATCCTTCAAAGGAAAGAACTAACTCCACAATGTTGTCCTCTGCCTCCCCACAGTTCATGCACACATATCACAGAACCCTTTAAAAATAACTGAAAATAATAAAGTCATCACACAATGCCATAGTTAATTCTAGTCCATCAATATAATCACCTGAAATTTTTCGCTCCTCAGTGAGAACACTTATTATTCATTCCTTGGCATTCTGCCAGAGAAAAATTCATCATAACTGACTAGGTATAACAGTTCTGTAATACATATGTACCTCAAAATATCATGTTACATATGGCAAATATCATGTGTTATATAAATAAAATATACCAAAAATAATTGAGAATAAAATAACTAAGATGATAAATCTCCTATTAACTGTATTCCACAACACATGTAAATTGTAATTAATACTTTAATGACAGAATCTACAGAAGCCTCTTATCAAAGGCAAACTGCACTAAATATGATTGATCTGTGAACCATAAGTCACCATAATTTTCAATAAGAATTTCTTTGTAGTATAGTGTAGGAACTATAGAATGAACTTTTTTAAATACCTGAATGAATTAAAGATCCAAGATCTCCAGCATTTAATCAAGTCCTGAGAGGAAGACAGAGATTTCAACATGTACAAACAACCCACATCTGGGCAGGATATCTAACTCACTTAAAGTCCATGGTACTATTTACAAAGATCAAGCGTCATTCAAGGATTCTGGTGCCACAGATTGCCCCAGCTGGGTCATCAGAGAGGAATTTGTGTGTCTTATAAAATAGTTACCTAATTTTTTTAGCAATTCAGAACTTAAAAATCTTGCCTCTCTGTGCTGTTCACAATAAGGTGCCGTAGTAGATTCCAAATCTTTTTGTTTGTTTCTATTTAAGCAAAAATGCATAGCTTGAAAGTATAAGGTTCTTACCCTCTAAAGCTGAATTTCTTGGGAATTTTTTATTTGTTTATTTTTGTGAACCATGAAGTAGCCAGTTCTTTAAGAATATCCTAATATATCTGCTCATACACCTCATTACTTATTAAACTGGAATTTCCAAAGTGGGGAAAAAACAAAACCAATTTCTGTCCTTTACAGTAACTTTAAATATCATTCTTTCACTTAAGACATCTTCTGAAGTTTTTCCTAATTCTCTGTCTTCCCACACAATTCTCTCTCCCATTATTTTAATTGTCACCCCACAGTAGCAAGCCTGTTCAGTTTAAAGCAGACTGAAAGAGAAACTTATGAAAACTAACAAGTCACATATTTTATGCACTTTTGAAAAACGATATTTAAACTCAAGCTTCATCAGAAGCTGCAGTATTACCTCCATACACTTGGGAAGAATTAAACCCAAAAACAAACAAAACCCACCATTTCCCAACAGAATAGCTTGCACTAGCTTCGGAAAGACTATGATGCATATATGGAGATAAGTACTCAGATTGTAATATGTAACCCTCACTTGTCACTGCATCAAAATGAGGGGGAAAGAACCTCACTTAGAGCTTATTAGGGAAACACCCTGCTGTGCGCAGGATGCATGAAGAAAACCCCATTAGCAGCTGAGGAGTTTTGCAGCCCTGGACACTTCTGAAGGACAAACAGTCAACTGGGGGAATCTTACGTTCTTGAAAAGATGTGAAGAGCATCTGAAACCTGCTGTTGCGGCTGCCCTCATCTGCCCACATGCGGATCACTCCAAGGCCTGTGCGCAGCATGACGTCATTAGCCACAGTGCTGCAGAACTTGGCCTTCAAATCCTCCACGGAGCTACTTCCATCATAGACCGCCACAAAGTTCCTTTTGCACTCATTTGAATTCTGCATCTCATAGTCCAAGAAACGTAAGTAAATCTGTAAAACAAAGACGAAACAAACTGTTCATTTAAAGATGTAGAGCAGAGCTAGGGTTTCCTTCTTTTTTGTTCGGTCTCACAAGACAGCCTTGATTGCAATCAGCTCCGTTATTTCCCCTTGTGGGCTGCAGGCAGACGAACTAGTGCAAAGCAAATTACCTTTAATATTTTTTTCAACTGTTATTATGCCGCTTTAAAAAAGAAAAAAGTAAATGCACCACTTCCTTTAGCTAAGTTTTCTCTGCCCCTCCCCCCGATCCTGATGTTATCCCATGATGCATCTGAAATCAGCTATTAACTCTCAAAACTTATACACTGTTTTGCTTTGGTTATGGAAGTGACTTTAAATTCTTCTTTATGGCCTATTGTTCTAATGCCCTGGTTGCTTTGTTTTGGAAAAAAAAAGTTCTATGAAAGAATGATTTGCATTAAAACTAAAGGAAAACAAAACTGATACTGAAAAACAGCTTTTGATTTCAATCTGTTTAGATTGCAGGTGTTCAGCTTTGAGGTGGAGTATATTAAACACTTTTTAAAAGGACCAATCATTGTATTTTATCACACTTAAAATCAGATCACTTCACTAAATGTACCCAAATAACATTTAAATTAGCATTTAATGAATACAATGTACTGTGACCACCAATTCATCTTTAACGCTCCCAACAGTCTTTCGACTCTCATGTTACTGTCCTCAGAGGTGACCACTTAGGCCCATGGAGTATAAACTACAAGTGAGATATGAGGCCTCCTTCCTCAAGAACACCCTGCTTCTAACACACTTGTTCTTGATGAAAGGACATACTCTGATTCTCTGCCGATGTGTATTCAGAACCATAAGTGATGGATTCCAGCAAGAATCAGACTACAAGAACTCTTTCGTTCATTCATCCATCGGATCAGCAACAGCCACAGCCTGGCCTTTTAGTTGGTCGCAGCCATAATGATGCATTGTGCAAACAATAGTAAGCAATGGCATGAGGCACTGAAAATATGTATTCATTTAATCATTACAGCAACATATAATGTGAAACTAGAGAAATAACATAAAGTAAAAGTAAGTGAAACAGATCAGTGAAAATGGAAGAAGAATGATATCTGAATAAGCCTGGTCTCCTTTGACACATTGAGTGTTTGTGAATATTTTAGTTTCTAATCATGCACATATATAGGCTATTTTCTTTAAATTTTATTTACTTCATCTAGCATGCCCACAAACTAATGGTTTACATTTATTTTAAGTTTACTTTTGCCTTTCTACAACCATTTTCTCAAAATTTATTATTTCAAAATCTAGAAAATAAATGAGAAAACTTTTCCCAGATCTCCAAATGTCTATCCTCTTTAAAATTTTAGTATTTCATCTAAATAATATATTAAATATCTTCAATGTTATTATAAAATAAGCATTGGTCTCTATAGCTTCTCTTACAAGTTAATTATATGTCCTGGCCCATTAAATAGTATATTTTAACAATCTCCTCAATAGCCTGTATGTCTGTCAGGTTCAGTTTCTGCAATGTGGCTCAATTCCCAACTCAGGGAAAATTAACATGTTTAAGTACAAAATCAATGATCCCATATCTTTAACCCAAATCCTCACGTGAGGCAAAGTAAAATCATTGACAAATCTTGCTCTGGCAAAGGTCTTCCCTCTCCTCCCCTCCCCTTCCCTCCCTCTTCTCCCCTTCCCTTCCCTTCTATTCCCTTTACTTTCCCTTCTCTCCCCTTCTCCCCTCTACTCTCCCCTTCTCTGCTCTCCTATCCCTTGCCCTCTCCTTCCCTTTCTTCCTCTCCCCTGCCCTCCCTTCCCAATTTTTTTTGTCTCCAACACCCCAAACTTTATTCTTCAGCAGCAGGCTTTCATTTGAAGGAAGTGGTCCCTGCTGTCTGTTGTAACTTCTGCTGGATGGGTCAAGGTCTAGTTCCGTTATTATATTCCAAAGAAACAGCCTCCCACTTGACTGACTCCCGAACACTAGGAGCAGCATTTCCCATTAGAGCCTCCATGCTCTATTCACATTTAACATATGTTAAGTTACTGTCTCTGTGGTACTTCCTATCGGCTTAACTAACTAGAACTACCATTTTCTTTATTAACTTCATTTGTTCAATGTTCGTCATATATTTATTGGCTATCCATAAATCCAATGTAGTTTTAGGTGCTATAGATAATAATTATGCACACATTCTACTGTCAGTGGTAATTATTATTTAACATAAATATCAAAACAAACTATGACATATATCCAAAGTATATAAAGTGTACGACAATATGTTGTAGGCCTGTGTGAGGTAGAAATGACCTGTGATGGCTTATACCAGGTTACCCTGATATAACTTTGAGAAGACACAGAGAAATATGAGCAGGTGAATGGAATTGATCCACTAAGGAGAACTGGAGTTTTACTCTTTTCATGCAACAAAGTAGATCTGTGGGGCTCCAACCTTGGGCAAAGAAGCTTCTTATTGCTATGGATAAAGGACAGACAACTCATTAATAGATTGCTGTCCAGGGTACTGAATGTTTCTGCAAGTGCTCAGTTGATTTACTATTCATCTACCCTGCTCCAGGTTCAGGAAGCATTACAGAGGAAGGAAAGAGTGCAGAGATGGAGGGTGGAGGGGAGGAATGTGAAATGGTGTTCTCCACAAGATGTGGATACTGGATACATGGACTCACAACAGCAGTAGTTGCTTATAGATCTACGAAAGATCAACTCAATTATAATACATTATGGATACAGGGAGGTAGGACTCTCAAGACTCAGCCCTTGCTGAGATGCTATTGATGGCCTCTGGGGGAAGGAATAATCATTCTTCTTTAGGCATGTAGAATGTGGCCACTCTTACACCTCAGAGGTGACCCAATGTCCATTCACATATATGCATCATAAATTGAACTTTTGAGGTTGAAATAAATAAATAAATAAATAAATAAATAAATAAGGAAGCAAACTATAAGAAAGATATGAAGTTGAGCGGGTGTGCCAGTGTCTTAGTGCCAGTTAGAGTGGATAAGAGGCATAGATGTGATCAAGTAACATCTATGCCTGTGAAAAATTTAAACAATAAGTAAAATTATAAAAAAGATAAACCTGAAAAATGTTAAATGTGCCAATTTTTGCTATGTTTAACACTATGTCTTTCTCATGCTCACATGTGAGTTTAAAAAGCATTTTAAAATGCTTGTTTAAAATAAGACATTTTTCAGATGACCTTTATTAGGAAGCTGGAGCAAGGAGTAAAACCATAACTTACTTAAGAAAAATAATCAATTCAAGGTGAGTTCCTGAAATAAGAATCATAAGCTCTGTCTTTTAGACTCCTTTCATCATGTTCCTTTCCTACCTCCTGAATAAAAGTCATCCATCTGAAAGTCCTAGAAAAGCTAAATGAGAATCTGCCAATTTTTGTAAGATAACAAAAATGATAAATATTTAGAATACATGTATATTCTAAAATACTCCACAATATCCCTAGCATAGTTTATCAGCATAGTTTATCAGTTTCTCAAGAGAGAAATACACAGTTTTACCAGCATGAGATGCATTCACAAAAATACATGACACAGCACAGTCTACTTTTTGAAATACAACACAAAATGACCATGGATATCAGTAGTTTTATAAAGTTTAACAACAAAATACCTACACCCACAAAAAGAAAAATGCTGAAAGAAAATGACTAACTGAATCAAGAAGGAAAATAAGCTTTTCCTTTGACCTTTTCAAGTCCAAATATGTTGTGACATAATATGTCTAAGCACTTTTCCAGCTCCTTATACTGCAAGCAGAAACACAGATTGGAATACTATTTTATTATTATTAGAAAGGAGTCACTCAAACCCAAATTATTTTGTGCAGTTCCCTGAGCAACAAGAGATGCAAATGTCACTTTTATTTCTTCAAATGGAGTAATGAGGCATAGAGTCATACCCTATCTGTGTGAACAAACAGTCTGGGCTAAGTCCAGAGCATTTCCCCTCCACCCTCTGGGCTTAGCTATTCCTTGTCCTAGTCCTGGAAGCTTCTAGCCTTCAGAAAATCTAATCTTCCTAGCTTACTAATTCAATTCAGCTTCTCTTGGCTTCTGACTGAATTGTTCTACTTAGCCTCATATTAACTTTGGAAATATAATCTAATCTTCTGGCTCCTTCTCATTCTCTGGCTCATTTTTTCTTCACCTGTGGCTAGATTGTTTTCTCTGTCTCGGTAAAACTGTCCCAGTAAAACTGACACACACATACCATCATCTTTTTCTCTCCCTGTACTGCTTTTAAGTAGTCTCTCTGTCCTGTTTGTACTCATGAGAGTTGGTTGTATCTTATCTCAGACTTATTCTGTCAAATCTTTCTCTGATTGTCTGTCCCTCAACTAGACATCACTTTCAAACATGGCTGCTTTCTTCCACAAATTAACTTTACCTTCATTGTTAAAGATTAAAGGTGTGTACTACGGGAATGTCTGTATTCCAGCCAGAGCAGTTAATGATTTTTCCAACTGGATCAAACAGACCTATGTGATCCCTTGCTAGTGCAGCAGCCATGTTGCTGGATTTAAATTCCCCAATAAGCAGATTTGTGCAAGAACTGTTAAAGACAAAGAGAACTGGGATTCAGGAAAGTTATGTATTTTCTTTTTATTTTTTGAAGTAACACAGGCACTGTCACTTTTATAGTTTTGTCTCTGTATAGGTTTAGACTTTAAATCTGCTTGACACCAGCCTGCTCAGTACCTTCATTGCAACTTATGCAGTCTTATGGAAAACTTTTAGAAATGTTTATAGGTCATAAATTCCAAAGGGAAATTTATCACCTCAAGGAAAACTAACATTAACAAATGAAAAAGGGGGCTGTGGAAGCCTCATAAAGTTAACTCTTTCCATTTTCCTAAAGAAGTTCAGAAACCTGTTGATGAAGGTATCAATGAACCTCAGATAATAAATCTGTCCTTTGAAATAAATTACTATTTTAAAAAGACACATACAATAAATCTAGGGCTACTACTTAATTTTTTAGGGGTGGTGTAGTTAGAAAATCAGATTGCATACTTGGGCAAGCTGACCGTATGTACTGTGTCTGCCTTATCCCTGTAGTTATTGACTGTCATGTGTTCATGATGAGCAGTGGTGGGCAATGTCTAGCATCTCAGAAGGTTCTGTATCTCAAAGGCTCCCCTCAGCCACAGAGACCTGTTTAATGGAAGAACTAAACCACTGCCTTTACTGGACTTTTCATGAACACATATGAAGCATTTATGATTATTTTGAACCTCTATGTTTGTACTTAATAGGGAAATGAAGTGTAGGAGAAAGGCGTTTGGTTCACAATAATGGGAGCTGTTCATATATAAGCTTAATTTCTTTCAAAACATTCTGGTCAAAATTTTCTTTCACTAGCTACAGTCTCTGTCATATAACATCTCTGTGAAAATTTCAGAAATACCTTTGTGACATTGGAGGGCAACTGCCAACAGCCTCCCATAAATATTGGTCCAAATCCCTTGTAATTTTGTTTATTTTCTGAGAATAAATTTAGCTGTTTGTATATTCAAGAGGAGAAGAAAAGGAATAATTTTAATTATAAAAATAATACTTGAGGGTTTTTAACTCCTTGGACATCTAAAAGTTTTAAGTGTATATCTTAAATGCAATATAGTAGATATTTTATATAATTATATTTTCCTTTAAAGTTAAACCAAAGTCTGAAAATAAATGGTTCAGTGATTGATAGCACTTACAGCATTTGCAGAAAAGATCCAAATTCAGTTCCCAGCACCTATCACTGGTGTATCAAAACCACCGGTATATCCAGTTCTAGGCTATCTAAATAGTCTCTTCTGCCTTCTAAGGGCACCTGTACTTATGTGAGCACACACACACACACACACACACACACTCTCTCTCTCTCTCTCACACACGCACACTCATGCATGATTATAAAAACAAGAAATCAAGCAAACAATGAACATCTGCTGTATCCATGCATTCAATTATTTTGAAAAACTTTCACTTTCATAGAACAAGGTTGGGTTTAGTCCAGATATGCATTCTGAATTTCTAATCATACAAACACCTTAATATAAAGCAGCCTCATTTTAAACAGTTTTAAGATGAGCATTATAACTGGAATCAGTGTTTAAGATTTGTGACATAATGGCTACAAAAATAAGATTTATTTCAAGGAGCAAACAAGGAAACAAACAAACAAACAAACAAAAAACAATAAGAAAGAAAAAGTCTCTCTACTCCCTCTGTGAGGGAAGGCAAAGGGAAATGATCAACAGAATAATATATAACTCTAGTGCAATAGTCAGATCCAAATCTCTTCTCAGTGAATCATTTTGATGCATTTTCCTTTTTAATCAATCACAAAGGATTGGAACTGACAGGATGATTTATTGAAAAAGACATGGGTAACTTCAGAACATATAAGCCATTTCTGCTAGTATCTATTTTCCAAATTGCAGCAATATGGAAGACAGTGCTGTGTTTATATGTAAAGAAAGTAAATTTAGCTGACATTATTAAGCAATTTATTACAAAGAAAATTTAATACCAGCTGCTCAGAGACTCCTCCCCTTGTGTCATAATGATATGAAAAGCAAGGACTGAGGCAATTATTAGAGTCTCAAAAAATGTTATTAACAATAAGTAAATACTTAGTCATCTGTGATCTGCCATACGGTACTTATGAATTCAAGACAACTGGACATCTTAATATTTGAACCACAGACTAAAAGCATGTATCTTGGGCTTCGTGGTTGCTGCTTTTGACTGGAAAGGTCAGGATTATATCAGATAGAATATAACATGAATTTGGAAGTTTGAAAAATCTTCACTTGGGAAATAATACTATTTTCTAAAATGTTAAAACATAAACACTCAACAACAAATCTTGGTATAAAGATATTAAAGTGTTATTTAGACAGTTATAGAAAAATAGGAAAACATTTGAATAGCCTTCTAGATTCTTACATTCTACAACTAATATTTCATTTTATTTTTTTAATTAGATATTTTATTTACACTTCAAATGTTATCCCCTTTCCCAGTTTCTCTTCTACAAATACCCTATCCCACCCCACCCCGTTACCCTGCTTCTATGAGGGTACTCCCCCGCACCTACCCACTCCCGCCACACCACCCTAGCATTCCTTTACACTGGGGCATCAAGTCTTCACAGGACCAAGGGCTATTGGACATTATTTACTAATAATTTTCATACTTCTCATAATTTGAGACAATGAAGGCAGACTCAATCCCTAAAACTCTGGATACTTTTTCTGTTTTCAACTCTAATCATTACCCAGAGTCTATTGCATTTACCTTCTAATGTTACGTATAAAATGTCATCAGATTTAGTACGTCTGCTTATTACTGAACAAACCCTAGATTAGAAGGACTCCAGATTTAGATTTAATTATCTTTTCAGAATCTGAAATTACAAGACCAACATCTACTATTCATACCCATGGCTACCTTCATGCTGAGGAAGTTCCCTTCTTCCTCTGACTCCATGGCTACCTTCATGCTGAGGAAGTTCTTTTGCTCCCCTGACTCCATGGCTACCTTCTTAGCCAATAAAGAAACCTCTGCTTTTAAGGTCTGTGTGAGTAGATCAGACTCAGCTGAGACACTTCCCTTTGCTCAATGAGATCTGAATGACAGTTTCATTGGTATCCCTCAAACATCCTTTACCAGATAACTTAATTTAATGTAACCAGATATGTGTTTCTTTGATACACTTACAAAGTTAGAACTGGGGCTGGAAACTGTGGAGGTCTCATAAGCTCCCAACCCTACACATAGGTCATCTTACAAACAGCATGATATTTTTTAATGAAATACTGACTTATTTTTTATCTTTCCATGTTGATTTGACTATAAGCAAATTTACAATAATTTGCTTTTGTACAAAAAATGACTTTAATTTGAAATAAGAAAATTATATGTAGCTATCAAAAGATAGATCTTTATTCTCCCCCCCCAAACATCAATGATTGACTCTCCTTGACACATGTTTAGTGAGTCTTTTGACTCTATCCCTTATCTCCTTGGGTAAATTGGATCCTTTTTCTTATTACAGTGGCTCTGTAATATCAGACTGGCCCAGGAGTTTTGAGATTATTGCCCTTGCTCCAGTCCAGCTAGTAGATAGACAAATGCCTGAGCTAGTCACAAACACATATTTATGGGATTTGGATTTTAACAAGACTTTCATGTGATGTCAGCCAAAAATTGCTTAATGTAATTATTATGCAAGACCCCTGCCAAATTCTGCTCTCATTCTGTCCCTGGAATACTGTTTGATCCCCATCACAGAACCCTAAGTATATTGAATTAATAGACATTTAGCTCTCATTTTAAATAGACAAAGTATAGTTCCAAAAACAAAATAGATGAGGAATATTGACTTTATGCTCTCTCTTTCTAGATACAGTTTAGCTTAAATGTTATATGAGTTTTCTAAATAATATATGTAAGAATTTCTATTGTCATAAATTTATAGATATATAATGTATTATTCATCCCTCCATTACACTGTCTTATCCCCTTCTTACTTTTATTGCCTTTTTCCCAAGTAGTCTGTCTCCCAAATTCATGCAATTTTTTAAAGGATCAACTTTAGTTAAAGTTGCTTGCAGGAAGAAAAGTAATAAGCTATTTCACTAGACCATAGTTAATATAGCAATAGCAACAACGGAAGAAAGTGGAATATCCTCCTCTGGAAACCATTAGCTGCCAACAGCTCTTCAGAAAATGTAGGACCTCATGAGTGTATCCCCCCAGGCAGAGTTGAATGGGTAATGGTTCATTTTTGCAGGTGCAGCATAGCACTTAATGTGGGTATTTATGAATACCTACAGTTCAGCCCTCATGGAATTCAGGTTTAAATTCTTACCATGGTATGATCTGGCATTATTCTCCACGGTGACCATTTTCTAGATAAGACCAACAACTGGACACACACTAGTGCATTTTCTACAGCCTTGTTCTAGAATCCTCATGCACAAAGTCTGCTCACAGAAGTGTGTGGGTATCCTATAGTTAACTCAAAAAAGGCTCCTTCTGTCCTGTCGCTGCCTATTCCATTTGTAAATGGCCCCATCATGAATAGATTTCCAAAAGTATTTCTTCTCTTTTTTTTGGTGGGATACTGGCAGATCATGCTCATAATTAAAGGGGTCATCTACATCAATAAAGAAGATATTGGTACATTTCCTAATTGTCAAATGCTAAGGAACAACGTGTAGGATATTTAAATTTTAATCTTGTTATGTAAACTCTTTAGTAACTCATGTACTGCACTGCAGTAGGGTCAGGAGATACCATACAAATAGTCACAGTGACCCATTTCAAGCTTGACTTATGCTTTGAGAGTACATACTCATAATTACTAGGATATCCACAAAACTAGGAAGCTCACAAAGGCAGTAAACATTGTTTCTTGATTTTCTCTACAGCATTCAATTCCACTTCCTGTCTTCTCAGCCTCTAATTGAACAGAAAAAGGCTGTCACAATAGAACTATCTTAATTTAGCACTGTAGGAAGCATCCTGTTGGGTCACAGACTTCTAGATTCTGTGACAGGCAGGTGCACTAGGCTTTGTTGTTCTGGGAATATACAAAAGACAGTTTATTTGCCATCTGGAAGAAGGAGGTGTGTGTTTATACTCCACTTTAACACGGAAGTGACATGGTGCTGCTAAAGACAGCAAGGTGCTATGCTTACAGTTTCTGTTCATGAAAGTTGGTTTTTAAAAAAGATTTTCATTCATAAAGGTGAAGAAAAACAAGCACTTTCCTGAGAATCCAAAAATTGTGTATCAGATAAATTTAGCTCTCTGATCATCCAGGTGAGTGTTTATGACTTTATATTACAAATACCAGTTATTTCTTAAAAATCTTCTAGTATCAACGCTTGAATCCAGGACCTGCCACAGGCTTGCCTTTGTTTTTGAGATAGTGTCTCACTAACTGGTCAAATCTAGTTATGTAAACTCACTCCCTCTATAGTCTAAGCCAACCTTGAACTGAAGTGGCAAGCAACAGAAAAAAACAAAAAGAAAAACAGTGTCTAAATTGTTACAAAGCAAAAATATTTTTTAGAAATTTTCTCAGAGGCAAAGAGACTTATAACTATCAGAGCTGTGAACAGGACTGTGGTTTCTTCCATCCCAAGTCTCAGTAGCTACATGTTTGGAAGAAAGGTAAGTTTCATGAGTAAGATAGATAGATAGATAGATAGATAGATAGATAGATAGATAGATAGA
>NW_021604634.1:6042027-6053233 GCF_004785775.1 Grammomys surdaster | reverse complement strand
AGATAGATAGATAGATAGATAGATAGATAGATAGATAGATAGATAGATAGATAGATAGAGATAGAGATATAAAATTAAGAAATACTTTGGTTTCTTGATACACTAGTACTTCTTGAAGGGCAAACTCCCTTCAAATTCTAAAGAGAAAAGACAGCATTATTTTTTGCTTAACCTGAATATCCCACCACCAAATTCTGTTATGTCTTTCTTACTGCTTCCTTCACTGGCTAACAGAAAAGAGAGTTCTGTCACAGACTCACTGTCTTCTCCCATCCTAGGAGAACCTTCTGCTTGTGCCAGTCCATCTATCTTTCCTTTCCACATATTTCCAAATCCAATTTCTAACATGAAAATCCATCCAGATTCCCTTTCTATTCCTCTTACTTGATATCACTAAGCCTTTGGGGTAAAGTCTCCATTCTCAGGAAAGACCCACAGAGGTTAGGCCTTACAGACATGCCTCCCTCCATACCTGTTGGCTCATTTGATAATGTGCTACTGAGTTAATTCCTGGAAAAATTTGCTGTCTTCTCTGCACATAAAGTCTCCAATGTGCTCCCTGTTGTCTGAGTGTCTTCCTACTGTCTAGTTGCTATCCTGCTGTTTCTTATGCCCTTCTAATGAGACCCTGGGTACTACTGTCTTCTCTTTATGTAGTATTTTCCTTCATACTTTCCTTATTAACAGCTCGGAATCAGATCTTTTGCTTAGCTGATTTCTTTACATATATCTTAATACTAAATATAGAAAAGGTGAGGAATAATTATAGAGTGGTGTGTGTACATTTGTGTATGAATGTATCTCAGTGAACTCACACACATGTGAATAACTGTATGAAGGTTAGAGGTCAGATTTAGAAATTTGTTCTCATGTTTCATTTACACTCTTTTGGATACAAAGTGTCTTAGGCTTGCTTCAGGGTTTCTTTTTCTCCTCTGTAAAATCTGTTCACCAGGCCCCACACTGCAGTTCATGCTGGAAAGTTAAGTTGAACACGTGAACACAGGTCTCATTTCCAAGACAGGAAACTAACTGCCATCTAATAGCACATTTGACACATGCCCCAGTGCTACCAGATAATGTGAAAACTAGATGCTTCTCAAGTCTACTGTTGGGTGCAGGTTTTGGCTTTGGACTGACCTTGGATCTTGGTGGGGCTCGGATGTACCATTTGCAATCCACGGCTTCACTGGCAGAAGCTTTGCCTTCCTTCAGAATCTGTATGGACTCCACAATTCCTTCTGGGCCGCCCATCTCAAACTCACACGCTAAATAATAAGATGCCAAACACACACAAAGATGGATCTTGAATAATAAACCCAAAGTATACTTCATTACAGAAAACAAAGACCTCTGGACATTATCAAATTTCTCTTTTACCAACCTGGCAATGGTTTCAAAACTCCAAGGTCCTTAAAGTCGGGATCTTAAAAATTGAGAAAATGACAATTAGTTCTATTCTGCATGACTTTCTTACAATGATATTGAGTAATATTTCATCAAAGTATCCAGGAAGTAGCCTGCATATACATTTGAAAATTTTAAGTGATAAAATAAAAAGTACATGCTAATGTTAAGTCAGAAATTTCAACTGTATGTCAATACAGCTGTTTATTGCCACTGGCTTTTTCTCACTGCAATAGGAGCTGTTTGAAACTTTCAACATCATTACTGTATCTTATACTCAAACTCATGATGCGTTTTTTTATAATATATCCACACAGATAAGTAATGGTTTGAGTAAATTTCATATATTACAGATATAATTTATGTTTAGTTCAAAGGATTCTACCATTGTAGAAACACATTCTTGCCTGGGGGGTTTAGGAGCTCAGACTTCCTCTATCAAAGTGAAAAGAACCCTTTCCCTCTAGTTGCAAGACTTGTTCTGTTTTCCTGTCATCTCTAGCTCTCACCATGCTGTCTTTTATAGTATTACTCAGTTCTCTACTTTGTAAAGTTAACAACTTTTTCTCCTATCTTTTTCTATGAACCTAGTTTCATGAATCTCTCCCGTTTTGCTTCTTTGCATGCTTCATGGGAAGCTGGACTCATCATATGTTTTCTGAGGGTCCTTGTTAAAAGGCAAAACCTGGGTTTGGTTGTAAAGTAGGAACCTAGAATTTTTCCTCTTGAATGCACAAGGCATTTGTAGCTTTTCTTTTACATTGGAGATCTTCTGAAATCATTTGCAGTGGAATACTTCATTGCTGAGATGCCCGAAGGTCAGAACACACCAACTGTGACAACAAGCTAAATGAAACACAACCCATATGAGGAAAATTTCTGATTTGATACAGTATATGTGCATAGAGCCTGGCCTGTTTGAATTGATTTTCACTTACCTGTGGTACAGGTACCAAAGGCTATGATATACAATTAGAGACTTTGAGTAATTTAAAATTAATGGTAGAATTTAACATCCTTGTTTTTTTCTAATAAAATTTATACTGGATAAAAATCTTAGAGAGATTAAAACATTTTGTAAAATACCTTTCAACGATGAACTTCAATTACAGTATTTAAAGTCCTTGTTCATTTATGGAAAAAATTAGGGGTACATATTAAGCCATGTGAGTTTCTTTGATATCTGCTCTTGACAAGAGCATATTGAGCATGCATATGAAACCATGCATTAGTGGTTTTCATTGTTTGCTATTTATATGAACTGGTCTGTTGGCAATAAGAAATCTAGTATTTACCACAGTATTTCCCAATTTTATCAGGTTTTCTTCACTCAGCTTATTATAAATACTACTCAAATTTATGTATGCATGCTGAAATGCTGAATCAAGGATATAACACTTTTAACTATTAGACCATTAATTTTAGAAATACATGAAAATACTTTTTTTTACTTTTATAGGACAAAGAAAATGAATATATATAACCTCCCTGAAAAAGAAAGGGAAAAAGGCATATGTATCATTTACATCAAACTATTTACCAGTAGTGATTTTTTTCTACCTTCAGCATCAATGGGAATCTCATTTGAAAAAAATAAACATCAATTAAATGCCTGCATTTACATTTTATGTAAAATTACCCATGTTTTCACCACTAAATAGTCTACTTACCAGTAGACTTACTCTTCTTAGAAAAAGTTAAGCTTAAGTTTAGGAGTCAATCATATTTTTTTGAAAAGCCAAGCTTTCAAGTAGGCTAAGATTGTATGGGAGTGTAATCCAGCACTTCAGTGTCAGAGGTTGGAGTATCACTCCAAGTTCAAGGACACATTGGTCTGCACAAGGGCTACTTGAGACAAGTGAGGCCTTATCTCAAGAAGGAACAATGAAAATAAAATCAAGAATATGCATGCAAGGTGCAGCTCATTTGAATGACATATTTTGGTGGGATGGGGGCTTGGGATGAAGCCATGGGTTTAATTCTCAGGAGTGGCATCAAAACCTATTTATCAAAATTTCCCAATTCATGTCGGTAGATTTTTCTTATTCATTTTCCTCTTTATACTCTTTGGCTTTTTAAAAAAATGTCTCTTATTAATGTGCATTATCACCTTCATGATCAGAAAGTTTCACCTGTACATGGTTATAATTTGGGGGGAAATTAAGTTAATGTTCTATCTTCCAGTTCAAAAGGAAACACTTGTCATTTTTTATAACTCATACTACATCTGGTTAATATGAAAGCTAGTATCTGGATTGATTGTTCAGTGTTATTTGGGGCCAATGACACAGAGTAGTACATAGATGCAAAGTAATGTTGAACACAGTAAGCAGCCTCTACTCTCTCAAATGTCAAAATGGATTCTGTGTGAAGAATCCTGAATCAATTTTAGACATGTAAATGAACTTGTGAGGGATACTTCCATTGTCCTTGGGTCTGATCACAGCTCTCCCTCTTTTCCTCATGTACCTCAGAGGGGAGCCCATGAGTGTCCTGTTCTCTTCTCACCAATCTTGCTTCCTCTGATAGTACAATCTTATAAAACTTTCTCAAACATCCCAGTCAGAGAGAACACATTGCCTCTAATTTTCTTTTGCAGGTGTTGTTTTTATGAGTATTTGCAGTCATTTTTCTTTGTGCTTATGTTTTTACTAACAATCTACTTCCCTTCCATGACCTCATCACAAATTAAACTCTATGATGTAACATGTTTATTTAAGATTTACAGCATTGGAGATGGTCAATAATGTTAATGAATTAAACATAATTACATATTACAGAAAATTATACATGTGCTGAAATATATTTCTACATCATTGTTCTGTATGTCCACATGTTTACAAATTTTTATACTATAACTTTTCATATCAATATATAGAGTCAGACTCATAGACAGGCTTTTACTGTGACCATATCAATATAGGTGTAGTAAAAGATCACCTCATGCTGACATTTGTTTCTCAGGCATACAGCTATACCTTGTTCACAAAGCCTTTCAAAAGTGCACGTTGTCATGTAACAATTCTGGTCTAAAACATGATAAAAAAAAGTTTAAATTGGAAGATAGGCTTATAGAACCTTCCTAAGAAATTCTCCAAATTGTTTTCCTATCATGAACAGTCTTGAAGCAGTATCTATTAAATATTTCTAACTCTATCAGCTTCTCTTTCGAAGTGAGTATGTGCAGTACATACATGCATACAGAAACATACATAATCAATGAATGTGACTAAAGAATGCATGACATGTTATAAACATCAAATCCCGTATGATGACATAAGTGTGATTATAAAAAGAAGCCCTTCAGTCCTTTCTCTAACTCCTCCAATGAGGTCCCTGTGCTCAGTCCAAAGGTTGATGGCAAGCATCTGCCTCTGTATTTGTCAGATTCTGGCAGACCCTCTCAGAAGACAGGTACATCAGGCTCCTGTGAGCAAGCACTACTTGGCATCCACAATGCTGTCTGAGTTTGGTGTCTGTATATGGGATGGATCCCCAGGTGGGGCAGTCTCTGGATGGTCTTTCTTCAGTTTCTGCTTCATACATTTTCTTTGTGTTTCCTTTAGGCAAGGAGCACTTCTGGGTTAAAAACTTGTAGATCATCCCCATTCCCCAACCTGGAGCCTTGTCTAACCTCTGGATATGTCTCTATAGGTTCTCTGATTCTTCAGTGTAGAGGAGTGCCAGGACGATGAGGTGGGAGTTGGTGGGTGGATGGGAGAGGGAGCAACTTTATAGAAGCAGGGGGAGGAAAGATGGGATAGAGGTTTCTGGAGGGGAAACTGGGAAAGGGGATAACACTTGAAATGTAGATACATAAAATATCCAATACAAAAAAAGAAGCCATTAGTTGGTGTTTCCAAAGAAGCCTTAAGGTAGAGTGCTTTTGTTTACAAATACATGTGTGTTTAGAAACCATCTCTTGTTCCTTGACACCCAGTTTTCAGTGTTCTTCCTGGTAGCAACTGTGGCACCACAGTAGTCTAGGCACTCCAGTGCTATGCTAAACTGTAAAAACTATTCTCGGATTTATACGAAGAACAGCAAGTATTAAGATTTCCTGCCCGTGTTTTAAATCTGCTTCTCCATCTATGTGTTTTCCTGTCTATATAGACTGAAAGCTTTTACAAAGTCTCACTTTTTTTTTAAGTCCAGTTGTTTGAAAACTCATTGAATTGTTTACTTTAAACCAGAAAATGTGATCCTATAACATCTCTTTTCTGGTGAAAACAGGTATTTTTCTTAGAAAAATGAAAATAAAAGGCTTCCCCCTTTGCATCTATACTCTCTTCATAAAGGGATAAAAGATGAATACATTGCAGTTTAAATAGGTTTCTTTCTTATGAAAAACATAGAAACTACATAAAAATGAAGTTATATCAAAATTTATTTCAGCCTTGTAGATGTTACAAATGGATTTTACAGCGATTTAGACAAACTCTGTGTGATAATTTTATCATGCCTTTTGATAACAGTACTAGTCTGAGTTAGATATTTAAGAATTCTAGTAACCAGTCCTAAATATTTACACACAGGCATCATTACCACTTCAAAAGCCAGATATCACTGAGCAAACCACAAATGGGAAAGTCACTGAAGAATCTCCCAGGGTAACAACTGTGCTCCTTGAGAAACACACACAGAGAGACACACAAAAGGCTCAGCAATCCAGCTAGAGAACCTGTCTTTGCTGAATACATGCTGGACAGAGACCACTGATTTAAAAGGGGACCCTGCTATAGCTACACATTTGCATTACAATGATTCCTAGACTAAAGATTTAGCTCAAACAAGAAGGTAGAGTTCATACTATTGGTGTACCATTACTCTTGTGTGCTCCAGAGCTGAATAGATGTGGTAGTTCATCATGTTTTACTATAATTTCATCAGTATGAAGTATGGCCGAGTCAGCAAAAAAAAAAAAATCTTTTATTTGAATGTTTGATGATAAATAGGTCTATTTGCATCGGCTGTATGAAAACCATGATGTTTCAAAGAACTGGTTCTTAGCAAAGAAACAAGATTGCATTGCAAACCACAGCAGCTAGTATCCATGGTACCGATCTTTTAAAGGTACAAGATTATTTATCTTCTCTTGAAGAAGCATGGAAAAATATCTACACTGAATATCTTAGCCCTAGAAGAAGTGTCTAAATATTCTCTTAGTGTGAAATGTAAACTATCAATAAGGCACCATTGCAGTGAATTGTCTGGTCTGCTGGTTCTCTTTAGAAAATCATTTTCACAGTTGTTTATGCTGTGAAGTGACGTGTGCATTTTACTCATGAAACATTATTTTTGTTTGAAAGACAAATTATAATTATTCAGATTTAGATACTTGCCAGAATTTTTTCTTGAAAATGAACAAAATGAATCTGTTGACTTGAAGAGACACAACTGACAGCATTGCCAATGATAAAAACCAAGCTTCCAGGGAAGACAAAGCATTTGTCATTGTGTGCCTGACAGTTTCTCATATTTGGAGAATTTTAAAGTGAGGTGGTTATTGACATGAGAAAATATGATTTTTGATATTTCATAAGTAATTTTGTCAACATTTGTTAGCTCTGCACAGTAGCAATCTGGAGACTGCCCATCAGACACTGAAAACCTCTTAATGTCTCTGCAAGAATAGGAACAGGCCCATGGTCTATTTCGAGAAAAAATACATGGATACGTTTAATGTAATAGAATATAAAATAGTCATTGATGTACCCTCATTGTTCTTATCATGAATATCCATATTAAAACTGTCACAAGATGAAGCTTCATATGACTTAAGACAATAATCACTAATATTTGAAAAGGCCATTAAATTATTTTTCCTTTTATGCACTAAACATCTCTATGAAGTTGGATTCCCTATATAACCATTGTGAACAAAGCATGACATTAAGCAGATGGAAAAGTCTAGTTATCTGAGAATCATGGCATTACATTTGTAAAAATATAAAAACAATGTCATTTTCACTAATATGTCAATGGTATCTTTATGTATGTTCTGCATTCTATATCAATAATTAGCTTACTGAAGTAATATTTGCATGATTTATAAGCAGATTTCATAAATATTCTCAATATAATTGGAAAATTTGTCATGCTCTTTGAGTCATTGAAGTTTATGAAAGAGGAATGGCCAAGAGTCTCCAGAACCCCTACCCTCGCCAAGCATATTAGTGTCTTGTGAGCATCCCTTCCCCCAAAATCCCAGGATTGCAAGTGAATAGCAGAGAACTGGAGATGCATGCCTGTTGCTGTCTCAATAAATTTCATATGTCATGAGCAACTTACTGGAAACTGCTGTTGAGATGACTGATTATAAATGAACCTGTCATAGGCTTTTCTCTAAGTGGTGTTTGAACTTTGAACACACAAATGACTCTAATCAGCTAAAGCCTTAAGCAGTGTTAGTGTTTTCTCTGGAATCTTGAAGAAAGCCCAGAGACATTCTTGGAGCTTCTTCCTTAACTATGTTAACAGGAGATCTTATGGTTTAGCTTGTACAACTCATATATGCCAGTCTCCCACTGAACTCAATACTGTTCCCAGAAGGCAGCTATTCACGAGAAAATGGGACTACCTGACACAGTTACATATTATATCTGTTCTAGTTAGGGTTTTACTGCTGTGAACAGACACCATGACCAAGGAAGCTCCTATAAGAACAACATTCAATTGTAGCTGGCTTACAGGTTCAGATGTTCAGTTCATTATCATCAAGGCAGAAGTATGGCAGAGTCCAGGCAGGCATGGTGCAGGAGGAGCTAAGAGTTCTATATCTTCACCTGACGGCCACTAGGAGAAGACTGGCTTCCAGGCAGCTAGGATGAGGGTATTAAAGCCCACTCCCACAGTTACATACCTAATCCAACAAGGGTACATCTACTTCAACAAGGCCACATCTCCAAATAGTACCTCTCCCTGGGCCAAGCATATTTAACATTTCTAAACATTTTCTTTATTATTGAGATTATAAGAATACAATGAAATATAATGATTGTATTAACTCCATCTCTCAAGCCTTCCCCATATCCCCACAGACATGTTCTGTTACCACTCATGTCATTTTGTAATTGCTGATAATAACCTACTAAACCCAGTTGGTGCTACTAAAATGTTCATGGGTGTAGGGTCATCCATAAGAGCATGGGCCTCCTAACACTGGATAATCCTTCTAAGAAATGGATTCTCCTTTTCTTAGAAACTGTCGTCTGCTAAAAGCTTCTCAGTAAGAGGTGGGGTCTTGATATCAACTGCCCCTCCATGTCTGGATTTTGTTTTGCTCAATCTTATGCATATCTTATGCAGGTAACCACAGCCGCTGTATGCTGATGAGTATAATTACCATGTCATGCCCAAAAAGGCAGCAGTTCACAACATTCCTTCACACCCTTCTCTTACTTTTATATTTTTCAAATGTGTCTTCCTTGATGTGCTCTAATTCTAGGAAGAGAAGAATTGACATATGTGGTCCATTTTGGACTGAATATTTGGTCTCTCATTGTCTTGACTTTTGACCAGTTATGATCTCTGCATACAGTCTATTAGACAAAGAAACTACTCTGACCATAATTGAGAGCAGTGTAGGTGTCCTAGAATAAACATAAATATTTAGGAGGCAATTTGACAGCATGAACATTGAACAAAAACCAAATTCTAACATAGAACTTCAGCTATAAAGAAAAGTGAGTTATTAAATTTTCAGGTAAATAGATGGAGCCTGAAAGAACTATGCTGGCTAAGGTAGCTCAGGCTCAGGAAGAAAAACACCCATATGTTCTGTCTCATATGAATATTCTTGTTTCATATCTTGCTTTGTTTGTTTAACATGGACCATAAATGGAAATTCCATGAAGGAAAAAGTGTCTTGGGATGTGAAGGGGGTTAGTCAGTAGATTATATTTAAAGTTGAAAGTAGAGAGGTGGAATACTCAGAATAGAAATAGTTAAGCAGGACATGAATATGAGATAAATCAAAAGGAAGCAGCTATGAGAAGCCATCTGAGAGCCAACTTTCTCACAACTCAACTTAAATCACAAGGAGAGACGTAAAGCATATGAGAAGTGAATGAAGATGGGGAATACAGATGGCTAAAGGATTAAGCAATACTGGATAAGGGAGTAAGATATCTGCCTGTCCTCAGTGAATGAGCTAACCCAAAGAAAGTCTATGAAGAAACTATCTTGTGTAATTCCACTACTTAGTAGAACAAAATCTTTAAAATGTTTGAATTGAAATACCCTGGAAAGGTGGACAATGCCTCTTTCAAAAGGCTTAGGATCTTCTTACATGAAAACTGAAGTATAAGGCACGATATACCTCCCTCTCATTATTGAGATCCAGAAGTCACCAAAGCAATGTGGGCTATTGTCACTGCCTGCGGATATCCACCACAACTATAGACTTAGATAAGGTTCTTCATGATATGTTTGGCTTTAGGATCCAAAGAAATTAATCTGAAACTGACTATGAAAACAGCCCCCTGTTACCAAGCTTTTATAGTGCTGGAAGATGCTATGAAGCTTGCAATAGGAAAAAATATTAGTGAACATAACAAATGTTGGGCTCTGCATACTCCAATAACAACCAGTCAGGTGAGAAGTGTGCCCACTGATATAATAGTTTCCTATTGTTAGAGGGTGATTAACTGCCTTCTCATTGGATTTGAGGCCTATTCCACAGGAGGGAATTTTATGTCAGATAGCATGATCCTGGTCAAAGCCCAGGGATGGGAAGTCCCAGGACAGTCTTACAGAGAGTTAGTAAATCCTGCCTCTAGATTCCACGAGCACAAACATTCTGAATTATGTTCTCCACCCTCATCATCCCATCTTTCACTGAAAACTAATGAATGCAGCATTAAACTAAATCCTTATTGTTTCCAGAGTTATCCAAAAACTTCTGCTATCCACAATGACTTTAGGAAAACAGGGCATTTTAATGGTCTTTGACATCTTACTTCATTTTCAAATGGATGAAAAATTAAATATCAAGATAATAAGAATTTCATAGTTATTATTCACAATTTCCTTTAAAACAATATGAAATAATGTAGCATAGATGTTTAATTGTAAAACATATTGATCTTATGAAAACAAACAAATATTTTGGCAGAAAACTGTGTTTATGCTGTAAATGAACTTATGAGATGTAGAATTAATTTATCTTTTTAAGCATTTCACAATTTCTGGATCTATAATTTTCTGAAACTTTAAGAAAATAGAAATAATACTGTAGGTCTTTGTGTGTTTATAAGAATGATAAGGTTTTAAATATATTTTTCAGTTTATGTACCTAACTGAATGAAGATTGTTTTATCATTTAATCTTGACTAGCTGAAAGCTACTGACTGTTGGAGGCTGTTGGAGGAAGAGAGGAGAG
This sequence comes from Grammomys surdaster, assembly GCF_004785775.1. Lineage (NCBI taxonomy): Eukaryota > Metazoa > Chordata > Mammalia > Rodentia > Muridae > Grammomys > Grammomys surdaster. The sequence goes on along the minus strand of NW_021604634.1, from coordinate 6,042,444 downwards.
ACACACATGTGACACCTGCTAGTTTTCCTATGCTCTATAGATATGACATGGAAATATGTGCAATGAGACTCTGTAGATTATAAAAAAAAAAGCATATAGGAGATGACATAAAATCAGAGGGGGGAGTCCTGTAGAAAAATGTAAAGTAAAAGATAGATATGATTAAAATGTTTCCTATTTGTACATGGAATCCTCAAAAATGAAAATTTTAACATGTCAAAATCCCATTATTTTAATTTAGTTATGTTATTAAGCAGCCAGCAATACTGAACTAATAATATCTACTATAAGACATCATTTATTTTATTGATTTTTGATAAGTCCTTTGTGCTCCAACAATGTGATCTGTTATATATATATTGTGCTCCAACAATGTGATCTGATATATATATATATATATATATATATATATATATA
>NW_021604634.1:5997741-6041927 GCF_004785775.1 Grammomys surdaster | reverse complement strand
TATATATATATATAACTTCTATTTTAGGCTAAAGAAGCAGACACAAAGAAATCAAATAACCCATCTAATGACATACTCTTTGTCATCTAATGACATATTGGTTGTAAGTTGTGAGGCTTAAAATCAGAGTTAAGCAGTCTAATTTCTGTCTGTCTTCTTTCCTTCCTTCCTTCCTTCCTTCCTTCCTTCCTTCCTTCCTTCCTTCCTTCCTTCTTTTCTTCCTTTCTTTTTCCCATTTCTTCCATGCTGTTCCTTCTCTCCCTCTCTTTCCATCCATCCCTATTCATTTTCTGATGTTCCTCCCTCCCTATCTCTCTTTCCTGCCTACTTCAAGGGCTTTCATGAAGTTGTGCCTTGATGACAATGCCTCCTTCCCATCAGCACTGTCACAGTGATCTCATGAATTGCCTAAAGTAACCAGGATAGAGGTTATTTGGAATTTGCAATCATGAGTCCATTGTATAGAGCTAATTGAGTACAGCATATCTTGGTGGTACTGTGGTTAGCAAACACAATACCTCAACTGACTTTGCTCTAATAATTTTTGAGTATTCATGCTTATCCTTATGCTTTTATTGTATGAACAGAAAGGCTTTCATGGCTATCAGGGAAATTAGGCATTGAAGAACATCAGAGAGTGAGAGTTTATGTGGTGAACGTGGTGGGAAATGGGCTAAGTTCTGTTCTACTAGAATAGGAGGAGAACACAGGCTTCAATAGCAAGTATGAGAGATTAGAAGCCATAGATCATACTTTGAAAGCTGGGTTCACAAATTTATCACAAGCCATGAAGGGGAGAATGCCCTGGCCTGCTACATTTAGATCTGTAAAACTGCTAACAATTGCATGTTATAGGTCAGTGTGTATGTAATGGACTAGCATTACTCTCACATTGCATCTAGTTGTGTTAATATCACTTAAATAAATCATATTAATTGAAATACAGTTATAAAATGTTTTCTTTTCTCAATATTACTTATAAATGTAAGCACAACCATAAAAGTGCCTTTCATCTTAGAGCCCAATATGTATGCCAAGAGAAAAATTAAAGCTGTTTAATTCATGAAAATAGAGCTTGAATATAAGATATATTCTCCTTTCAATAAATCTGAAGTGCTTCAGTCTCATCTAAATAGAGTTGGAACCATTTCTTATTGGAAACACTGGGAAAGTCCTGTGATGATGCCCTTGGCAAAAAACCAGGGCTCCTATGCCAGGCATGGGAAATGCACATGGGCAGGTGGAGCCATCATGGATGTGGAAGACAGCAAATAGAGACGCCAGAAACTGTGACTGCCAACAGATTAGGATGGGAGCTTGCAGGAGATACCTATTATTATATCCTGAAGCAACTCAAGGATGCTTTGAAGAGCACATGTTTCTCCAATATAAATTAGGAGCTCAAGTTGTCACATTTTGTCTTTAACTCACTGTGCCCTGGCTTTTTAACTTTTGATGCTGAAGGTTAAGCACAGAATTTGGTGCCTGCTTAGCACATGTTATCATTGGGCAACCAGGTCTCTAATTTTCCTAATTGAAAGTATTCTACCCTGTAAAGTTTTAATTGCTTCTCCACTAAAATATTTTAAGAAAAATCTATTTGATGTGTTATTAAGAAAACACTTGCCCTATTTACACAGTATACAAATGATATTAGATACTAGCTAAATACACAGGTATTCATCTCTCCATATGGCATCACAGCCTAGGTATAAAAATCCACTTAGAAAAATTTGGCCCAACATTTGGGACAATATCATAAAAGATACCAACACCAAGATTCTTAAAACAGGTATGGCACAATTGAAACAGTGTGTATCTGGTGTTCTATTTTACAGTGTGTTTCTAGATACATGCAATCACATAGAAACTTACATGACTTGCTTGTGTTCCAACATTAAGCAATATTTCTAAGTAGTATGATAGTTATCTTCACTGTCATATCCATAAAATATAGAATCATCTAGAAGAAGCACCCCTATGTGTATCCACAATGATGTTTCTTTAGTTGTTTAGTAAGGAGGGCATGTCCACCCTATATGTGCACTCCTCTGTCCCATGGACTGGGATGAACAAATGGGAAAAGAGAGAAAGTCGGATAACATCCATCACTGTGTTCTCTGGTTTCTGTTCTACATGGATGTGAGGACTCACAGCTGCATATTTCTACTGTATCTGTCATGCCTCTTCCACCATGATGGCCTGAGACCCCTCAAACTGTCATAAAGTACACTCTTTATTGAGCTTCTTTTATCACAGCAAAGACAAAAAGTAACAAATGAGAGGAAAATGAAGTAAAAATTTATCTGAAATTTACAAGTTCTGCTTTTTTTTTCGTTTATTTTATATGTTTGCATCCTCCTGGACACATTCTTGCTGAGTTATTACAGAGCTGCAGAAGGGGTGTGTGGATGTAGGAGGCTGGTAATTTTTGTGTGTGGACCTCTAAGGAACAGGTGTAATGCATCTTATGTTAAAGAGGGACCTTCTGTTAGTAAAGTTTCAGTTCTTGAAAGTATAGATTTCACCTGGGAGACTGGGTAGATACAGTCTGGAGCTGCAAGAGAACTGCATTGTCAGAGTGGGCAAGTGCTTCTCCATTCTGTCATCTCAAGGACTGAAAGACCCAAGGACATTCCCGACCTGTTCCCAAGTACAATTATAAATATGCACTGAAAATTAAGTCTTGGGATATTAAAATATTTAGAATTTTGTAACAGTTTCTTCTGATTGGCATTTAAAATATGCAGTGATTTGTTTTTTCTTCTCAAATGTTTTTTATTAGTAGTCATTTTTGACTTATTTTTTATAGTGTAATATTGTGCATATGATCATAAAGTATAAACAGTTACTTGAGCTAAGCTGTATTATTTAATTAGTTTATTTATTTATGTGTATGTGTGAAAGTGTGTGTGTGTGTGTGTATGTATGTATGTATGTGCATACAATGCTGTAGTGTAGAATTCAAAGTGAAATTTTCAGACTGTTTTCTCCTTCCACCATGTGGCTCTAGGCATGAACTTAGGTCACCAGGCTTGGTGTTGAGTGCCTTCTGATAGAACTTTGAATAGCTCATTAACCAGGGTTCAGGCATGAAAATTCAATTATTTATGGAGATGTTTGCCAAATCTCTGGTCCTATACAAGTCTGTGATTTAAAACAAAATCACCAAAGGCAATCTGAATAATAGGAGTAAAATAACAAGACTTTTCATACCTGTGGTTTAAAGCAAAGTCAAACAATATTTTAGTTTTAGGTTCTGTTGTTCCGTTAGAAAGAAAGAGTGCATTGCATGCCTTCTACCTCACTCTACTTTATTCCCTTGGAGAGTTTGTTGTTGTTTTCTTTGTGTGGGTTTTTTTTTTTGAGAGGGTCGGGTATTAGCTTCTCCTGAGTAGTTGAGTTGGAAACTTCAACAACAAATTTAACATGGCCCTGCCTGCTCTAGTGATCAATAGTTTCATCAATAGTCTCTGAACACTCATTCACTCACTGCTTTTCTCTACAGTGTTGCCATGTTTTCCAAGAATGAGAGATATCCTCAAACATATAAACTCTCTTGTTGCCACAAACCAAAGGAAACTCCCTAGCCAAACCACGATCTGGAATAGCCTAACTTTCCCTATTCCAACCTCAAGCTCTTTCCTCAGCGTTGTTTAGGTTGCAAACTACCTTTCATTGTCTCTTTAATTTCAGCCAATTAAACTCGAAGAAGACAGAATGTGAAAAATAAAACAACACGAATCTAAAACATCTTATTAAGAAATCCATAAATCTGAGTCCTGTGAATTTCTTTTTGATTGTGTGTGACCTTTAATTTGGCTGTTTCATTGACTCCCACACCTTTGAACACAGTTTGATGACTCCTATTTCAACAATGTGTGGGAACTGGGCAAGCAGTTATTGATATCATAGCTGCTCACAAGGTTATTGCACCCTTACAATTATAATCATAGATGTTATTCTAATATTGTTGTCGAGGAACTACAGAGGGCAGAGCATGACAACATGATTAGTTTGGTCTTTAAATAGTGAATTTTCTATGTGATATACACACAGTTATTCTTATTTAATACAAGAGAATAAATAAAATTCTGAAGAAGTCATATAAAGCTAGCAAGTCTATAAGAAAAGCCAGTATTACAGGCTGTAGTCGTGTTTGCCTCATTGCACAGCTGTTCTCAGTGCCACTTATCAAGGTGTCCAGCAAAGCCATCAACTTCATAGTCCATCCATCTCATCAAACATTTCGTTTAATATGAAGGCAAGTGTGAAAGCATATGCCTGTCATTCCATGACACTCATAATACTGAGGCAGAATGATTATGAGTTCAAGGGAGCAGCCTGAGATTCATAGTAAGAGCCTATCTTAGAAAAAATAAAGACTTCAAAGAATTGAAATGTGAAGTGTAACATAGTGGCTATTGTAGGATTCTAAACTAATTATATATATATATATATATATATGTGTGTATGTGTATGTGTGTGTGTGTGTGTGTGTGTGTGTGTGTGTGTGTGTGTATTTACGTATGTATATCCTATTAATTTACCAGAATTCTCAAACTTGAGTGCACATGTAACCCTAGATTAGCACTTCAAAGTGCAGCCAGTGTGTTAGAATCACAAAGCTTCTTTTTTGGCAGTGGTAACTTAGGTGATATATTGATACACAGTCCCTAGCTACACAATCTAGTGAAACTTCATTTAAATTATAATTTCCATGGAAACTGCTTCTTCCCACCAAAGGTTCATGAGTTGAAAAGTCTGTCATCACCAGGTGGAGCTAGTGCGAAGTAATTATAAAAGACCAACTGTAACTATATTGATAGCTTAATAAATGATAATAAATGATCTGGGCTATTAGAAATCTAGGCCCAGCTGAAAAAACAAGCCCTTGTGTGCACTGTCTGATGATTTGTCTTATCTCTAGAGCTTTCTCTAGTCTTGTTCTCCTCTTAATACTCTTCTTTTGCTTGTTGCTTGTTTCCTTGTGTATCTCTCCACTACCCCTTTAATCTGCATAATGTATTGCATGAGGTGGCCACCATTTCATCATCACAAGGTTCCCAAGATTAAATTGTGCCTAAACCACATCACAGCCTAGAAGAAAGGTAGCAAGTGTGTGAATCCTGAATCCTCTGAAACCATGAGATAAACATACTTCCTTCCTTCCTATAGTGGTTTTCTTCCTGTCCTGTCATAGTAAAGGAAAGCTAACATAATTATTGTACACTTATCAGCATTTCTATCTAAATATTCTTTGATAACTTTGAAGAGATCTAAATGTTAAGTCATCTAGTATCATTTGTGTATTAGTAACTTTTCTGTAACAAAGCACGAGGACCAAGGTCGCATATACAAGAAAGCAATGAAGTTTACTTTATGGTTGTACAGGGTTAGATTCCATGATGGCAGAGAAAGGATGTGGCAGCAGGTATAGCTAACAGGTCACATCTTGATTCACAAGCACAAGGCAGATAGAACACTGGGAATTGCATGAGATTTTTAAAACCCCACAGCCTGCTCCCAGTCATAGTCTTTCTGCAAGGCCACACCTCCTAATCCTTCTAAAACAGTTCAACCAAGTGAGGACCAAGTACTTAAACCTATGACACTACAGGAGCCATTCTCATTCAAATTACTATGTCCTGAACTGTAGAACAGGGGAGATATGGAAATGCTTTTTTACATCTCTCCTAACTTTGCTCTGTTCATTATGCACATGTCACAGAGATATCTAAAAAGGTAAGTTTATCTTCTTTTTTTCTATATTGAACATTCTGAAGTCATGCTTAAGAACAGACCCTCAAGACTGTTTAATATTCTAGTCATCAAGGAAATACTAATCAAAATAACTTTGAGATTTTGGATGGGCAAGATAAATAAAACAAATGACTGCGAATGCTGGTGAAATGTTAGGCAAGGGGCAAATTCATCCATTACTGATATGACTTCAAACTTGTACAGATACTGTGGAAATCAGTGAGTTAACTCCTCAGGAAGCTGTGAATAGATCTATCTCAAGATGCAGCTATAACATTCCTGGGCAAATACCCAAAGAACTTTACATCCTAATACAAATACACTTTCTTAAACATATACCTTATTCATAATATCCAGAAATTAGAAAGAGACTAAATGTCTACCAAGAGATGAATGCATAAAGATAATGTGGTATTTACACAACAGCATTTTACTCAGGTGTTTAAAAATAATGAAATCGTGAAATTTACAGATAAGAAGGTGGAGTTACTAGGTAATCCAGACTCATATGCAAAGAAAAGACAAAAACATTTTATATTTACTTATTTTACTTATATTTACTTATTTGTGGATCCTAGCTCTTAAGTCATGAGAGAGAGAGCAAGAGAGCAAGAGAGGGTGAGAGCAAGAGTGAAAGAGAGAGAGAGGGAGGCAGAGAGAGAGAGAGAGAGAGAGAGAGAGAGAGAGAGAGAGAGAGATTAGGTATGGACTAAGGAACTGTGGATGGTGGTTACAGAAAAATAAAATAGACAATTAAGGATGGTTGAAGGCTTAGGATTGGAATGGGAGCATCAAATGAGGCAGGGAGGGAATAGGAGAGAAGGGGAGAAGCTTCTTCCCACAGGAGATGGGAAAAAATATAGAGATCCATAACTGGACAATATCAAAGTAGTGAGAGATCATGAAATGCTCAGTTGAAAATGAGATATCTCCATCAAATCCCTTGCCTTGCGGCTCAGAGAACTCTACAGAAGAGGAGGTAGAAAGATTATAAAAGCCATTGGGATTGGAAGACACTGAAGAAACAGTCTCTTCCAGACACAACAGGACTGATAAACATATGAACACGCAGAAAACTGTAGCAGCATGCACAGGCCTACACAGGTCCAATCCAGATGGGGTCCTGGCACCAAGAGGGGAAGGAGATACAAGCTCCATCTCTAATCCAGAAGCGACTTCCAACTGGCAACCACTCACAAAAAGAAAATAATAATAATTAGTGTTTTCCAATGGAGTATCTCTTGGTATACTAACCATACTTAAGGGTAAGCCCCATGGCCAACAGAAGAGGGCGAACACAAAACTCAATGGAACTTTTGGAGATGTTTTGTCTCATAACACTTTGTTTAGGCATTATTTTACCTTTCTTAACTTTGATTCATTTATTATGGTTTCTGATTTGCGGTTTCTGTGGGCTTTGTATGTGGACATGTTTGTGTGTGTGTGTGTGTGTGCATGCTTTTCTTTGTTTCTTTTTTTTATTGCCTTTGTTGTATTTTCCTCACTTTGGATTTTTATTGACATGCCTTTTTGTTTGTATGTTTCTCAAGAGAGAGAAAGAAGGTCTGTAGTTGAATCTGTGGGAAGGTAAGGTAGATCTGGGAGTAGACAAGGAAGCAGAAACTATGATCAGAATATACAGTATAAAAATATTTAAGATATAAACAAAACAGAATTACAAAGTTAATGGAGTCACCAGTTTCACAGAACTTAAAAGAGAATTTGTGTCATTCAGTGTGACACTCAAAGCCACATTTGCAACTTCTCTCCAGATGTAGAAAATAATGTCTGTTGCTCTTGAGGGAGAATTTAGTATATCTTACTATTGTATTCAGGATCTTAAGAAGCAGGTATTCCACACAATTTCTCCTTTCAAAATGCTCCTAAAACGTTACAAACATTAATAATAGTCCCACACGTTCAAAGATATAGTAAAATGTCATTAATTCACCTCTAAAACTGTTAAAATATAATCATAACTATATATGAAATATATGTATTGTTTTTCCTGTTAATGTACAATTGTAAATTAAAATAGCCAGAGTGAAGTAATAAGATGTTAAATTCTATATCTGAAAACACACATAAAGTCACCATTAATACTGATAAAAAATAACAAAAGGTTAATTTCTTGAGATTTACTAAAAATGGAAAATAATTGAATTTGATGAAGGTTAAATAAATACATATTAGTTATATCTAATTCTTTTCATTTGAAAAAAGTAATACCAATGGTATTGTATATGTGCTTTCAAAACCAGTAAAATATACATATATATATATATATATATATATATATATATATATATATATATATAAAACATTGAGGCATTTAATTGAACATATAATGTGCAAAAATATCTGTTTTGAAGATATAAGTCAAGATGAGCCAAAGCTAACTGTGTTCTTTGAGGAAAATCAAGTTGTTTGGATTGTTAAGTAAAACAGACAATAAATTCAAGTGTAATAATGCATAGTAAGTGGGAAAAGTTAAAAGTCATCATATATTTAGAGAGAAAAGTTTTTTTAATGAAGCAACATTTGAGCCCATGTTAACAAATATTTGAATATATCAATAAACAAAAGTTTTGAATAAAAAATATTGAAAATTGTCCTGAATGTAACGTCTTGTTAGTTACCATGTGATCTATTTAATAAAACTTGATAAGAAGTATTCAATGTCATTTTTGCATCTCAAATTAACAATTGAGATAGAAAAGGGTTAACTTTAAAATGTCATCCAGAGTGAGGTAACCCAGTCACAAAAGAATACACATGGTATGTACCCACTGATAAGTGGATATCAGCCAAAAAAAAAAAAAAAAAAAAAAAGAAAAAAGAAAAAGCTCAAAATACCCAAGATACAACTCACAGACCATGTAAAACCCAAGAAGAAGGAAGAACACACCAGTGTGAATGCTACAGTCCTACTCAGTAGGGGGAAGAAAATAATCTAGGGAGCTAGAGGGAGAGTAGCATCTAGGAGGGAAAAAGGAGGGGAAGGGAAAAAGAGGGGCCGGTTCTGATACTGGAGGAGCTGGGGGAGAAGTACAGAGGGTCAGGAATTTGAAAGGAGGTGTGTAGCAGTGGAGGAGTAGGAACTGGGTTAGCCTCTCGAAAGTCCCAGATTTCAGGGACCCAATTGGTTCCCAGGATCCAGCAGGAATGACATTAGCCAAAATACCCAACAAAGGGGAGAGAGAACCTGTAGAGACCAAATTCGGTGGGTAGGCACAGCCCTCAGTTGAGGGATGGGGCCACTCACCCACCTCAGAAATAATAATCCAGAATTCCTCCTATCAAATGAAATGCAGGAACAAAGAGTCTGAAGGAAAGGCCATCCTGAGACTGTCCCACCTAGGCATCTATCTCATCTGCAGACACCAAACCCAGAAACTTTCTGATACCAAGAAGAGCTTGGTGACCGAAGCCTGGTGTAGGTGTCCCCGAAGAGACTCTGCCAAAGCCTGACCAATTGAGATGCAGATGTATGCACCCAAACACTGGACTGAGAGCCAGGACTCCAATAGAGGAGTTGGCAAAGACTGAAGGAGCTGGAGGGGTTCGCAACCCCATAGGAAGAACAACAATATCAACCAACCAGACCCCCTAAAGCTCCCAGGTACTAAACCTCAAACCACAGAGTACACACAGGGGGACCCATGGCTCTAGCTGGATATGTAGCAAAGGATGGCCTTATCTAGCATCAATGGGAGGGGAGCTCCTTGGTCCTGTGGAGGCTTGATGACTCAGCTTAGTGGAAGGCCAGGGTGCTGAAGCAGGAGTGAGTGGGCAGGTAGGGGAGAACCTTCATGAGAGGCAGGGGGTGTCGGCAGGGGAGAGGGGGTTTGTGAGGGGAAATTGGGAAGGAGAATAACATTTGAAATGTAAATAAATAAAATAACCAATAGAAACACGAAAAAAAAAGAATTAGAAATAAGAAAATAAGTATACCATAAATTTGGAAGAATCAACTATTGATATTAACCCTCTGTGAAATGACCAGCAACATACAAAATGTGGTCTTCATCTTTCCATAATAGTTCAGTTTCTGAAGCTATATCTAAGGTAACACAATGACAGACATCAGATTGTCTTTTTCCTGTTTTTACAATTCTTGATTGTATAGAATTGTATCTCATGTGTTGTAAGATGAACTCTATAGTTTAATTAAGGTCAAGAATCTGAGAGAAACAAAGTCTATGAACCTGAAATTATACAATACACTGCCTTTCATGTGTGATTAAGCAAGGATATCCATGTCATGCTAATTTCCCAACACACTCCCAAAGAGGCGGTTGGGAACTCATATAAAAAAAAAAACAGGAAAATGAAAATATTGCTGCTAGACAGTGAGATGAAAATGTAGAACTTTTAAAACCACTTTTGCTCAACTTGTGTATTTCCAGACCACAAGGAGATGATTATAAAAATATCTTCAACCACACTACACTTACATGGAACATAAATGAATATAGTGTCCAGCCAAAGAAATACAACTATTTTCTGTGTTACTCCATTCTAGGTGCCCAACAATTGCTATAAAAAAAATCTTCCAAAGGTGCTATTATCTTGTATGACATGTTAAGATCAGGAGCATCATAGTTAACAGAGGAGGCTGAAGTAACACGTCACCAAAACTGATGTTCGAGAGTCCTGGAAACAGAAAGATCATACACTGGGTATACAATAACTAAGAATATCTTAACACCTTAGATATATTACAAGTACAACACCAGCAGGAAGAATCATCTATATTTGAGAAATATATAGACTTCAATATGGAAAACTCTGTAATCTAAGTTAGCAGCTCGTTGCACAGAGTTTGCAGCTGCTTACAATTCATGCTCTGAAAGGGCCTTAAGAAATTCTTCATTGTAGAGCTTATGTAGACAGAGAATAAGGGGAAATATAAGAGAAATGAAAAGACAATTTAGGATGGGGATAAAATTCTCAACGGAATTTTCAAGGATGAATTGCAAAAGTATTAATTACTGGAGGTTGTCTAGTGTTAAAAAAGGGGTTATCTCTATAAGATCCAGAGAGAAAGAAGGGCACTTTCCCCCATGGTGGAATTGGGAAACTTTCAAGTGTTACATTCTTAGCCTGAAAGGAAATGAGTAACAACCTGGCTCCAGTACCTCAGCTAAACCCTTTCAAGGGTAAGAGCAAAATAAAGTGGTTTCAGACAAAAGCCTATTTTCACTTTATACATCTCTGAAGGATGTAACTCACCATAGGTAAGTGAAACTTAGAAGTTGGTTTTCATGTGGGAAGGAATGCAGAATGACAATTCATGAGAACACATGAGTGGACCCAGATCAGATGACACACTGAGAAGGCAACAAAAGCAGCACGATGCAAAACTCAAAGGTACTTTGAATGTATTTCCTAAGAAGAATACAAAGCCAGATCACAATGTACCTGTGGTAACTGCAATGGGCATATGCAAAGAGGATGGTTTATTTGCAAATCTAAATAGAGATAGCTAACACTATGAGTGGAAAAATTCAAAAGAGAATATCACAGTGAAAACACAAAATAAGGGAGAGAGAACTATAAAGGCTGAGGCAGTGGGATCCATCTAAGTCAAATGAGATAAATGTCCCATTAAAAAACAGACCAAGTGACTGCAGGAGAACACAGGTATAACACAATGCTCTTCTTAGGGGTTATCTACAAAAATGAAACACAGAAATATTCACAGTGGGCTGTATAACTGGTGCATTAGGTATCATCTCTGAACAGAGAGTCACTCAGAAAGTCTGTGTGTTTGTGTGCTATTGATCCAAAGGGTATTGGAGTTAGTTATAATTTTGTGTAACATGTAACTTACATTTTTACTCTCTTATGGTTTACTCTGGAGATTAGATGTTCTTAAGTTTCACATTGTCCATTTTATCAATAACTTATGGATATAAAAACTTTGGTTCATCAAAATCATGTGGGGGATAATTTGTATTGTCAGTTAAATATTATAAACCCAAAAAAGGGTTAGTGTAGCAATAATCATAATGCCAAAAATAGTTAAGGGGAGATTAACACGCCTAGACATGATCTGAGCAACTGCAAAACTTCAAATGATTAAATTCACTGAAAAGATGGAACGTTTTAAAATACATGTGTTCTTATTCAATAGATTCAATGTTGTTTTATTAATGGATTATTTCTGGAATCTAAGAGAAATTAGAATATACAACTGGACTGGCAAGATGAGTCACCAGGTACAGTTATGTGCTGCAACCAGGAAGATCTGTGTTCAATCCCTAGCATGCGCATGATGGAAGGAGAAAACCAAATCCTAGCTGTTTTCCTCTACTTCTACAATTGTTCTGTAGCACAGGCACACACACACACACACACACACACACACACACAGGCACACAAAGAGAGAGAGACAGAGACATGACTAAATTAATGTAAATAAACATTTTAAATATACAACTGTAGCAACATAGTTACCACATAGTTACTGAAAAAAATTAAGAATCACTGTAACCTTAATAAAGTCATTGAGCAAATATGACATAACAACTTGTTCTGCTGTTGCTGATGTGCGACTCACAAGGAAACAATTAGTACAAATCCATGTGTTACTAGGCAGATATTTTTCAACTTTCTACAACAGGACATTCTTTGGGGAATATTCTGCATATATTTGTGATGGTATAACCTGGAATTCATAGATGATATAAAATAAAAGAGGCCTGCTTCATTCAACATGTAAAACTCTAGTCTAAAAGTAAGTAAATATTGTATTAAATGATAAAATAACTCCCACATGATTTTGATCCATGAAAGTTTTTAAATCACAAAATTATGATTAAAATTAATAAAATGAATAATGTGAAAATTGAGAACATTTAATCTTCAGAGGAAAGCATAAGAGAGTAATCATTTAGGCTACATGCTACAAGAAAAATATAACTAACATTGGCATCCTTTGTATCAATTGTGCACAAATACACAGACTTTCTGAGGGAATCTCTTTTCAGAGATGATTCCATGCATGAAGAAAGTCAACACACTGATGGGTTCTTTATACAGGCGGACATCTAGGTCTACATCAATTGCTAGTGATACAAATGCCACCCTATTACTATACAGGTCTCTTGAAAGGCAAATAGGACATTAAAAATGTAAGACTAAGAACATAGTTTGCTGAAATCTCCTCAATGGGATGCCTGCCTGCTAATGGTAGAACTCAATAACAAGCTAATGAGGAGGGTGTGGGCATTAGCTCTGGAGATGGGTAGGACCTAGGGTCTCAGAGACCTCTAGAAACCCAACAGCAGTGGCTAGGAGAACACTTTGGAAAATCTAATAGACCACTGCTTTGTATATCACTATTGCTGGGGTGATTTGAAGGAAGCAAATCCTGAATGAACTTGAATATCTTCATGAAACTCAAGGAAAAATGCTCAGAGTACATACTGACTTCTCTTAGATACTTATGAGAAGCCATGGAGAGAAAGAAACCACAGAAGAATATTATGACTACTATAAAAAACTTTCCCAAATCAGGACTCATGGGGAGTAGAACTACCTTGTGGTGTTGCTCAGTCAGGCTTGAAGGAGTTCAGAGCACCATCACTGTACTTGCTGGAGAATTCTTAATGAGGCAAACTGTGATGGGATCGATTCAAGTCACCAAAATCTGAGGACTCTTTCTATCTTTAGTTTGAACAGTTCGACATTTAAATGGTAAAGACAAAGATATATTCTCATAAATAAATAAATAAATAAATAAATAAATAGGAAAAAAATGTTTTACTCTAAGTTTATGTAACTGAAAATGTTCAAATTGAAAGTTTCTATGAAATCATAGGAGAGGTCTATCGATATAAAGACAATTCTTTAATTTCCATTTATCTTATATCAAGACAATAAAACAAGAATAAGTGGTCTTTAGTATATTTTAAGACAATCCATGTCAAATGAATGAGGGCAAGCGTATTTCTAAAGCTTTTAATTATTAGGAGACACTCCATATTTGAGCAGTTAAATGAGGAACCTTTTATGTTTTAAATATCTTAGATATGCAGGTCTGTGATCCCCTTTGATATCTTTATTATTGAAATTGTCAGTCTCCAGCCCAGCCCATTCACACTACCATCTCTTACTGTGAAGCTGCTTTTTCCACAATCCTCTGAGCTTCTTGTCACACTTTTGCAGTGCCCAGGGTGGTAGGCTAGCTCATTTAACATACCAAATTGACTCAAAGAATGGGGCACCCAATATGTGATCTAGCATTAATCTACAACTATATGAGAAGGAGGGGCTGAATGAGGAAAGGATTTCAACAAATAGACTGAGAATAGAGGATTATGCTCACCAACATGGATAGGCCTAAGTCAATCAATGGAAAATCCATAGGAACAACTAACTACCAGGCAATCCCTTATGTCCTGATGCATCAAAGATCATCAGTTGTCTTCAGATTCAAATGACACACTAAGTCTTTTGTCTTGAATTTAACAGAGTTTAGACTAAAACAGACCACTGGCACTTGCGTGCTTCCAGCTTTATGGTTCCATATCTTGAAATGCCTCACCTTGTACAACCACGAGATGTAATCATGTAAGTCAGTTCTAATAAATCTTTTTATAAATGGACAGATAGTCTCCCATTCAAAACACTGAGAAACACAAATGGCAAAATGGCCACTGTGATCTTCCCTGTACATCTCCTTGCACATCTGTCTCCTGGAAAACAACTTCAGCTTTCTGAGCTGGAAGTAATTTCCTCAAGAAGACACTATGCATCTTGTTCTTTCCTGAGCTCCATGCCCTGAGTTCTTGAGTACTGACATGTCCTTTTTGTTATATAAAAAGATTACTTGGGGACATTCTCTACAAAAGTATCATGCAGTATTGGCAAACCCTTACTATTGCCCTAAAAGATGTTAAAAGTTTAACAAATTATTGTATTAACACTGATATGATATCTATTACATAGGCTTCAATCATTCAGTTTTAAAGTCAAAGGGAGAAAATTGGTAAATATCACAGTATAACCAAATGGCATACTTGGAATTGATGAGAGGTTGTCTTCTTGAGCCTAAACTTTTAGCTGCTATGCTGTCGAAGTGCCTTTCTAAATTTAGCATAATGGAAAAATTAGCTAATGGAAATATAACAAAGATACATCCATAAGGCACAAGTTCATGGATAACCTAGATTCCATACTTATCTTCTTTCCTATCAGTTGGCAAATTGTTCCCCATGATGGTGTCAGTGTGGGTACTAAGGAGTGATGGAGTCTCTAGCATTAGCCTACCCCAAAGAGTGTGATGAGGAGGGAATATTCTCCCCCACATTTTTTGTCAAATTTTCCCAGGATTAAAACAAGTCAGAAGTTGTTGAGGGAACAGAAAGGCACAACAGCCTGGTACTCATACCTTAATGGGTAAATAAATGGGTATTTATGGCTGACCCACAGTAGTAAAACTGATGCTGCCTGGTACTCAAGTAGGCTCCTCTCAGAGACTGCATGAAGCTGAGAAGAAGCAGGTGGCAGGATAAAGGCAACCAATAAATGGGCAGGTAAAAAGGCTAGGAAGTCAATGTCCCATGAGTTTGCCAAGTCCAAAACCTGTAAAATGTTTAATACTTCTTATCAGGCTACAGAGACAATACAGTGAGGAGTACTGTTGTCTCTATACCCCTCACAGTAGGTCTATCGGCAGAGCAGAGAACTGGAAAGGTATGCTATGGGAGCTCAAATATTGATTGAGTTTGATCTTAAATCTGACATTTACAAAAAGAAAAAAAATAAACATCTCAGTAGATAAGATTACATTTCTACTCATGACAAAAACCATGAATTCAGAGCCAAGGAAATTAATTAGTTATGAAAGAGGAAAAACTATGAACTCAAAGTGCAGAAAATTATCTTAGTTACAAAAGTAATTGACATTTTTCTCCCCTCAGCTTTGTCAGTCTTGTTACCCAGTCTTGTTCTACTTTATTGAAATGTTGATTATTTCACATGAATAAAGCTGAAGATTTATCTGCTGGTAATGCCTGTTCTATAAGCTTATGGATAAGTTATATATTTGCTTTCCTCTGAGAACAAGAATACACTAATTGTAGTCCCCTGAAAAGATCAAAAAAGATGGAGAGCTGTTGATATGCTATATACTCACATATGCTTTTATGTATTGAATACATAGAACAGTATGAGGATTTACTAAGTAAACTGTTTACAGTGCCTCAGAATAACAAAAGTATGTTGGATTTACCTTTTTTGTGCATTTCTATAGCTTTGAGTATCTTCAAGGAATGAATTACTTTGACAATAGAAAACATATATATAGAGAGAAATCTTTCTGATGACATCCTCACATACCTGAGCACAGCTCTGCCATGGCTCATGTCCTCACCATCACCCTTACTTACATCTTATTGAACAAATTATCCTGAGCACTAGGTATTGAGGGAATGGTACATGGGTAAAAGAATTGCAAACTTCCTTACATGCTATACAAAATATCCTTATTGCAAAAAGCAGTGGCTACGATTTGGGAAAATAGATAGAATACTGGAGAGCTAGTTTTAGAGTAGCACACTATATGGTGGAAAGGCAGACAGAGCAGAGAAAACTCTATGACCACTGCAACAAAATGACAGTTCTAGAGTCAGAAGAGACAGACATTCTGAGGACAAAAGGAAGAGGAGCACCAGAGATGAACATATGTGATTGGCACTAAGCTAGATTATTGAGCAGCATCAGTGAGGCCAGAGTAGCCTGGGCAATGTCAGAGACTTACGTTCAGGTAGGAGTGTGGGTCAGTGGTAATGAGGAGGGCAACAAGGAATGTTCTCTGCCCACTACTTGGCTCTGTGCAAATCAGAATCCAAAAGTGCTTTGTGATGTTTACATAAATTTTACAAATAAACAGAAGACACTATTTTGTGACATGAATAAGGTAAGAAATTCAGTTTTGAGAGACTTCAGTACATTTTGAAAGAGAATGTATGTGTCCACACATTTCTGCTTTCTGTAGTATTTCAGCCAAGTGGGTAGCTACTACACTGATGAGATTGCGCAAAGGAAAAAAATGTTAAACACCTGCCCTTTATCCAAGAGAAGTTTGGTAGTGGCTAACAAACATCATGAACAACATCAGAGGCAATGGTTGGACATGTCTATAATTACACAGTGTGTTGGAAGAGAAGGTACTTGAGCCTGACTTTTGTTAAACATTGTACTGCCTGACTCAAGAAAAACAAATGTCCTACCGGGATAAGCATAATGTATGATTTTATGCATGTATCTAGTACTTTGGTCTTACATAATAGTGTTTAGTTTACTTATCTGAAGCTCAGAGCAGGTTAGCTGTGCATGTTTAGAATAAATAGATTTGTTTGTTTTAATATCTGGGAATAAAGCTCTCAAAGTTCCTCACATTTAGTGAGTTCTCATTAAAATGTTGTTAGGAGCTAACATACTCTAATCATTGGCTGGAATGTGGCTGCTGGCAAATTCATTTCTAATTATCTTCCAACAGTTTTCAATTATTAATATGTTTCTTTTCTTGTGTAATTTTTGTGAGTCCCAATCTTAGAATTACAAATTCAAATTGAATTTATAATTTTCTGGCTGCATGTACTAGGCACATATGTGTTAGTTGTCCTGAGTGAACAATGAAAAATGTGTTCTTGAGGATGTTTATGAACTCTGGGGGTATATATCACAAGAACAGATCACAAGCAGCCATTTCATTTCCAAAGACTTGGATGCAGCTAAATTTCCACAAAGGAGATTTGGAATTAGAATTTTTTCTCTGAACTTTAGAAAAACATAATTACATTGTCAACTACATTTTGGGAGCCCCCCCCCCAAACAATCTAGACATGGAAAGTGATCAATGACGTACGAAAATAAAATGAAGCTATAACAAATTAGTATATGATGTTGCATATAGACAAGCAAGACCCACTACTGAGAAAGAGTAGAAAGCATCTCCAGGTGACTAGTCTAAAGAGATCCAGCCCTGAGTTCTTCTTATTGCCCAGTGTTTTTTATTCTTATATGCCTCAAATAACAGCATTTTCAGGGCATCTGTTTCTCCTGGGTGATTTAAGGAGAGAGTTATCTGAGAGGTTTGTTTGTTTGTTTGTTTTGAATCTCAAGAATAATTTTTATCAAAGTTTAGGAAATTATAAAAAGATGGAACCTGGATTTTCACTGTCATTAAAATATAGCATAAAATTTACCATATTTAGTCCCTGCAATCTAAGACATTTTAAGAGATCACCAGAAACAAGACAATGGTCTAGAAGGTATATTATTAGCCCTCACATGCAAAGCGAACCAAAGGACACACAGCTATACACAGGGTATTGAGATTGATAAAAAGCAGAAGATAAAGATAAAATCTTAAGTAACAGAAATAAAGGCCATGCCAGTGAAAGGAAATGAATCTACACCACAGTGGTACAAACACCATCCAACAGCCAATAAGCATCTGCCAATGGTGCAGAGGTAGAGGGTTATCAACCTAGAACTGTCAATCAATTAAGGGAGCTTTCGAAAATGAAAGGGAGATGAAGACATTCCAAGATAACCACCAAGAGGGACTCTTTCCAAAAAATCTGATTTAAAATAAATTTCAAGTATTGTAATATAAGAAGAAAGACAATGATATAGAGTAGTGACAGATGAGAGACAAGATGAAGCTGATCTAGTCTTTGATCATAACACTTATATTGCAATTCATTTACAAACATAAATACCTATTAGGAATTGAGAAGTGCAGTCACTATAAAGATGGAATAAATTAACTGAAATAATTATAATAACTTTAAAAGTGTGTTTTAGTTGCAGATACCTATTTAGGTGTGAGCTTTGTTCTACCATATGTATCTAATTAATTAGTCTATTGCTGAAAGGTCTTCTGAAATATGTTAGGAAAAAGATAGAGTAGTGACTCTGGAGGAGCAGACAAGGTTAGAAATTCAGCCTTAAAACTCAGGGTGGGACAGTCTTGAGGAGGCATTCTTGTTGGGGAGAACAGGGCAGCATATATTTATCATATCATTGCTGCTCTAACAGCTACATATCCATAAAAGATTAGGAACACAGTCCTGTTCTACTGAAATTTGAATCTGTTTTACCCTGAGGTTGACTCAGAGGCTTTGAAATGTTTCCAAATACATTTGCAGTATATCTAGAGCAATAATTTATTTAATTATTTTGAGCAAATAAAGGTCCTAGAAATATGGCTTGGGGAAAATCATTACATATGTTTCAGATAGATTTTCAGGGCTGTGTATATAACTGGTTGGTTGGTTATTATTTATTTGTTTGTTTGTTTATTATCACATAGTGTTATGAATGTTCACAGTACTGGTTCCGTTTTGATTCAGGACCATGTACAGGACCCCACCTCAGAGGCTGCCTGGCCTAGAGGAACACCACTGAATCATTCTTTATGGTCACTCAGGAGAACAGGGTGCTCCAACATAGAAATCAAAATAATAAGGAAACAGTGATATAAATAACAGATTTCATAAAAATTTCTCTTTAATGAAAGAGGATGCCAGGGTCTTCTAGAAGCAGCTTTTGTTTTGAAGGAAGAAGGTAGGGTTGATTTGGGTTTTGTCAGGAGAGGAATCAGGTTGATTCTTTTCATTTAATTTCTTATTAGTGTGTGGATATGTTGTGGTGTGTGTGTGTGTGTGTGTGTGTGTGTGTATTAAGAATGTGTACATGTGTGTTGAGTATATGTGTGTGCATATGTGTATTGAATGTCTGTGTATGTGTGTTGAGTGTTTGTTCACATTGGTACATTGACATACATGTGTATGCACATGTATGAGTGTGCATTTGTGTGTGCTTGTGTGTGGGTGAGATGTATGGGGGCTATATGCCACAGAACCTGTGAGGCAGTCAGAGTATTTATTTTTGGAGTCAGTTCTCTCCTTCTACCTTTCTATAGGCTCCAAAGTTGGAACTTGGATCACCAGGCTTAGCAGAAAGAGACTACTCATTGAGCCATTTTCTTGGCTCCCCTTTCGTTGATTCTCAGTCATCAAATAAGTGGAAAGTGAGTCTTAGAAATTCACTTTAAATCTATGCTGAGCTCAACACCCTTCTTGATCCTTTTGCCATGGTTTCTTTCACAGACAAGGATCTTCTTTGTCTTCTGTAAAGACTGCTTAGTTTCTTATTCACTGCTGTTTTCTCTCCATTTTCAGTTCTAAGTTTGTAATGGCAGAGAAATCATATTTTCTAAGGCTCTAAATTTCTCTCATAGTTACAAAGTAGGCTTCCACATTGCACAATGCATGCTAATTTGACTGAAGTCTGTTTTTCCCACTGCAACATTTTAATCTCACTTCAGGCTGCTGACCACCCATCTCATGATCTATTCTTGGCTCCTGGAACAGCAGCCCATCTCTTCTCTTGCCAGCACACCTACACAAATGTCCTGTCTTTATCTTTCTTGATATTTCCTTGCTTTAGGAATGACATCCACACCCATGTTTTCTACTACCACCTCCGTGCCAATGACTAACACTTTAATTCAACAAACCAGATCTCTCAGATGATTTAAAATTCTCAAAAAGTCAAACTCTAACAATGAATTAAGATGATCTATTTCTTCACAGAGACACTGGTCTGCTAGATAGTAACAGGTTATTTTATATCTAAATTTCAAAGGTACCTGAAAGGCAAGTTGTAACACTATAAATTATTATGTCTTCCTCAACAGGCAATCAGGCAGAATATGCTATAAATTTCAACCTCTGCAGAACTACTGATGATGGATCTCTCTAACCATATCTAGTGTAGCTATTAGTATTTGTTCTAATTTATTAGAATACTTTTTTCTGCTTCCCATCTCATCAATAATCTTATCTCATCTTGGGGTTATTTTCCATCTAACAATCAAATAGCATTTCTAGGTATAAAGTACAGTAATTTTCATTTGTAAAATATTTTGCTGGTTCCTATTATTTGAAGGCTATACTTAATAATGAAGCACCCCAAACACTAACACTCATGTTGGATATTACTTCCAAGCATGTGATTCACTATGTATGCTAATTACTTTTTATAATTGTTTATTATATATTTTAATATTATAATATGAGTATATCATTTGTGCCTTTGATTTTATCCCTCAGCATTTCTTAGTTGCTTGTTGGGTTTTCATTTGTTTATTTGTTTTGTTTTGTTTCATATAATGTTGAAGCCTCTTTGGTTTCCCCCTGTTCAATTTCAAATGCCTTTTGGTGTTCTTGTACAGCTCATGTTTGGATAGTCATGTTGCTGACACTTTGTGGATATAGTTTTTGACATTACTAGATGACACAATCTAACAGTAAACTCTGATCTTCTGGCTCTTACAGTCTTTCCACTCACTCTGCAATATTTCCTGAACCATAGATGTGGGAGTTGTTTTGTAGATGACTGTACTGTACAACCCGCATTCTGATTGGCTATGGTTTTAAGATCTGATTAACAAGACAAAAATGATTCCTAGTACTAGAAACCTAGCCAGGGTCAGTGAACTCATGAGTCTTGGGGAAAAAAACTAAAACCACCATTTTATTAAACCATCACAATCTCTAAATACATTCTAAATTTTTGTGTTTATACTAAAAGATAAATAAAAACCTCATGTATCCTCGGGAATATATTTGCTACAGATGGAGACCAGTATAGAAAACCATAAATAATTGAATTGCAGGTTGGTTTGTAATTGTCAACTTGGCACAACCTAGGATTACATGGGGAGAACTTCTCAATGAGGTATTATCTAGGTCAGATTGGCCTAAGGACGTATCTGTGTGAAATCTCCTTGACTATCATTTGGTCTAGGAATAACCAGACTATTGTGGGTAGCACAATTCCCTAGGCTTTGTGATCTGGGACAGTATAAGAGAGGAGAATGCTAGATGACAACAAGCAAGGAAGGAACATGCAGTTATTCTTGCTCTGTTACTCACTTTATCTGTGAAACCTTAAGTCCCTGCCTTGGCTTTCCCACAATAATGGATCAGACCTAGGATCTTTAGTGAAATACTGTTTTTTGTGTTTTGTATTTTGTATTTTGGTTTTGGTCAGTGTATTTTATCACAGCAACATTAAAAACAGGAAAAGGACTAGTAGTACTGTAATTTCTGTGCACAGAATTTATTTCAGCTAAACAAAATCACTTGCGTTTATCTCCTGGAAAACTTCAAGGACAGCATTTCAGCCTTTGACCATTGCAGTTCTACAACCTACAAGGCCTGTTCTGGCTTCTCTTCCAGGAAGTGTTTCAGGTTAATTCAAGATCAGGTTCCTGAAAATGCTTGTCAAGCAAGAAATGTAGCTCAATTGCATGTTCCCTAGCTTTCTCAAAGCAATAAGCTTACCATTGCTACTATAGTGTATGAACCACAGGTATGTTTTTTGCTGGACCTGGTGGTACTCTTTAAGCTAGTATGTCTAGCCAGCTGATCACAAGAGTTCCCAACAACTTTATCTTAAAATCTAAGATTGAAAAAGTGGCACTACACCCATACCTTTTTACCTGAATTTTGGAGATTCAAATTTTGGTAATAATTGTTGCAGAGGAATGCTTTACCCACTAAACAGCCTGACCAGCCTATTTGAGTCAAATATATTTGAGAAAAAAAAGTACTTGAAAAAGTTAAGTTTCCGTTCTAGAATTATAGTTATTGTTTCACACATAGAAGAAACAATTTCTTTGAAGGAAATGTAAGCATTTGAAATTTTATTTAGGTATATTGATCATTCAGAAAGAGTCACTTCTACATTTCACAGCAAAATAATTAAGAAATAGCCATGAAACCTTGCTTCAAACTTTACTAATCAGTACCCTGCTCTTACCAGCTTTCACATCTCAGACCACTGAGCTCCTGTGAGCCCTGACAGTCAGTGTGTCTAAGCTACATTATATAGCATTCTCTAGATTCTTACTACTATCTAAGGAATTTGTATGTGAGTGAGTTAGTCTAACATTCTCTGTCTGTTCCCTTGCTTATAGGTACTGTAAAAGATGGACAGAAGAGTCCCTTATTATAATTCAGTTTTTTAACATAAAACTTTATAGTGTATATAATAATGTACACTGTAGGATAATAAAAAATCATTCTTAATGTTAACATATTTTCACTAGCAAGGGATGCTAGCTTGTGTTTTTATATACAGTTTACAAATTCTATTTCCTTGCAAGTTTGGATAAGGGGAGTAAGGAGTAGAAATATTGTTAAATGAGACTTTGTTGCAGTAACAGGAAACATATCTTGAGACTTATACTATGATAGGTTTTAGTTCTGAAGTTCAGAATGTATATAACAGGCCAAAACAGCTTTGAAATCAGTAATTGTCATCTTATAAGACTTTCATGCATATGGTTTTTTATTGACAGAGTTGTCTTTCATCTGTGAATGACAGCAATTGAATACTGTTTAATGGAAATAGCTGTAATAAATTTAAGAAGTATTTTAAATTGTTTACTTTCTCTACATCATCTTCCCTGGTAATCAGTCTGAAATACGACAAGTATATACAGTATTGCATAAGCTGTTGTAGATCAGTACAAGGAAGCCCTGCCTGGGATTATTCTCCACAGCAGCTTAAAACTGTAAATAATAATGCATTATGTACCATCCTAAGTATGAATTCTCATCTGTAGATAATATAACTGCTGCCATGTCTCATGGGATGATTGGCAGGAGAGTATAAAATAGAATGCGGGTGTGGGGATGGGGGTCGGGCAAATTGCTATCCTGGTTGAAGAGCCAATGGTTAAAGGAAAAATATCTTTAGAGAAGAGTATTTTCTCTTGACACCGTGGGGTTGCATTTCTTTTGTGCTTGATTACTTGTGCTCATTTTTTAAAATATTTTTTGAGATTATAACAAAACTTAATCATTTCTCATTTCCCTTTTTTTCTCCAAACTTCTCATACCCATGTATCCCTCCCAGTTTTCTCTCTACTGTCATTCTCCATGACTAGATTTAGCCTTCTTTGGGTTCCTTAAAATTACTGTACAAATTTTGATACATACATTGAAATGAAGGAACATTAGATAGATCAAACATTTCTTTGAATTATTAATTAAAACAGAGAATAGATGTGTTGCATGTTGTTTAGGAATAAATGTAACAATCAGGGATGATTTGTCCTGCCCTGCAGACATAGATTCTGAGATTTGAGTGCTTTCTTGAATTTCTAGCAGGGTCTTCATGGCAACAAATACTTGCTAAGCAATATGGGCAGATGATATTTTCCAAACTTTTCCTTGTCAAAAATCTTAGTGAGTTTGGTGTTGGTTCCATTCTATGTATGAGTTATCTGAAGGTTCTTAATGCCAGAGTCATGCCATCCCTCGTTGGCATCCCTGAACCCCTGAAATGAGGCACTGTACCACTCATATTTTGTCATCGTAAAGTCCTAAGAACAGCAGTTACAGAGATCTAAGTATGAGCTATTCTTCCTGTATGCATACTCAGTGTCCAACTCTAACCAACTTTCATGAAGTACAGAAGCGCAGACAAAAATAGCCTATGTCAACATCAATTAGTCTTAATCATGTTTCCAAAACAATTACAGAAATCTTACAGATCTTTCAATTCATCAGTCATGTGGTGGTGGATTTAAGATTTTTACTTCTAAAACTGATGATATTTTAATATGTCATTTAAATGTCTTTTTAAAGTCCTTATCATATACTACATACACACACACACACACACACACACGATCTGAAATCCCAAACTGACATTGAGAATTTTGAGGGGCTATGCCTCAAAACAGCTTTGCAGACCTATGAATCTGCGTGAGCTTTCCGTAGCCTCACCTCATGCATCATGGGTATTCTCAGCATTTGAATCTTATCCACCATCAAGTCTGCACTGGAATTCCTTTTGGTAAGGAGGATTCCTCTGATTTGTGGATTATATTTGGTTGAGTGATGCTGTATGCCACAATTTCTGCCACCGGCATGCTAAAACACTATGTTAATCTCTTGTTTGTTCCTCTAAACTTTAAACCCCATCTTCTTCATTACTGTTGCTTCTACTTAATAAAACTGGTTTAACGAATAAACATACCCCACCACTGTCTGTTACTAACTTCTGATCTACAACACATTCCTGACTTTCAAGACTTGCTTGACACCTATTCTCAGATGCACCACATTGTTCTTTCTCTGTCTAAATGTCTTCAGTTCTTCAGTACTGAAGCAGAGGCCAAGAAGATACAGCCTGTAGACAACACAGAATACAGACTGTGCACATATTTTCTGAGTCTTGAAAACTGAGGGACTAATGGCTTGTTTGGGTGCCTCTGAAAATGGTCTTTGCTTCAAAATAACTGCAGAATTAGGGATGCAAAAATGTCCCTCCACAAAAATAACTGCTTCGACTTCCTCATACAAAACAGTATTGCATTTATCATCAACCTGCTAAATCACATTCAATTCCAAAAATATTTGAACCAAGATAAGTTCTTTCTCTATAGCATTGTTCTGTTAAAATTAACAGGAACAGTGTCAATATAACACTTTAAAAATTTGATTTTTCAAAAGACATATTATTTAACTTGAATATTTATTATTTAAGGAAAAGTTTGTCTTATTATATGTATTATCAACTTAGCAGAGTATTTAATAACAATACTGATATTAAAAATCAATATTTCAGTTTACAGAACTTCAAAATCTTTTACATATGGAATCTTTTAAAACTAATTAAATATGTATGGGCTTATTAAATATTAATACTAAATATTTTAAAATGAAAATATTAAAATGAAATAAGATTTATCATCCCTACAGTAACAAAAGTTGATAGCAACAAATAATAAAGGTATAATTTAACATTCTACAACCTTTCCAAGACACAAAAAAACCTATGAAGTATCTATGAAACTAAATAGACATAGACTTATAAAGAAATAAAGAAAGTAAATTCTATTTCCACATTTAAGTTCCATGATGTTTCTAACAGTTCATTAAAGATTCTGACTTTTGATCTCTGCACAATAAATATGACATAATAAAATGATAATGTATCTAACTTAAAAAAATTGTTATTGCTCACATGATGATATTAGAGTAATGGAAAATGTGTGTTTCAATGTATTGATATTTGGTCTTTCAAGAACTTCCAAATTTGTCATAGAATATAGAGGTAATGTCATTGTCTACATTTGCCTCTGAGTAAAACTTGGGCAGGGGTCTGTGTTCAGGAGAAAAGTTCAGAACATAAGTTTGGATGCCTAGAATGTTTATACAAGATTCAATGCAGCCATGTATGTCTATCAACAGGGAAAGGGAAGCTAAGAACATCTATTAGCTCACTGGCCACTCAGTCCAGCCAAATTGATGAGCTCCAAATTCAGTGAGTGTTCACGCTTGCATACACACATACACACACCAATAAATTAACTGCATTAATTATTCTAAAATATGTTGACTATACAGTTATTCACACTCAATAATAACAAGAAAATATAGTACAGTCTCTAGGCTGATGAGCTCATAAAATTTGGAAAGAAGTCACGAATAACATGATAATAACGGTCCTGAAATGTGAAAGCAATAAAGCTAAATATATCATGAAGAAGGTGGCAAAGAGGGAGTCCTGGAAGAGATAAGTCTTCATGTGAATTTTATGGAAGGAGCTGGCATTTTCTAGGTGGAAGAATATGAAAACTTCCTAAATACAGAAAATTGAATGTCTAGGGAATAAACCATTGTGCCTTATGCACCTTGGGTCAACCAAATCTGCACTAGATCAAAATTATAGGTACTGCATCATCCAAAGAGGAGATGATGGAAAAGTAAGGTGGTCATGAAACACTTTTCATGTCCCTAGAAGGAGCTGATTTCTTCACTACAGGTGAGGAAATAAATTAAGAAATGTAGACTCTGACAATGTATTCTTACCTAGACAGTCACATGAAGACCCAACCCTCCCAAGACCTTTATTTACCACCTCCTTCATGAAATATATATTTTCTTTTATTTACTTTAGACCCACGCGGTGATATGTCCATTAGCCACTATTGCTGTGTGACAAGTAAGTGCTCTCCAAGTTTTAAGATCTCATTAACCAATTGGAGGAGCAGCTCTCATGTAAGAATAAAAGTTAAGATTCCAGGGGAAAAAATGAAATGGTTCTTAAGTTAATGTTGAAGTAGAAAGCTTGGCACAGAAGAAATACTAGAAGCTATTTCTGAAAACTTTGAGGTTTAACAGAGAAAATGGATAGTTCATAGTTGTTTGCCCAGAAGACTAGAAATTGGTATCACCATTACCCCAAATTAAAATGAAAAGAAAGAAGATGTAATTTTATAGCAAGGAAATACTGATATTCTTGATTTTTGAGAAACAAATGAATTGAGAAAGTAAAAATAACAGTGGGTTTGAAAACAAATGGGTGAAAAGAAGGTAATACTTGGAGTACATTCTTCCATATGTTGATACTATGGCTAATGTTCGGAACGCCAATGTGACTCATAGTTACTTCCTGAGAAATCTTGCAGTTCAGCAGGAGAAAAACTCGTAAACAGATAATTACAGTGCAATGTGAGAGAGCAACAGAAGAGAGGTGTGTTAGATTGTGGGCTCAGAAATGAGAGAGTGGAGGGCTTACAGGAAATGAATGACTAAGGGAACAGTTTACAGGATTAGCTGGTCAAAATTTAGCAAGGATTTCTCAAGTAAACTCCCATGCCATGCATATCTGTCTCCCTTAGTCTCAAAATGAGCCATATCCCTTGCACTTTGGAATTTTGCACAATCCATCTCCTAAATGCAGAACTCCCATCATTTGCCAGCCCATGATTTCTCTTTTATTCTTCTGCATGTTTGACCCCCAACAA
This sequence comes from Grammomys surdaster, assembly GCF_004785775.1. Lineage (NCBI taxonomy): Eukaryota > Metazoa > Chordata > Mammalia > Rodentia > Muridae > Grammomys > Grammomys surdaster. The sequence goes on along the minus strand of NW_021604634.1, from coordinate 6,014,308 downwards.
CCTGCCATCTTTAGCTCAAAGTCTCCATTTTAAGGTCATAATTTAATTCCATAAATTAAGTCAATTTTTTAAACTAAGTTTCATATTTTCAGTTTACTCAATATTCTATTCCCTTTTATCACAAACATATATACTATATATTTATTATATATAATCAATTATTTAAATGTGTTATTTAATATCTGCAATTAAATATCTAAGGTCTTTGAGATTAATATCAGGACCCACACTGAACATCCCTACCTCAGTGACCAGCTGACCAGCTCCAGGACCCTTTCACAAACAAGTATTGTATGTGTATGTGTATATATATATGAACTGAGAAATATACAATATGCAGGAGAAATCTATGAAAAAAACAAACATTTTGATTCATAAATGAAAGAACATGGTAGAGGAAGATATTCTATAGAAATGGATTTTTACATGCAATGTTTGGGTGGTTTTATTTTATAGATGTAAGCAATTAGGATGTCATTTTATATAACTTTCATCTATCTTACTTGCATAAATGAGAAAATAGATTATGATGGGAGATAGGCTAGTACACTGGGGTAGATAAGAAGCCATAAGGCAAGAATAAAATTCCTGTCAGCATAAATGGATAATAGAGCACACAGGTTTAACACTTATTTCCCAACTCTCAGTGGCTGATGGGGGAGAGCAGGAAAAATGAAAGTCAAATTCATTTCCTCTAATCTGAACCTGAATCGCTACCATGCTGATGTTGACCAATTGTGAACAGGTCATAGGAACGATTTTTGTCTTGTGCATTTTTCAGTGTGTAGTGTTCATTTGCAACATGGAGTTCAAGTTTGACCATGGCAAACATATTATCTAGATCCCACATAAGGAATACCTAGTAGAACTCTGATTGAAGAATTGAGTTTCTATGCAAATGTCAGGAAGCAAGAAGAGTCAGACACTTTAGTTCAAGAAAAAAAAAAAAAACTATTGTATTAGCCAGCAAGGTAGAAATTGAATCAACAGCATTCTTTCTCTGTCTTGTGAAGATGTTAGTTACCTATTTATTGTATTTCAGTTGAGAGCCAAGTGTTAAGGGCCAAATTGCATGTGATTTGAACTTTCCTTCCATAATTTGCAAACTGACTAAATTTAGATATCCAAAGTTTCTCAAGCTTTTCAATACCTCTAGATTCTTAATCCTTAATTTAATATTTAAATATATGTACCTAATTTATTGGACCTGTAACTCTGGAGTTCGAAGGGGAAAAGTCTTACTGCATTTTCAGCTACAACTTAGCTGATATAGCAATTCCTAGTCCTATTCTTGAGTGTGACTCTGGAGGATCTCACCTCTTTTCAGTTCTAGAAACTGCTTGTTATAACCTTCATGAATCGCTTTCAGATATTTTAACTCTTTAAAACACAATAACTGAAGATACAACTTCTCTTATATCAGGCACTGGTATGAAGGACCTGTAGAGTAAAAAGGGATAGGAGTGTGTCCTCGTCTCCCTTCTTTCACTTCCCTGATACAATCAGCAACTGCCTTGTTAGACAAGAGAGAGAAACAAAATTTAGGAAAATCATGAAAACTAACATCTTTAAAGGATGTTCTGTGAAGCTGCCTTTAGTTTATATTCGACACAGTGTAGTTAGTAGGTATCTAGAGTGAGTCTCACAACATAGACATGGTTAATAGCACTTTATCTTTAAGTGACTTTCTGGGACTCCATGTGATTTCAACTCCCTCATCGTCCACTGGAATACATATTCTTTTCAGATAATTTCAGAAATGGGTTTTAGGTTCACCCAGGAATGTAAATAGTACTGCTACCCATAGTTAACAAGAGGTTTACAGGGTAATCTATGCCAACTTCAGGGTTTCCACTGAAACCTCAGGTTGTTGTATTTAAGATCCAGACAATCACATTCTCCCAGTGATCAACAGGCCAACTTGGCTGTGCCCAGCCTCAAAGAACAGGGACCTACAAGTTCTCTAGCTGTATGTCTCCAGATCATTATGATATCCAGAATCTTTGGAGATACCCTTGTGAGAATCTATAATCTCTAGACTGTCTCTAGAGAGAGCCTTCCAGAATGAAAATTCTCCTGCTCAAAGATATTCTGACTTTATCAACAACCTCCCACCCCTGCAGTAGAGCCCGTGGGGGGATCTGAAATTAAATAAAATATGCTGTGCAAGTTTGACTACCTGAGTTCTGTATTAATAAATTCAATTTTCTCTTTAGAATTTAGGATTTATTTGATCATCCATTGTTTTCTTAACTGAAATTCAGTTTTGCTACAGATTTTTAGGCAACAGTCAAAATAGTACCTTGTAATGGTTATAATAATGGTTAAACTTCCTAATTTCTGAGATTAATGGAAATAAAGAATAAATATAAGTATTGTGGACCTATTGTTATATAACTAAACGTTTAGAATCAATTGACAAACAAATTTGCATTAATGTGGAAGGACATAAGCAGGGTATAGAATGGATGTAGAGAAGCTGTAAAGAACCCATTGTATCAAGAATTTCTGGATACCTGAAAGAATCCTGAATGTCTTGTCTTCCAATTTGAGTAAAAAAGATTGAAATATGGAATAAGTGAGAGAGTGTTTGAATGTTAGCTTCTAGAGTGTGCACAAGCCATTCACCACTCCAAATTTCAAATGACTCATATAGAAAACCAGGACACAGCAAAAAAAAAAAAAAAAAACAGTGTAATTTTGTTTAGAAAAAAAAAACCCAAGTGATCTGTGTTTCTAAAATAGGTTTTAATGGAAGGAATAGGAAATGATTCTGTAATTTTGGAGCAGCGGTGCTACAGTAGTCTTAAATAACATGTACAAAGTCCTTCTATACATAGTAGCCTCAACTGTGGAGGTCTATATGTGGTCACATAGCCAAATTGCTAGTTCAAGATTCTTAGGGCTATGGTGTTATGTGAGTGTTCCAAATGTGAGAGAGCTCTCTCTTATTTCATTCTCTGCAAATTCCTTTTAAAAGACTAATTATTCAAGCTCTTGGTCACAAGTACTGTACAAATTATCTATAAAATAAAGTATAAGAATGATATTATCCAAGTAAAATTATGTTAAAAGGAATAGAGCGTAGGTTTTCTATCAATTCAAATTGCCAAGTATATTTTTAAAATATATAAGTTTTTTAAATTGTTTTACAAATGGTTGTACCGTTCTGACATCTTCCAGAGAATTTCTCTGGGATTTTGTACCTATTTCTTCAAACTTGACATATAATCAGTACTCTATGCTCATCTCATTTATGAATGTGCACATAATGTCTTAAAGGCTTTGCAACTGGTTTGCATTATCCTAAACTATTCCAGTTTCTATGTCATTTGTCCCATTCCTCATGTATATCCTCCATGCTTCATTCCGTTGGAACAAGAATGGGTTTCACTCCTCCTCATTTCCATCACTGCAAACTCAAATGACCTTGGCTGGTTTGAATGATATTCCTCATGAATTGAAATAGCTCATCAGGAAATAAAGGCCTAAGGATCCATTTCCAGTGAGGTATCTAGTTCAGAATGAATGTCTAAAGACTGAGACACAAGGTGCATGTGGAGGAGGATGGAAAGACAGCATGTCAGGTAGAAGTGAATAGTACATGGGCTAGTCACACATCCCATCTTTCACTCTTGCCTACGACTAGAGTGCCTTCCAATCCAAAGGAATATAGGCTTGCTCAGAATATGCAATGCTAGTCTAGCAATTTTTAACTATTGTCTATGGCAACACATTTATCCAAGCTCTAGAAGTTATCCTACATATCTGAATATGAACAGAAACCAGAACAGAACCCCAGGAACATATTACTGGATACGAGCCAAGAACTATATCAAAGATTATTCTTTATATAGGCAATTAGTGTTAAATACTAGTAAAGTTAGTAACCACTAGTAAAGAAAAATGATTGTGTCCAGTTTAAGTGTAAAGTTAGGTGAATTTCCTGGTCATTTGAGAATGATTGGCAGTAGATCTGACCATAATGTTAAGTGAACTCTTAGGAGATAAAAAGTAGAGCAGATGAATGGTACCCAGTGCATGATGTTGTTATCCTTAGTGGGGTGTTCCCAGTGAGTGCTCCCTGCTTGCTGAAGGCTTAATGCTGTCATCCTCAGTGGAGTGCTCCCTGCTTATTTCAGTTCCAAGCCCTGCATCAAGTAATGTTCAATGAATGTAGTCCTTTCCCCTCCTTCATAAGAACCTTGAGTCTGAGGAGCAGTAGTGACTGAAATTTGAACATTGCCTGGATTTAATGACAGCTCTTTTTGAAAAACAAAATGACTTGAACAGCAATGTAAAAATGTGCTTGTGAAAAACTCAGAGATCAGCAATGCTGTTTTGATTTAATCAATAAAGGCACTTTGAGGCGCTTGTACATATGAGAGCTGCATTTGCCAGTAAGGAGATCTTTTAACTACTACTGAGTTCCAAAATCCTAGCTTCATCCTGTTTTCCAAGACAAAACTGGATGGCATTTGTGTAGTGTTCAGGAAACACCAAAAAGGCAGTCTGAGCTAACCTAAGGCTCATTCTCTGTTGGTGCTCATAGCTAAGGAAATACAGCTAAAAGAATGTATACTTTCTTCCTTCTGAAGCCTAATAAAAAGATAAAACTAATTAAAACCACATTTACTTACAGGATCTATCAAAGGATACATGTTCAGGAATGATAAAGGGGAATATACTATCATGCATGCAACTTTTGGGAAGGTTAACTTTATGAAAGTAAGTATATAAGAATGTATAGTTGTACCTGTGAGCAAAAATATTCAAACTGAAGGCCATCAAATAAATTATGAACACAAATCTTAAATAGCAGTTTAGTATGTTCTACCAGTTGGTAACACTTATTAAATTAATTGGTTTCCTATGAAATGTGTAAATGGTACATACCTGAATAATGTAAAGGAAGGTTTTAAATTGATTCATAAAATAAAATTGTAAACTTTTTATGAAATTATCAATAACTAATAAAATATAAAAGTCTAAGTAATAATATTTATTCTAGTGGGCTTATGTGGATATCTCTGTGTGCGTGTACTTACATGTGTATTTGCATTTATAGGACAGTAGCAGCTGAGCTGACCTTATGCGTCTGGCCTTCCTATGCTACACTTACCCTTCTTTTTTAAAACAGAGTCTCTCATGGAATCAGGAGTTTACCAATTCAGCAAGACTAATTACCCAGCAAGCCCAACAGATCCTTCTTTCACTCTCCACTAGCACATAGAATATAGGTATGAGCAGAACACTTGCATTTTCACAAGTATTGTAGATCAAAAATCACCTCCTCATGCTTGCACAGTATGCATTTTACCAACGGAATGTTTTTATCAGTGTGAGTGACACAGTGGAATTAATGAAGAAAAGATATTCAAATTAACATTCAGAAATTCCAGGTGATATTTTGGTCAAATCGTTATGAGAGGAAAACTGTCGTGGATGGAAAGAGACAGACAGACAGACGGACAGACACACACACACACACACACACACACACACACTCTCTCTACAGATCTTAAACCCAAGGAAAACATCTGAAAGATTCCCAAAAAATTCAATAAAGGAAAGAAACATCAGAGTGTGAGTTGATAAGCAGGAAAATAAATGTATTTGTTGAATCTGGGACACAATATCTAAATCATGTGTTCAAATCTCATCTCTGTTAGTGATATGAACTTTTGTATACCATTTAAGCATTTTACATATTTAATTTTTGAAATTCTGAACTTAGATGAAATTAATATAATGTCTCATAGGTGGGCTGTAAAGATGCCATATGATAATGCATGCAAACTGCTTATTTTAATATCTGGAATGTAATAAAAATTCAATAATTCATTATTATTCAGATGAATTTCTTATAATGAGACGTTTAGAAAGCAGGAATCACTGCTTAATTATGTCATATTTCATCCGAATTAATTTTGAATGACTGAATTTATCATATTATTTCACAGGACAACTTTATTGAAAAACTTTCAAAGGTATATTATCTAGTGAATAAAATCAAGTACATTGAAAGCCAAGAAGCTATTTTATAACTATGTAAGATATATGTTTCAGAATTTTTTTCTAAAATATGTATCCTTTTACTAAATTGACATTTAATTATGATGCATCAAGTGCCTTTATTTTGCACTACTTGTTCTAGTCCTAACAGAGTCAGCAAACAGGTAAAGTAAATAAGCATTGTCCAAATAACAATTAAATAAGTCAATTAATAAAAAGAGTAACTCATCAACCTTTTACATTTAAAAGAAAAAATCCAAATGTATGTTAGTGATATGAACTTTTGTATATCATTTAAGCATTTTACATATTTAATTTTTAGATATTACAAATTTAATCATTAGCTAGTGCAAGGGGGCTGTGTGAATGGCTTAAAAGTTAATAGATTCTTGGTGGCTTCAGAGATCTGAAGTTCAGTTCCTAGTACTCAGGTCAAGCATTTCATAACTGCCTGTATCTCCACCTACAACACAACCTCTACCTAATCCACACACACACTGTACATATAAATTAAAATAAACAACGCAAGACAACTGGAGTCATCCACATAATATATATTAGGATACTTTATTAAATATTAGATTATTAGGATATATTCCTAATTAGCAATAAATAGAGTCATTTCAGCAAGGAAACATGACAAAGCTATTCAGAAAAGTTAAAAAGCTAAATGATATATTTCTCAATAACCTTGTCATTTTTATGCATTACAGTTTGTGTCTATCCAGTGCCTCTCAAAAATGTTCCAAGGAAGGTCCTTTGTCTTTCGCCAGCCCTGGGATAGCATTTCTCTACATAAATCAAAATATTTTCTGTTTACTTTAAAAATCGATGTGCAATATAAAAATCTGCCTATCCTCAAAGAAAAGCTGATGTCAGTTGGTAAATTAGACCTATAAGGAAGGAAGCCAAGAATAAATTGAAGGTAAAAATTTTTAAATACCTAATTTTGTCTGTTGATTTGCTAACACAAGGGCATTGGCTCACATTCAAGGCCTGTTCTGTTTTAAAATATATAAGTATCATGATTAATTTGACATTTCTCCTTAGTTATACCCTAAACTGTGCTCTACCTTTCTCCGCCACAATTTTCATTCAGCTCTAAATTCCTCATGTGAACACAGATGTATTTAATTGCCTAATCTCTCAAAATATTTCAAAATAAGCGTAAAACTTTCTAAGACTTGGTTCTCCAGGGCAAATTTTAACACAACTTTATCAAAAACAAACCAGTCATTAACTCTTTGCTCTTTCAACACTACTACTGAATTTCTTACAGACTTTTTCTGATTCCAGATTTGTTTTTCAGCTCATCAACTCAGACTGTACTACCACCATTGCCTACATTTTCTTACCTGTGCAGCTTTCACTGTTCTTTGATTGTGTGTGTCTTATATCTGTGCCTTTGTGCTCTCTCATCAATATACCACTCACGTCCAGAAAAGTACACTCCTGTCATAAAATACAGTCTCAAATTTCACTGTTCAATTAACACGTTATTGTGTTTCCCACTTCTAAAGTTACATGTGTGAATCTTCGGCCTGTCTCCCGGAGTCCTTAATCACATGAATCAATATACTAACTTCTTAGCCAGTCTTAACTTCTGTCTTTTCAAAATTGCATACTACAAATGGTTTTCACCACTAAATAGACATCAATGCATCAACAGTTCCTCTCAAATATAGAGTCTCATACATTATACCTTCCTTGATTATTTATCCGTGTTCATTCATCCACAAACTCAACGAGGAATGCACACAAAATGCCTCAAGTGCCAGCTATTGCTAACAACGTATGAGTCTGGATTGTAAAGGCGTATTGCAAGGCCCTTTTTGCTCAAAGCATGATGTCAATCTAAGGAGAGAATATTTTGTTGTATTTCTATTCAGAGAGATGTGGTGACTGGTTATGGATGAGTGGGTGCATGAATATTCCTCATCCGTCTCAGTGAGGTGGGAGAGAGTTGTGAAAAGAAGCAGCGCTGAGCCACAGGACTCATGGCACTTAGCATTGATGCTTCCATTTTCCTGAAGTATACATGACATGGTGTTCATGCCAAAGCACTTACTGAGTTGGGGATAAATATGTATGTCTTTAACAACACTGTTAAGCTCAAGACAAAATTCTACATGTAACATGTAACAAAGAGTCAAAGGCAATTAGGTGACAGTTACCACCTGTTCTTGTTAAAGGGCCTGTGAAATAATGAATGAGAGGTTTACATATGCTGTCACCTGATGCTGTGAAGTCGCAACATCCACAGTTATACTTGGCAGGTGATGAGATCCAAAAATACAAAGTTACAGAAAAGAAAGAGGATGGAACAGGTTCACAGTAAATGGTGTGGTCAGAATTGTTTATATTTTATGAACTGTGACACATCCAACAATGTTACCAGAACATATACTGTAAGAATATGTATGGTAAAATAAATTGCTAAAAGAGAAAAATATTAAGACCTACACAAACAAACTTCAAAAACATCCCATCATATTGAAAATCTCGAACATAAAATCTTTCTAGACAGGCATGATTAATTATGGCAATGATGAATGCATATCATTTTATGTGTGAAACGAACTAGAAATTATCCAAATACATTATCTCTTGGTCATGAAAAATTCAAAATTAGGTAATGGGAATATATAAATAACATTTTGCCTTAACAGAAACTTGGACTTTGTAGTACATATAGTTAGTGATCTCAAACAGAATACATAAGTTGTTGTGAGAACAAAAAATTTTTTCAAATCTGAGATGTACCCTGAAAAGTCCATTCCAGTGAGCAGAAATGCAAGTCTGCACAACAAACTAACACTTGTTCTATTTATGGAATTTGTATTGAGGAACTGTTTATAGTTCATATACAAATGGACATATATCATTTTCTAGAAATGTGGGAGCAGGACAGGAGCATGAAACTGGGACTGGCAGCATCAAGACAAGTGATTCCTATTCAGAGCTTAAGGAAGGAACAGGCAGAGGATCATGAGAGGGAAAGGCAAGGCTTGGAACAAGTGTGCAGCCCTGGAGAAATTCCTGCAAGCAGCATCAGAATCCAGGAGCAGGCATGCAATGGAAATTATACTGAAGGGATAAAACTGCTGTCAACTGCAAATCACCATGATCACAGTTTTTAAGTAACCTCATTATTTTGCTTTAGAGTAAGAGGCAAATGTTACTTGAAAACAGTTATGAAGACAGGGCAATATGCTCCTGTGCACATAAAACTGGCTATCATTTTCCCAAGAGTTAACAAGTCATTGACAGCAGACCTCTGCAGACCCAATGCACTTTCTGCTGCTGCCAAAGCTCTTATTTTATTTTATTTTGTATTATTTGTCTTTGTCATGGCAACTCTCATCTGTGTTTTCCTACATTATCAGTCCTGCCACAAGACATTCTACGGGTTCTACATTGTTCATATCTGCCAGGGGAAATCACATTCCTTTCAGATGAAAGTTCTGTTGATTTCTTACTTTCCCTGTTATGTGATTCTCCCTCTGTATCACCTAGTGAAACTCCTCAGGGTTTTGTCGTGCGGTTTTCTGAAGAAATGTTTCCAGGGAAGAGAACATCATCCAATTTGGATTATGATCAACACAGAGTAGAAGTGACATATTTATGACTAATATGTCCTCCTGCCTAAAACAGTCAGTTATAACTCTTTCGTAGGTTCATGTACTGCTAGGTGTGAACTGTCGTGCTGTATTAGAATCCCTCTGTTGCTCCTAGGCTAGGCTCGGTGAGATGAGTTGTCTGAAAGTGGCTGGGAAGAGAGAAGTGCCATAAGGACAAACTGAAGCAGAATTTCAGGCAAGTCAGCAGAGCTGCGGAGCGGTGGGAAACTAGCCAACTGAGCAGGCAGGAGCAGACAGCACAGGCTGCTGAAGCAAATTCATCAGGCAGATATGCCATGAAGAGGCAGAGGCTTAAAGGGTGCCAGTTCCCACAAATAGCTATTATTTGCCACAAGCAAAAATACCACCATCCCATGCACATCTCTGGAAAGGGTTGTAGGATTTATTTATTTATTTATTTATTTATTTATTTATTTATTTAGTGGGAGTTGAAATCACATTTGTGCATAAAGATGGAGTTCACATAAAATCAAATGATTTAAAAGACTCACCAACAGAATAACATGCACACATACAAATCTAGATACACACTATTAATTTATATGCAGGAAATCCAGATAAAAAGGACATTATGAGAAGGACTATTTTAACAATTGAACTGGAGGTAAGCAGCTGTTCTCCATAGGCAAAGTCTGACTTTAGTTTCCCTTTTCTTCATCTTCCATATTCAACATAAAATTTACACATTTAGTTTCACGTTATATGTGAATTCTGTTACTCCCGCAACAATTTACCACAATATCAGTGGCTTTAGACACATTGAAAACATTATATCTAAGATTAGGGGCTTCTGTGTTCTCTCTTTTTTGAAGAGCTGAATGGAGAGTCTCTCTGCCTGCCTTTCAGCTTCTGGAGGCTGGTCACATTCCTTGGTGTGTGGCTTTCCATCTTCAAACATCACAATAACCATGTTCTATTTCTTAGGCTGTGATCTGACAGAGACATTTTGCTTTCCTCTTACACACTGAGGGACTGACTCTGTTAATTCCCTGTGACTTCACATGAGACCCTGGAAACTCTCCCCTATCTTAAAGTTAGATGGATATCAACATTCAGCCCATGGGGATCAGCCTTATTTTCTCTGTTATTTACCACCATAATTTCAGAGGTTCCAAAATCAATGACATGGACATCTTGGTGTATTAGTGTTTTCTCTTGCATTGGCAGACCTCTGACACATCAAGACAGATCTCTATGGCAAAGGCAGACTATGTTCTCTCTTTCATGGTGCCCAAAGTTCTGAGCCTATTGGAGCATCAACTCAAAGCCAGAGTTGCTTTCAATTCTCAGTATCTGCATCATCTAAATCAGCCATATTGTGATTCTGAATAGGTTGTTCTCTGAGGGACAACTTTACTCCATCTCTAAATATATAATGTACAAAAGACATGTTACTTGACTCAGTAACACAACGATGATGTGGCAGGTATAGCATAACATTGTTTCCCAGCAGAAGTACAATGGAGAGTGAAAGAAAACAACTTCACCAGTATAAATACATTTTGAAAAACAGCTGAAGATTTCCAATTGGTTTTATTGAGTCTTTGGGAATTACCTGCAATTCAATAACTATTTCTATACTGAGGCCAGAATTGCAACTATAGAATCTGCATGTTTCAGTCGATTACACCAAGCACATTTGAGTTTGAGTCTTGTTTGGGAATACTGGGTCGGGCATCCTCTTTTATTTTACTAACTTTCTATCACCTGTAGTTCACAAAGGCAATGTTTCTGCTGATATACACCCTCAATAATAGTATCTCCTTCACTATAACACTAGAATTACAAGAACAGGCCACACACCTAACTTTTTAAAGGTGAGTTCTTGGGATCAAATCTAGGCCTTTATTTATACATATATGGCAAGCTTTTACTGACTGGGCATGTCACCAACCCATCTGTTAGCTCTGGGTTTCTATTTCTTTTAAGGTAAGCTTTTCTAATTGCATCCAAAATTTCCTAAATTTTTATTGATAGTGAATTTCTTAAAACTGTAAGTAGATGCTAAAAGTTCCACCTTGCATGTAGTCTGGAAAATGACTGGATTCAATCTCTGGATAAATCCAGTAGTGACTACTTTCCTCTCATTTCCAAATTCATGCTCCCTATTTGCTGTGAGTCTTAATTACCAGATTTCTATTTTCATATTTTTACCAATTATTTACTTATGGTATGTATATGTTCTAAAAGGCATGAATGTTTTCTCTCCCATGAGCCTTACTTCCTCAGAAATCTCAACTGACAGTCAGTGATACCATGTGTAATCTAATAGTCCACTTAAACAACATAAACTTTTTCTGTAGTATATTTCTCAAAATGCTTCCAGATTTTTAACACCGTTAATTCCTATTCCATTTTGAAGATACTTTTATAGTAACATTTCTCTTCCAAGAAATAAAATCACTATTTGTCTCACACCACTTTTGGAATAAATTATCACAAACTAGTGGCTTTAAGCAACTCAAGTGTATTATTTTACATTTTTGGATATCAGAAGTCTGAAATAAGTTGTCAGTCATGCTTATGGGGGATCTAGCAAATAATCCATTTCTTCTAATTTTCTGGTTCTAGAAACTGCCCATCACCTTGCTTCTCTTTCACCCTCCTTTAACGCTCACTGGATCGTCTTTACATCATCTCATCTGATTCAAAATCTTCTGGCTCTTTATGCCAAAGGAACGAAATTTGAGCTTTGCTGTGCCCACGCAGATAATCTAGAACAATCACCGAGCATTAAATTTGACTGATATATGTCTTTACTGAGGCATTTTGCCTGTGATTCTAACTCCCCTTTGACATGTAATAATATATTCATGGATCCCAGGCCTTCCTGAAAAACATATTTGGAGAGTAGCACATAACCTGAACATTAGTCTCCTACTACAACAGAAAAACAAAAAACAAAAAACAAATAAGCACAAACAAACAAAACAGGTCTGATCAGAGACAATGAATCAACTGTATGCTTGCCATTGATGTGTCGTACAGTATTTCTACTTTTGTGACTGACAGAGTAGACCAGAAATATTCACTGAATAAGTAAATGGCTAAGAGAGTGGGATGGGATCAACTTAAGGTGTGGATCCACTTAAAATGCAGAACTGCAAGTTTTACTTTTATAGTTAAAATGACATCAAGCACTAAAATAGAGAGCTGTTTTCTTATAATTCCTTAAGTCATTTCATGCACAACTAAATTAAAAATAAGTCTCAATCTGTCTATAAAATGCTATGGAAGATAATGATTTAAGTATGAAGATTTAAAAATACTTCCTTAGGCAAAATGTATACAAAAATCATAAATTGAAATGTATACTTACTAAAAATGCAATGATAAACTTAATGTTCACCAAAGCATTATGGGAAAGATTACACATGTAACTTCTTGCAACTATACAAATCCCTGAACATAAGATGTGTCAAAATGGAGTACAAATGCCTTTGTTCTATATTTCACTTTGGTCAAATTTCTTGAGTTTTTTAATTGATGCTACATATCTTAACAATTAAAATGGAGGCTAAATGTTAGTTACTTAATGATGGTTGGCATGCAGAGGTGCTCTCACAACCTGTTAAGGCGTGGTTTCCACTTAATTTGTCAGACCTCCTTTCTATACATTAATACCAGTCTCATTCCTGCTGTTAAGCCTCCTCTAGGAGATTGGACAATATTCATCTCTCTGAGCTGGGCTGCTTACAGCAGCCTTAGATAAAGGTGTGTTTTACAATGATTAGATGCAACTACTATCACAGGTACATCTCAAAGAGACATGGATGATAAAGAGGATAAAGTTGAGTTACACGTGAATGAAGAAACTTTGCTTTCCTCTTAAATATTGACATGTGAGGAATGAGTTTAAAAAGACAGCCATATATACACAGAATCATGTCAACAGTAAGAGATAGAAGAGATGAACAATAGAGCAGCTATCTACTTCATGATGAGTTGGGCAGAGAAGGCATATACTTTAAGAGATGAACAAGAGAGGGGAGAAACCACTGTTAATCAAAAAACATTTCTGACAGCATGAGAAGAGTAAATTCAGTAGTTACAGTAATAGACAGTAGTGATGATACCATAGATTTCTATAATTAACTTCCTTAATAAAATTACACTAAAAGAAATTCTAGTATATGTGATAAAATTAGGGTCATAATCATTACCCTTTGCAGAAGGCATATCAGCGCAGTTACATAAACTGATAAGCAAGAAAGAGCTCAACATAATGAGGAGTTTACAAGCCAGGTAAGCAACTTCTCCCAAGCCTTTTTCGAATGAAGCCTTTTCCCTTTTTTTTTTTTTTGTATGAAGGTATGAGTGAAAGTTCAGAACCCTAAAGTTGTTTTCTAATCCAAAGAAGATCCATAACTATGTTGGGACCTTTGTGGTCCAATTGCAGAACGTACTATGTTCCAAACACCAGCCTTGAAGCACACAATAACTGCAAACAACACACCCACACCTGGGCACTGTCTATCCTAGAGACAAGCTGATATCTGTATTGTACAGGAAACTGCTCAGCAATCTTCCCTTTCCTTTTATGTTGCTGTCAGTGTTCTCTGCACAGATGGGAGCTAATCCTGGAAAGTCTCTCCCACTCTCAAGTTCTCTCCTGAACACCCACCTAGACTGAGCAGCAGTTTCATCTCACTTTCCCATCTCTCAGCCCGAGTCCTCTACAAGCTATCGATGAGACGAACCAGTTAATGGTCTGGCTGAGTGAGAAGCAGCAGCAGAAGACTTGAGTCTCACATGACCATCAGTGCTACCTGCTCCACATTTAAATTTTTTTACCATGTTTCAAGCTTTGCAATTTGATTCTTGAAAAATATCCCTAAAAGGAAATATGACTCTACTCCTCAAAGTTTGTATTTCATAGGAGTTCCTAAGGTGAAATGAGACCCGTTTGAGTCAACATTGTAAATATGATAGTTTAAAAGATAACAAACACTAGCTAACCTAAAAATGTTTTGTTTGTTTGTGTGCCTGTTTTGTGAACCTTAGACTTTTAAAGTTTCTATCATTTAGGTAAAAGTTATTCCAATCTATAGAGAAAATTAGTTTTGTTTCATATGAGTAGAGATAACAGAACTGAAATTATCCATCTCTAAATGATCACCTGTGGCTGCTGAGAGAAGAATCTGTCTTTTCCAGGAATGAGCCTCTTGATAAGTTATTCAGCCCAAGTATTTAACCCTAAACACATCTCTACATAAGAGCCGTGTTAAATGTACTCAGCAAACTCTACGGATATCTACATATGTATGTACATATATTATGTGCCTCTGCTCATACACGTGTGTGTCAAAAATAGTAATTAAAGAAGAGATTTTGACCTTGAAAGAGAGTGGAGACAGGAGTTCTGGAGTAGCTGGAGAGATGTGAAGACGATGTAAACATACTCATTTGCAAAGTTCTCAAAAACTAATAAATCTAAACTTTTGGTTAAGTGTACACACATTCTCTCTTGTCATAAACAGGAGGATAAAGTTGCACTAAATAATCAAGGAAACATTAAAAGCAAGCCTATTTCTATTTAATTGTACACTTCATCTACTGTGCATAGGGGTATTTTTGAAACACTTGGCTTAAACCTCTGTTCACAGTTTGCTCTTTGAAGTCAATCAGCATGCAGTTTGAGAGAGGCTAGGATTCGGCCTACTGTCCCTAAAAGACTTTGAGCTTCTCAGATGAAAGGTGCTATTTAAGTTGAAAGTACCATAATCATCCCAGAGTATTTAAAAACTCCACTCACTTCAATGGAAAAGACTAACTCTACCTTACCTCTCTGTTACTGTGAGGTATAGTCCTTTAGCTAAGACTTTTTTAGGAGGGTGTGTGTAACTTCTCATAAAAATAGTATAGAAAAATACCATCAAAAGCAGAAAATTCTATACGCTTAATCTTCTTTGTCTGGAAATAGCAGGCAAAAAAAGCCACCTTTGTTCATTGGAAAGAAAAGTAAAAGCCTAGCAAAATGTATGTGTAACTGAAGGAAGAAAGATTGCCTTCCCCAGAAATACAATCTCAAGGGTGTTTTTGTTCACTCAGATTCATTCAGTGGTACCTGGGTAATGCCACTGATTGAAGATATCTAATAGTATAGTTATGTTAATGCCACTGATCAAGGAGGTCTCTAATGGTATAGCTATTTTTTTCTCATTAAGTTAGATTTTCTAGTGGTAAACAATACCATGACAGGAAAACAGCTGGCTGATGAGAAGTGTTATTCCCTGCTCAAAGGCTTTTTTAGGTTGAATTTACAAAATCTAGAATTTGAGAAACAGCATTCTTCATTTAAAACTATTTAACTAGAGTAGTTTCTATCGACATTTTTATCTTAAATAGTTTGTTTATACAAGCAATACCAAAATTATTGAATCTGTTTCAGAAAAATCTTTAACTTGTACTGATAACTCTAAGTTAGATTATAGAATAGTTCTATCTGGGCTCCAAAAATACCTCTTTTCTGACATTCCATGCCTAGGGTATCCATTCTTTTGAATTTGATGTATATTATTACAGTTTTATTCAAGGCCTTATAAATATTACTATTTGCCTGAGTTTCTATATTGTTTGGTTTAAGTATTTTTAATGAGACACCCTGTTAAATGAGCAAATGTACAGTTTTCCAACACTGTACATGTTTATATGTTTAATATGATTTCTTGTTGAATTGACTGTGTGTTATCATATTGTACAAAGTGTAGTCATTAACATTTTTCATGGCTTAGCATCTAGCACTGGTGTTTCATTTTGTTTGCTGTTTTGGGATTGGTTTGGTTTGGCTTGGCTTGGCTTGGCTTGGCTTGGTTTGGTTTGGTTTGGTTTGGTTTGGTTTGGTTTGGTTTGGGTGGGGTTGGTTTGGTTTGGTTTGGTTTGGTTTGGTTTGGTTTGGTTTGGTTTGGGTG
>NW_021604634.1:5962918-5992741 GCF_004785775.1 Grammomys surdaster | reverse complement strand
TAGGGAGAGAGAGAGAGAGAGAGAGAGAGAGAGAGAGAGAGAGAGAGAAAGAAAGAAAGAAAGAAAGAAAGAAAGAAAGAAAGAAAGAAAGAAAGAAAAGTTTGAGTTCTAAAGCATCTCCGGAAAATTTGAGAAGTTGTGGTTATTTCTTCCTGTACATATGACTATCCTGCATTTATGACTATCATCAGAAATGACTATAACTCTCCCATTGAGACTTTGGCCCAAATAAACAATTTAACAAAGGCAATATGATATAGGACTAACTTTTTTCATAATCTTACCACATATACAATACCACCAAAAGCAGAGACAGAGTGCATACTTCAAAACTATCTAAGATACTTGTTTTCCAATAGCATAAAAATATTCTTATGTTTTAAGAACACATGATCTGATTCATTTTTTTAAACTAGCTATGGGACCATTGAAATCTTACAAACATTCAAACAATTTTTATCCAGAACTATATACTGGTTGATGCATGCTTAAAAATAATTCTGAGGTTGTCAATATTATCTTTATTTTTTACAAAATAATGTAGCAAAAGATAAAATTTTGTGGGTTATGTCTAAGGTCAATGGCATGAAAAAGAAAAAAAATAAAGCCAGACCTGTAGATCTTTCCTGGCCCTAAAGTTGGTGTGCCCCCTTGACCCCCTCCAGCTGCCTCATATTCCAGCCTTAGACCTGATGAGTTGGCCCTTCCTCTCCACTCTGATTCTACTGTGATGAGAAGATGATATTTAGAAACATGAAATCAACCAGAGGAACTCTTCTGTCCTCAGTTTCACCAGCTTACCATGCATGTCAAACACCCAAGTAAGATTTAAACAAAATGACAACTACAGCAGGACTTTAGGTTGAAATGCTCTCTGCATTCAAACAGCTCTGCCCTCTGCCTTTTCCTCTTTGCTTCCCTAGACCCTAATTTTTAAGTGGAATGAGTTGCAGATTGTTTTGCCACACTTACTAGGCCTTCAGTAATATATCTTCTGAAATCATGAAAACATTGTGGGTCCCCTTCTTATGGTCCTACTGACTGTCTGAAGACAATAGTTCTACTGGATTTATCTAGTAAAGACAGAAACCCAAGAGAATTGTTAAGCCATTCTAGTTTCCTAATATTTTTCTCACAAGGCTTCTTCTGATTAAGTTACTCCTGACAATGAAACATTGTATCAAACATGAAGGCCATAGCTCCAACTAACCCACAGAAATAACTGATACTTAGGTTCCACTATGACTATTGGAAACCCTGGATAATAGAGAGGTACCATGATTTATGTTATGCCACAAGAAACTGGCAGGGTTGTTGATGTTGCTATGTTGGGAAATGTGGCTGATGTGACATTTTTTTTTTTAGACGAGGATACTTTCAAGCCCTAGATATGTTCACAATCGACAAACTCATATTGCAAATATACTCATAAAACTCTTTCTCCTGTAAGCATTTCTATTATAGGTTATATTCAAAATACCTGCAAATCATATATTTAAAAATCCAACAAAATAATATGCTAGCCAAGATAGTACAAATGTTTATGTATTTTTGAAATATGACAAATAGGTTTTATTGTGGGAAATAGCCATGATTTCTATGTCCAGTCTAAACTTCATAAAAAGTGATTAAGAGCCAAAATAACAAAGTGTTTTCATGAAATATTATAATGCCTAAGTTTAATCCACATGATGCATTTAATATCTGAATTATTAACAGGTACTCTATGACATAAAGGGAGCAATCCTAAATCCTATGACAATTATCTTCAAAATTGTGAATTCTTTGTTCACAAAAAACCTATTTAAATGCAAATTGTTTTCTTTTGTGGTAGTGGGGAAGGAGGGCAAAACCTCACAACACTAGGCAAAAGTTCTACCACTTAGCTAGCCCTCAGTCCTCTTGTTGCATGAAATAGTAACTTCAAAGATTTTGCCTATATTGTATGTTTCTTCTTGTCTATATAACTAAAATAAAATACCACATACAAAGTGAGAAGCCTGTTAGCATGTGTAAGTTTTGTGTTGTGTGTAATTTGAGTGATTTTCTTCAGTTTGAAAAAAAATGGCTTCACTTCATCAAATATCAATTGATGGGTATCGAATGATTTGGGGGTTTAGTAATATAATAATGTATTTTTGTAGTAACAAAAGGCAACATTTAAGAAAATGAGCCTGTTACCATCAAAGAACTCTTTGAATATCAGATGAAAATCAATATAATCTGTAATTTTGTGATACTCCTAGTTCCAGCTATAGAATTAGAGTGAACAGCTGGTTCCCATAGGCTTCTGGTTTCTTTTCCACAAATCTCTGAAATATTTCTATTTCTAAAATAAATTAGGCTACCGTGTGTCGATGCCTTTGCCTTATAAATAATAATTTGTAGAACAAGTAAATTTTATTTCCACATTCTTAAATTTTATTTTAATGAACATCCTTTTAAATATTACAATTGTCTTTTAAAGTTTAGTGAGATCCTACCTAGAATTAAGTTCTATATGACAGATTCTTTCTCAAATTATACATTTCAATATTTTGGAAGTTATTTCGATTAGTTGTGTTCCTGGTGACCACATAGACTTCTGATTCACCCTTTACCTACTAAATGATAAAATGAAAGACTTTGGATTTTTTTTTTCAGAATTTGTAAAGAATAAGAAAAAGGATTTACAGGTTGCATTTTAAACATTATTGGAGAATTCGGTAAAAAATTTCATCATTTTCAAGATTTTTTTACTATGAAAATAGAAAAGAGAAAGAAAAGCAAGAAAAATAATGGAAAAGAAGCTTTTACTTACCAGGTGTGAAATTATATCGAGCTGAAAATCCCATAGACTCCAGCTCGCCATCAGCAAAAAATTTAATCCACAGAAATCGTCCACTAGATTTTATTACAGGTGGATTCTGTTGTCCACAGAACCTTCCAATTATTGGAGAAAAGCCAAAGGGTCCATCTCGAACTTCAATATGATCAAATTTACACTCCCAAGATGGTTCGATTGAGTATTTTTCATCAAAGTAAAGTTCAATGCACTGCCTTGGGGCAGCTGTAAAATAACAAGAGAAAGATTACATGTAGACAACAGTTCCTTAAGTCTTGAGGCCGATTTACTGATTCTATATCAGATCCTATTTGTATAGTGTTCAATCGAAATCAGTAGAAGAGTTACATGGAAATACACAGGAAGAAGATGCTTACTATTGTAGGGATATGTTCACTACAGAGCACCTAATGGTTGACCTTTAAAGCTGCTGATGTAATGTGAAATGACTGACAGGGAGCAGACCTCAAGTCAGCAATGCTGTTAACTCACGTTAGGAGAAGGAAGGGTATAGATCTCTCCCACCTGAGAATCTGTAGTCTTCAGATCAAAGGTTCAGAAACCAGTTGGGAACTATCCCCAGGGCAGCTATGTAAAAGTAGTTGCAACCAGAAGCCTATGCAAGGTACTAAGGTTAATGACTCCAGAAAGCAAATGTGATCTCATCATTCCAAGGCACTTGACAATTAAAGGCCTTGAGGATACCCCACCTCCATGATCTCACCACCTCAGAATCAGCAAATCAACGCACTTAGAGAAGTCTTCTTTTCTAAGGTTCTCCAGCTAGTGCACAATTGTTCATTCTCTTTCATGTCTAGACACCTTTAATTTAACTTCTGCCTATTGAGGGAGGGTTTTATTTGTTTGACTTCTATGGTTTGCTTTTGTTTTGCTTTTCAGTGCAGGTGATTGAAACCAAGGTCTGGCACATGAAAAAGCATGTTCTATCACTATGCTACGTCTTCAGGCCTCTAAGCCAACCTTGTTTAGTAGAAATAAGACAAGAACCTTGTTTGCGTTCTTTTCACGGTACTAAAGCACAATATATGTCATTGAGAAAGTTTTTAAAGACTTTTTTGAGTAAATTAAAAGTAGTTTATCTTTATAAATATTTCTATAGATCTCTGAAAATATCCATGCTATTCTGTTTCCTAAGTGTACATTGATCACCACAAATAGTGACATAAACATTAAATTTCTGCAAGCTTAGATGCCAGTAACTTATATAGAATTGAGGTATGTGATAACTTAGAAATAGGAGAATTTTGTAATAAAATATAAACTTACTGATCTTCCAGTCTAAAATTTAAAATCAACACCAAAGAGGTCTGCTTGTGTTATTCTCTAAAACAGCTTTGATCCATAAAATATTTGCAATTCATTATCCACTGAAAGCAAGACATTTATAACCTTGGCCAGATTTTCTTTTCTTTTTCTTTTTTCTTTGTTTTTTCTTTTTTCTTTTTTCTTTTTTTTTTGACATTAGATATATTACAAAGGTCAAAAACCAGAAGAGGTTGGATAGAGTTGAAAGAATTTCCAATAAATGCCTAAACCTTTTAAATTGAAAAAATATTCCTTTAAACTATCTGACAAATTGTGTTTTTATTGAGCATATTACTCTACAAACATAAAGATTTATGTTTAAGAAATGGGATGTTTATGAAGAGCATTTAGTGTATTACTTGAGTACATTGTACTCTACAGTATGAGTCTGCTTGTTTATCTGCTCTTCGATAAGTCAGAGGAAGATTGTAAGAAAATAAATCACTTCAGTATATCAGGAATTTCTTTTAGATGCAAATAATACAAGGCTAAGGAAAAGAAAGCTGAGAATACTCTCTTGTGCCAATTTACTTAGCATTTAATATGTTATTTATCAACATATCCAATACCATCTACTTGTATTCTTAACTAGGGAACTGCCATAATTTGCACATAATATATTTATTTTCGTTTTCCTCATGGCTAACACTCTACCCAGCATGGATAAACATGCCACTCAAGCCGTTGTCTAGCAGCATACCCTCATGCAGCTTCTGGAGAATCCTGTTACTCATGGATAATTAATTTTTCATCCAGCCAGCATGCTGCAATTAACCACACATAAGCTCATTTAAAAAAATTCCATGAGCCAAATTTTAGAAAATATCAAATAACTTTTTAAAAAGTAAACATGCTACACAGAGTTGTTATGGTTGATGTACAAATGAGTGGTTACAGTATAGGCAAACTGAACCTGTGAGGTTCCAGCTCTATAAACTCACTTTTTCTTCATCATCAACTTAGTAGAGTTCTAGCCTTCTTCACTCTATTGCCCCTACTTGATGTGCAACTGAAAGTAAAATTCCTTTAGATTTCCACTCATCTCTCTGTGGCTCTTGGAATGCTGTGTCCATGCACACCCACTTGCTAAACATACAATGGACCTTCCTAATCTGAATGAGTGCAAACAGCATTTGAAATCCACCAAATGATCTTGCTTTCCATAATCGAGAGTGCACATGATTTTTTTTAAACATGATTTCTCTTATCTTCAGCAACTTAGCTATTTATTTATCCTTCGTAGTTTTGTTTCTTGTTGCTATTATAAAATACCCTGGCAAAAGCAACTGGAATGGGAAAATGTTTATTAAACTCATAATTCCACGTTAGAGGCCTCCTTATGAGAGAACTTCCAGGTAGAAGGAACCTGAAACCACCAGTTACATTGTATCCACAGGAGCAGAGAGCAATAATAGAATACACTGGCTCTTTCCTTTTACAGTGAAGAGCCAGGCTAATAAATAGTGTCAATCACTTTCAGGATGAATTTTCCTACCTCATTTTCCCCAATTATGAAAATCCCTCACAGATATACCCACAAAATAAACCATCCTAGACAATGAAGCTTCATTGACACAGCCTTCTTGGGCATTCCACATTGTGTCAACAATAAAAAAAAATGCTGTCTTTCGTTTTAATTTTCAATTTACCTATTTTCTACTGATCAAACAATTCTGTCTAGAGATAAGTATGTGTAATTTTTCTCTTAAAAAAAAAACAAAACAAAACCCTGTTTACTGTGCATCCTCAATTCCCCATCTCCAAGTACTGTTTCCCCTCAGTCTTCTACGACTGGGAGACGGTTCCCTCTCTCACTGTGTTAACCATTATGCTCATGCTAAAGTCACAAGCAGACTCTTAATTGCTTCATATGATAAACACATATGCTTATTTGCCTAGTTTTTTCTTGTAACAACTGTCACTTGGAAACTGACTGATTCTTGAATCTCATCCACAGCTACCTACTCCATGATATCCCTACATGATTCCTCTCCTCATTGGAGGCTCCTTCTGGGAGTTTGGCTCTCCCTATTCTGTCCATTCCCAACACATTATGTTCCAGATATCCCCCAACCTCTGTGTATGGGACGCCAGTGCGCTGGGTGGTGTTAAAATCCAGTAGAATGATTTCACAATCAGATGATGCCTGAGCCTTATCACGAAAACAGAGGCAGTCTAGGGAAAGCTCTAGACATCTATATTTTTAACACATTGAAACACTAGTGTTCTAAATACTTCCTTCTGGTAGTTATCACTGCATGAAACCATCAGGGCAATCTCTGTATTTATATCCTATAAATATGAAGAATCAGCATAGAACTAAAAATCCACAATTTGTTCATTCCAAAAGACACTCATGTAAATGGCAAAATTGAGCACTTTATTGTGCTTTCTCTCCTCTCCCACTCAATCATTTACATTTCAATTTTCTAAATTCATGTCATTTCCTCCCTTTGCTCTGTCACCCCTGCCAATGTCTGTAGTTTAGTTTTACTCTGTTTTATTTGGCCATTCACAGTAGCCCCTTGATTGGAGTTCCTTTCCTTCAGTTACTTTTCCACTGAAGTTACACCTCATTAGTTTTCTGAATTCTTTCAGTGGTACTCCATTGCCTGCAATTACTGTATGAATTTCAAAAGACTTGGCCCCTAGAATAGAGATCTTCTTTTTAGGATCATTTATCTCTTGCCTGTTTCTCTCTTTACCTTTGGAGGAGTCCTAGGTGTCCCCTTGTTACCAACTCTCTATACTTTAGTGCATGGTGTTCTTAAGAAAAGAGGACTTGTGAGTACCACCTGGTACCCACAAACAATGAGGAATAACACCATAGTTCTATCTTCATCTCCTTGATCCAGCTGTCCTATGTAAACTTTGAAGCACCCAGTTTACACAGACTTCCTTCCCAAGTCCATTGACAGCACGATAATTCTAGTATCTTGTAAGCTGTGTGCAATGTTTGTGGCAAGTCTGTAAAAGAGCTGCTACAGCATCATCTGAACATGTAAAGTGTTCGTGGATGGGCTCACAAATAGCAGACGTTCTGTTCCTTTCCTCCCTTCATTTTGTTCTTAATATATAAATAATTATATAAGTACTATATAAATATATATAAAGAATATATAAATATATATATAAATAATATACAAATACAAAAATAAATGAGACTATATGAATATTATTATATTCAAGGCAGGCAGTACTTCTTAAGGCACCAAAGTTAATATAGGAGAAAACACAGCTAACAGGCAACACTTCCTTTCTGACTTAATTAATTTTTTTATTAATAAGATAACTCACTCTGATTCTCCTCTTAAGTAATCTAGCATTTTTAAACTTTGGTCTTTCAAATACAAGTATTTTGAGTTTCAGTCAGATATTTAATCTCTCTTTGCCTCCATTTCCTAATTCACAACATTAGGCCGTTTTCCTATGAGGAATGTATTGGAATATAGTAAATTCTTCAAAAGTTCATGTTATTTTAATTCATTTAATTAATACATATGTAACATGAACTTGAAAAAAAAATAACAGCTGGCATCAACCAATGTTTTCATTTTCTTGCAATCCAAACTTCCAATTGTTTGTTTTAATTGGTTTGTTTTGTCCTATAAACATCAACGTTTACATAGTTTTTGTTATCTTTGATTTAAAAGCAACCTCTACTTTGGACAATGCAAGAAGAAGAGGAAGAGTCCTGACTTATGTATGAAAATGAAAATAAAAATATCATTTTAAAATAGAGCTTCTTAAAATAAAAAAAAAACAGAAACCAGAGTTATTGAAAGATCTATCATGTGATTGTGACTCTGGTTTATGAGTAGATCCTAAGGAGTCATGATTTTCTATTACCATCACTTACTCTGTTATGGATGATATGGAGCTCGAGGTTATTTTAAAGTAACACTTAAAATTTAGCTTTCATCACTGGAACACAGGATCAAATATTTTAAGTTTCCTCTGTATTTAACAGTAGGTGAGTCAAACTTAGAAGAAATGGAAAATATTCAAAAGGGTTAATCTTCTTGTAATCCTTCTTTTTGTTCTTTAAGTTGGGAAATAGATGAAAATTTCATATGTTAGAACCCTGGCTGACTTGAAAAATGGTATCATGTCACTTTCAAGTAACAAAAAGCTACAAAACTTTGGAAAACATCACTATAGTCACACCTTTGCCATTCACATGGTCTGTCTTGCTTGTTCACATTGAAGAAAAGATTAGAAATATATCGGTTATTATAATTATGGCTAAACTAGTAAATTAATTATTTCTCAAAATGTCACAAACTGACAAAGTTTACCAAGTACACAGTAATTCTATTGTTTTAGAGCACTGCAAAATAATCTTTTAGGTTGTGGACTTGTTTCATTTTCCAGATATTTGTGTACTCATAACTCATTTCTTATAATTCCAGTAATTATCAGAATCTAGTTTTATAGTTATTTGTTTGTTAAGAAATATTTATGTTCAGTATCTCCCAAATTAATTTTGTAATGTCTCTGTGTACACTTAGGGACACTCATAAGCCTGGAGAAGGCCAGGCTTTGGATTTCTTCTCAGGCTTGGGTACTTCTACTCTTACCTTCTATGATATAGACACACTCTCGGTCCGGGGGATATTTGCTGGGATAATTGGGAGAGGTAAAGACACCTCCCTCTGCATGCTTTGTCCACGTTCCACACTGCACTGACTTCTGTGTTTCTGGGGTGATTTGTTTTTCTGCAAAACAAAATTTTTTTTTTTTAAAAACCATCATCCAATATTTTATGATACCAAAATAGACAAGATATTCTTCATAATATCCATTAGTAAATTAACTTTGAAATGGTCTTTTAGTCAAAGCCAGTCAATTATTCATGCTATAAAATGTTCAGCTATTCTGAAATATAATGGGTACGGTGAAATAGGACAATGCACAGTAATTAAACATCTCCATTAGAACTTTTCCAAGGAAACACACCTGTTCCTTTTTTGGTTGCTCCAGAAGAATGGAGGATGATTAAACTTGCTATAACTGAAACAGAAAAGAATAATTAGAAATTTAGAAATTACCAACAAAATGACCAAATCTTATAAAACTATAAGACAATTGATAGATATGTTGACACCGAAATAGAATAGGGTTTTCATTGCTGATCCTACAAAGGTGACTCAAAACTTAGGAAATCTAATGCAAAATGTTCAGAGGAAAACTTTGGACTACCATATGGAAGTGCTTCCTATTTAAATTGGTCAATACCCAAATATTGCAAGGCTTGAGACAATGTTGCACTCTGCAAATGTTAAACAGACTGCAAAGAGGTTTCAAGATCTCTTCTTAGTAAAGAGTTCTCTCCTCTAAGAGCTTTGTCAGTGTCTTTGGAAGTAAAGGAGGCCACAAGTAGATGGAGGAAAGAATGGAAGAGCCACATCTCCATGATCCACCCTAACACATTGCCAATAAGCTTAGATATTAGAATATAAACAATCCTGCAAAGCCTAGGACAGGTGGGATGGGAAAGCAAGAGAAAACAGCAAAGTGGATTGGCATTGAAACAGAACTACAGGAAGGGGTTAGGATTTTTTGTTTGTCTTAGTTTAGCTTTTGTTCCTTTCAAAAACCTTACCAAACTACCAACTAGCCCTGTTTGTGACATTCCCCAGCTGTAAACTCATAATTTCTAATTTTTACTCTGATTCTAAATTGTCTAGCGTTCAGAAGCAGACAACACTTTTGAGAAAAGGGATTTCTATAAGCATCCACAAAGTCCTTTCACACAGACCCTAACATGCAGGGTCAGAGACACTGGTCTGTCACTGAACAGTAATTCTGCAATGCTACAACGACCTAAACTTCTGTTTCCTTATTTCTGCTTCACTCAAAAAAAAAATTGTCTAGAAAACCTGAAACTAGAAAACAGTTTAAAACATCTATTCTTAGTAATAAAGAACATTTCATCTGTTTCATTTTTATTATTTATTTTGACCAATTACAAAAAAAACCTTCCTTTGCCCATTTCCACTTAAAATTAATTTAGGGGAAAGAAATTGGGGCATAATTCAGATATCTTATCTAAAGTACATCATAGGACCTGTGTTCTATTGATGGCTAAAGATTATTCTCAGGAAAAAGCATTATCTGAATCTCGACATTAAGTTTTGAGGAATTATAAATTGCACTACTTTATGCTTTGCTCAGGCCATCCATCTACCCTTAAGAATCAAAGATTTGTTGTCGTCGTGGTGTGTGTGTGTGTGTAGATTTATCATTTCTAACTCTTAACATGCTGTCATTCTACAACTCCCTCCCCCACCACAAGCATACAGAGGCTCCAGGCTTATCAGAGTACACCTTCTTACCCTGCTCTTTCTCTTCTCTTT
The DNA here is from genome assembly GCF_004785775.1 of Grammomys surdaster. Classification (NCBI taxonomy): domain Eukaryota; kingdom Metazoa; phylum Chordata; class Mammalia; order Rodentia; family Muridae; genus Grammomys; species Grammomys surdaster. Next base: position 5,982,232 of record NW_021604634.1, on the reverse strand, counting down.
TGATGGGATCATATAGTGGACCTATACAGTGTTGAACTCGTGGATTAAGCGAATCTCTTAACTGACAGTGGCACAGGTCTTGCTTCATGACACGTTTTCTGACATTCTCTTTATTGACTTCTTTATTTGCCTCCACTTCTCCTCACCTCACCCCCAGGCTTTACTACACTCCCAAACAGGATTAGTGCTTTAGAGGGCAGTGGCTGCACTCCTCCTGAACCACTTGAGTTCAGGTATACATTAGCTTACCTGGGGGATGAAAGACGGGCCCTTGAACCCCTCAACCCCACAAAGGAGGATTATTTCTTCTTGCCCAGCAAAGATCAACCCTACTGCCTCCTTCTTTTCACCTGCGTTCTCTCTGGGGACCGGCATCTCCTGTATGTGTCCACTTTTTAACTATACAGTCCTCTGGACCACCCAGAGATCCTGCCTATGGAGAGATGGTTTTCCCTGACCAACTCTGAGGTCCAGCGCCACTCTGCGCGCCGCCCCCGCCAGGCTGTATGATGCTGCAGTACGAAAGTTTACATCTGCCCCAGACTCCAAGGGACTGCGGGGTCTGGCTGGAGTAGTTGGTAGGGTTTTCCTGGCACATGGGTTCAAGAGGAGAGGTGGAAGCACCCCGGGAACAGACTGGCACTCTGGAGAGGTACTCACTGTGAAACAAACTGCGTCCATAGATCATGTCTGTGCGTTACACCAGAGGCTCCGATCTCCACTAATTCCATTTAGAAACGGGGAGACTTCGGTGGTAGGGAGAGGATTGAGTCCAGAGATTTTAAATACGCAAACCACGGATAAAATACAGTGGAGGGGAAGCGACAGAGGAAAGAAAGCATCGGAACTGGTCTGTCTTCCGCCCTTGGCTAGCTCTCGCCTTCGTTTGCTCTCTCACCACCGCGAAGCCAGCATCTCCACCATGACGCTCGCATTACACCCGGGCGCCGACCGCCACCATAAGCACCGCCGCCGGCAGCGCCCTCCTCCTCTGCATCACCGCCGCCGCAGCTGTCAGGAGGACGCGGCGGGCAGTCGGCGCGCGGGCGGCGGCAGGCGCGGGGCGAGCCCCGGGGCGCCTGAAGCCGGGTCCCGATCTGAGGTGAGAGGCAGAAGGAGCAAGGTGGGAACCGGTCCGGATCGACGGCAACGACTGGGCGGGCGACAGCGAAGACAGAGACAGGGACTTGTTCAGTCGCCAGTCTCATCCACCACTAGCACCAGGTCCGAGCAGCGTCGCCCGGAGGATGTCCAGCAGCAGCCCTCCTCTCTCCAGCCTTTGGGGGTCTTCTGCTGAGGCATTGAAGGCAGGAGGCAGGGGTCCGTCATCGACTCGTCGGGCTGCGCGCCACCTCTGCGATCTTGCAGGAAAAGGAGTCTAAGGGTGGGCGTCTGGGGGCGGGGGAGGGCTCAAGGGTGGTGGAGGGGAACACGGGGGTGGTTAAAGGGGGAGGGGAGGGAAGGGAGGGAAAGATAAGGAATATGGCAGAGTTACCAAGTGAGCGTCTTAGTCATAGCTATGGGTTGCATGACCCTCCAGGAAGCCCGAAGCCTGGGTGAGACTGGTTAGTTGAGCAGAGCCGGTGCCCCCAGGGCTGGTACGCGGCGGAATGGGGCGGCGGCGACAGCAAGGACATCACAGCGGCTTGGTTTGTGGGGGATGGGGAGGGGGTGAAGACCAGGCTGGGTTCTTTCACTCAGCCAGCTCCAGCAGAAGGGGCTAGAGGAGCTTCGCGAATTCCCCACTGCATCTCAGTGGAGAGTGAAAGGCGTGGAAGGGGGAGGGGCCATCATGCAAAAATGCCCCTACGAGTTCGGATTTTCACTTTTTAAAGGTTAGAAATGACTCTGTCTCCTGTCCCTCCACGTGGAGCTTTCTCGAGTCCTCTCTCTTCACCCTTTAACCGAGCGAAAGCCCGGGCGCTGGAAGAACAAGGGAAGCTGTAAAAGTTTCACGATTAATCACTAGAGGAGATTCGCTGGAGAATTCCCCCAAATTGCTACTGCAAATATTCAGTCCCTTGAAATGTACCTTTCTTGGAAAAATACTCAAAATCGTCCAAAAGCAAACACAGATCACTCCACCCTAATACACACAAACGCGCGCACGCCGGGCTCCTGAAACTCACAGGAGAGAGGAGTTGCCCGGAAAACAGCAGGAAGAACTCCCCCCCACACACCCCCAATTCGGAAAATTACGAATAGGTGAATGCGAAATCACAGTAAACACTATGAAGCAGCACTGTGAGGTTGGGGAGTAGGGGGTGGGGCTGGAGCAGGCAGCATCTGGAAGTCCTCCCCTTACAGTACAGCACCTCCTCCCACTCCTGTCCAGAAGCACTAGGATGACACGCTGGCTCCCAAGTCGCGGCTCCCTGGCCTGTGCTGACCACAGAGCTGCAAACTGAGCCTCCGTTGTGCAGCTCCAGCGGAAAGACCCTCTGGCATCTGCAGCACTACAGCTCAGACTGCACTCAGCTGGGGATCATAGTAGTGTGGGAATGAGGGTGAAAAGAACGGGAGGGGAGAGCCAATAGATACATGAGGCTGCTAAGAGGGGTCTCCTCAGAGAAGTCCAATAAAATAACCGGGGACTGGAAAAGAAATGAGAGAGAGAGAGAGAGAGAGAGAGAGAGATTCCAAAACCAAAGGTACAGTCTGTGCACCAGCTACCTGCTGCTGCTACTGTTGCTGGAGAGGCCCACGTGGGTGTGTGGGTGTCTGCTGAGTGCATTAATGCAGGTGATGAGGTCCACCGGTTCCCGTATTGGTGCTGGGGAGGGTGGCACGAGGCACGTTGTGGTGCAGAATGAATGACTCTAGTTTAGAGGGGGATCAACACAGAAATTGGAGCTTCTGGTTCCTGGATACTCAGGACTGCAAGTCTTGAATGGTAGTGTAAAGGAACCGAACAACCTATTTAGTCTATGTAAGCGTATGTGTCAAAGAAGACAAGAGAGCTAGAGAGAATTAGAGTGCAAACAAGAAAGAAAGGAGAGGAGAGATGGGGGAGGGGGGAGAAAGAGAGAGAGAGAGAGAGAGAGAGAGAGAGAGAGAGAGAGAGAGAGAGAAGCAAGGAATCACAGGAGAGAGTACCATTCTGTCATCAGCAAACCAATTTCTCTTGAAGTCACGCCTGTAAGAGGAGCTATGAGCCTGAAAAAAGGCAAAGCTGTACCTATGCTGCTCCAGAGCTGGTGAGTCTAAAGACCCCCGCAGAATGGCCTATAGAAGTCATGTGATCCACACGTGATTCTTGTGCCCACAAGGGTTTTGAGTTTGGGAATGGGAGTGGGGAGAGCAGATTAGAGCCAGCAGAAGTAAGGAAGAAGCAAGAGATGTTTCAGTAGTGAATGTGTGACAAAGAATGCAGGTGAGAAATGCTTCCCAGTAACTGGGTCATTTGAGGGGTGTAGGGTGGGCTTCTGGATATATGGCGGTGGCTTGAGAGGATAACTGTGCATGGGAATTCTTAAGAGAAGGTGGTTCTTACTAGACAGACCCAAAATGACAAGCTCTTCAAAGAAACGATGGCACCACTTGAAATAGTTTTAGAGAATTTTCAACTACAAATTAAATACTCCTGCTCCAAGTGCCGTCTTTGTAAGAATCTGGCGCAGTTTGAACAGACAGCACAAGGCCAATCCGGTTCCACAGGGAGGGGTTTATTGAGGGAGGGGAGTGGGAGAGAGAAGCGGGGGAGATGGAGGAGGAGGTGAAGAGAAGAGGAAGAGAGTGAGGTTGGGGCGGTCTCAATTATTTAAGTGGGTGATGACATGTAACTTCCCAGGTGCAGGTGAGCGCGCAGGTGAATCCTGGGAGTGGTTGCCTCAGTAACGATGCAGGAGTCACCAGACCTCTGGCCCCTGAATATGATGTCACTAGGTTCAGACTTATACTAACACTCTTGTTTTCTGTTTGTCCAGTTTGTCCACTCAGGGGAGTGGCCACACAGCTGTTTCTAGTCAGGTGGTCCTTGTATCAGAAAGTAAGGGCACACACACAAAAGTCTATCATGGGAAATTCAGAGAGGAAATCCCAGGAAGAAAGGGAGGGATAGAAGAAAAGAGGGAGGAGGAACCTAACCTGTACCCATGCCTCTGTTGTTAAGTCAAAATCTCAGTGACCTGCCTAGTTTTCTGTACCTACAGCACTTGTGGGCAGTACCTGAAACTGATCATCTTTGCCGTGGCTCCAGCCTAGGTACTAAAAGGAGTGAGTATGCACTTCTGCACACTCCACCCCCACCCCCACCTAGATCTTAGCAACACCCAGGATCTCTCCCCTGAGAATGAGTCAAGGCAGATGCACAGGCTATTACTCTGCTCTACTGAATCTCCCAGGCTGCAAGAGTTTCTATTTTGTTAAAGATCACACTCTTTCCTTTTGCATTCATACTTACATGGTCAACCTTCTCTCATATCCCACTTGCTTTATAATTTGCCTTTAATTCTTTATTATTATTATTATTGCATTAATTATTTTATTTCTTGATTTTACAGATGTTGCCCCACATTCCAAAACTCTTCATACATTCCCCCTCCCCTTTGCCTCTGAAAAAGTGCTCTTCCTCTCACCCTCAACCCCTCAATCAGGTATCCCTCTTCACTGGGGCATCCTGTCTCTATAGGATGAGGCACATCCTCTCCAGCTGAGGCCAGACAAAGCAGTCCTCTGCTACATATGTGCCAGGGATCTCAGACCAGCCTGTGTATGCTCATTGGTTGGTGGTTAGTCTCTGTGAACTCCCAAGGGTCCTGATTAGTTGACACTGTTGTTCTTCCTATGGAGTTGCAATCCCCTTTGTTCCTTCAATACTTTCTGTAGCTCTTCCATAGGGGTTACCAACCTCAGTCCAACGGTTGACTGTATCTGCATTTGTCTCAGTCAGCTACTGGTAGAGTCTCTCAGAGGACAGCCATGTTTAGGTGCCTGTCTGTAAACGTATCATGGCACCAAAATAGTGTCAGAGTTTGGTACATGAAGATGGGATAGATACCAAGTTGGACTGGTCATTGGTCAATCATTCCTCCAGTCTCTGTTCCATTTTTGTCCCTGCAGTTTTTTTAGACAGAAACAAATCTGGGTTAGAAATTTTGAAGGTGGGTTAGTGTGTATATGCTTGGTTCAGGAAGTAACACTATTTAGAGTTGTGGTCTTGTTGAAGTAGGTGTGTCACTGTGGGCATGGGCTGTAAAACCCTTTTTCTAGCGGTGTGGAAACAAGTATTCTGCTAGCAGCCTTCAGATGAAGATGTAGAACTCTCAGCTTCTCTCACACCATGACTGCCTGAATGCTGTCATGCTCTTGCTTTGATGATAATGGACTGAACCTCTAAACCTGTAAGCCAGTCCCAATTAAATTTTGCTTTTTTAAGAGATGCTTTGGTCATGATGTCTGTTCTCAGCAGTAAAACCCTAACTAAGACAGAAGTTGATACAAGGGACTGGGGTATTGCTGTGATTAAGCCTGATCGTGCATCTGTTTGGAAGAATGTAGATTTTGGGACTCTGGATTTGGAAAGCAGTGGAATGCTTTATGTGGGACTTAATGGGATATTCTAGTAGGGATATAGAAGACTTTATTGCTAATAGTGTTTTAAACTGTGTGGACCTGGCCCAAGAGGTTTAAGTGGAGAATTTCAATATGTGGCCTAAAGACTGTTTTTGTGGTATTTTGGTGAAGAATGTGGCTGCCTTTTGCCCTTATCTGAAGAGTCTAGCTGAGGCTAAGGTAAAGCGATTTATATTAATTGCATCAACAAAGGAAATCTCAAAAAAGCTCATCAGAGACTTTGTTCTCTGGGTAAGCCTCATGAAGAGCGTTTTGGACAAGAATAGCAAGCTTAGAAAGGAAAAATGTAAAATATGTGGTTTGAGTATTAAAGGGATGCCAAAAAATGAAATGGAGCTGAATCCTGTGTTCAAGGATATTAAATTGAATTAAGGGAGTGGTCACCTTGGGGCAAGATCTCACCTAGCTAAATTTAGGTTTAGGCATGGTAGTACATGCCTTTAATCCCAGGAGACAAAGCCAAGCAGATCTCTGCATTCAGGCCTAGCCTCAGACAGAGGAGAGAGCAGGTTCTAGGTGAAGAAAAGTTTCAATTCTGGCATGGTGGTACACACCTGTATTGGCTGTTTTTGTGTGTCAACTTGATACAAGCTGGATTTATCATAGTGAAAGGAGCATCCCTTGAGGAAATGCCTCCATGAGATCCAGCTGTAAATCATTTTCTCAATTAGTGATCAAGGGTGAGAGGGCCCATTGTGGGTGGTACCATTCCTGTGCTGGTAGTCCTGGGATCTATAAGAAAGCAAGTTGAGCAAGGCAGGGGAAGCAAGCCAGTAAGTAACATCCCTTCATGGCCTCTGTATCAGCTCCTGCTTCCTGACCTTCTTGAGTTCCAGTCCTGACTTCCTTTGGTGATGAACAGCAATGTGAAAATGTAATCTGAATAAATCCTTTCCTCCCCAACTTGCTTCTTGGTCATGATGTTTGTGTAGGAATAGAAACCTTGACTAAGACAACATCTTTAATCCTAGCATTCAGAAGACAGAGCCATGCAGAGTTCAAAGCCAATCTACAGAGCAAGTTCCAGGACAGCGAAGCTTAAGCAGTGAAAGAAGAAAAAAAGAAAGCTGGTGATAATGTAATAGAAAAAAGAGAACCATGTTCCAGCCTTAGCGTGCAACAGAACTAGGCAGCTTTGGCCTTGTTGCTCTGGCTTTAGAGTCAAGAATAGAAGAGACTACTGGAATAATTGATGCTTGTTAGTTGGAACTAAGAAATTACTGGTGATGAAGAAGAGACCAGCATCACTGAGGTGACATCTTCTGATCTTCTGGGAAGTGTTTTCTGAGAGCACAAAGAAGCTGTGTTCCAGAGATAGCCAAGGTTGTACCTCATGGTACAGTTGAACTTAGTAATGAACTTGGTAATGAACTTGGGTGTAAGAGTCACCCAGGTGCTACTGGTTTTGAAAATATGAACAGGACTTGAAGAGCAACTGAGTCTTGGCACTGTGAGAGGCCAGTGAAGGCTCTTGGTGAAGGTGCAGCCTCAATTCCAGTAGCCGGTCCAGTTCTGAAGGGGTCATGCTAAGAGGTTGATGCTTGGCACCATTAAGAGAACCTATGAGAAACTATTGGTGAAGCCTAGTTGAAGTAGAATATCCCAGTGTACTGGAGATGCCAGTATTGTAAGATGATCATGAAGAACAACAGCAGGAGTTGAATAGAGTCAACCAGTACTTAAAGTTCTACAGAGGACAAAGTCGGAGAAGTGATCCAAGTCCCTTGGAGGAGCCCAGAAGATCATGTGTGGATCCCAGACACTAGAACAGGAAATAGTAAAATTGAAATTACCTTGGAGACCCCAAGATGTTTGAGATACCAGAGCCATGGGATATCTGCTGAGTAAAGCTGCTATTAAGAAGTGGGACCAGCCCAGGAGAAGTTGGTTGCAGTCAACACAGATGAAAAAAAAAAAAAAAAGGAATTCTGAAGTCTGCTTTGACATCAAACATTGGAGATGCAGAGTTCGACGTTTGCCCAGCTAGTTACAGTTAAGTGTTTAAATGAATCTCAAAAGAGACTTTGAACTATAGACTTTTACATTGTAGAGACTGCTATAGACTATGGGGAATTTTGAAGTTAGAGTAAATGTTCAAATTCAGAGATTTGCATTTTGCTATGTTGATGTATGACACCTTAGGCTCATGTGCTTAAAAAGCCTATTGGGGGGCCAGGAATGTGATGGTTTGTATATACTTAGCCCACCAAGTGACACAATTTGAATTGTGGTCTTGTTGGAGTAGCTGTGGCCTTGTTAGAGTAGATGTGGCCTTGTTAGAGTAGGTGTGGCCTTGTTAGAGTGGGTGTGTCACCGTGGGCATGGACTTTAAGACCATTTTCCTAGCTGTATGGAAAGCAGTATTCGGCTAGCAGCCTTCAGATAAAGATGTAGAACTCTCAGCTTCTCTTGCACCATGCCTGCCTGGATGCTGTCATGTTTCTGCCTTAATGATAATGGACTGAACCTCTGAACCTATAAGCCAGCCCCAATTAAATGTTGCCCTTATAAAAGTTGCTTTGGTCATGGTGTCTGTTCACAGCAGTAAAACCCTTACTAATACAATTAATGACCCCATCCCTTCATTGGGGGCTCTGTCTATCTACTGGAGGTGGTCTCTTCAGGCTCCCTCTCTCCATTGTTGGGCTAAGGTTGTTCCTTTTGTGTCCTGGGAGTCTGTCATGTCCCAGGTCTCCGGAACTTTCTAGAAGTTCCTCCCACAACCCACACTCAGATCACTCAGACACTACATATTTTCATTCATTCTCTTTGTCTTCTGGGCTTCTCTCCTATTTTCCCCCATACATGATCCTGCCCCCTTGCCTTTCCACTTTTCCATCCAGGTCCTTCTCTTCCTCTGTCTCCTATGTCTCCTGTGTCTCTTATTTTGTTTCCCCTTCTAAGTGGGATTGAATCATCCTCACCAGGGCCTTCCTTGTTAAACTTTATATGGTCTGTTGAGTTTTATTATTATTCTGTACTTTGTGGCTAATATCCACTTATTAATGAGTACATACCATGCATGTCCTTTTGCATCTTGCTTACCTCATTCAGGAGAAGATTTTCTAGTTCCATCCATTTGTCTACAAAATTCTTGATGTCCTCATGTAAATGAACCACATTTTTTGTATCCGTTCTCCGGTTGAGGGATATCTGGGTTGCTTTCAGTTTCTGCCTATTATGAATAAGGCTTATTGAACATAGTGGAGCACATGTTCTTGCGGTATGGTGGAGCATCTTTTGGGTATGTACCCAAGAGTGGTATAGCTGGGTCTTCAGGTAGAACTATTTTCAGTTTTCTGAAGAAGCACCAGATTGATTTCCAGAGTGATTGTACCAGTTTGCAATCCCACCTTCAATGGAGGAGTGTTCTTTCTTTGCAACCTCACCAGCATGTGCTGTCCCTAAGCCTCTCATTGTTAAGAGTCCTTGATTGGCTATTTGCTGAGCAATGCTAACTCTCTAGAAAGAGCCTATATGTTTGTTGTTGTTGTCATTTTGTTTATTTTTGTTTGTTTAGTTATGGGGAAAAGTTCAGCTTCCTTAAGAGAAGTCTATGAATACATACAATCACACCATCAACTTACATGGTATGGCAGTTGGTCACATCACGTCTCTCTCTAATCAGGAAGTAGAGATATGATTGTTGGAGCTCAGCTTTCTTTCTCCTTTACAATTTTACCCTGTTCAGAACAACATCCCTTAGAAAAGCCTCTCATATTGACAGTGAATCTCATCCCTAGGGACTCATTTTTGTGCACTTTATAAAATGATCCAGTCTATCTTTATGGTAAAGCTGAGGTGGCAGCAGTGTAAGGTGGCTAGTCACATTGCAAGGAATGGAAACAGACAGGGATACATGTTGGTAGTCAGTTCATGCCAACAGTCCACAATCCAACCCAGGGCACGTTACCCCTTCATGGCTAAGTTCTTCTTGGTGAAGTCTCTGGAAACCCCTGACAGACATTTCTGTAACAGCCAATTAAGGTTCGAACAATTGATTCAGCCTTATTCTTATTATCTGAGACAGGATATTCAGCACCCACCTAACAAAGGCAGATTTAGAAACTTAAACTTGTGGCTTCCTCACCTGGGGGCATGGAAACTGGCACTGATTGAACAGCTAGTCTTGCCAGTCACTGAATTCTATAGTCAGTGAACTCCTCCATGAATTCTGTATCACTCATTCCTTCAGGTTCCTGACCTGTTTGAAGTTCTGTTCTGACTTCCTCCAATGAAAAGAAAGATATGAAGTCATAACCTAAGTAAATTCTTTCTTCCCCAAATAGCTTTGGTCATTGTGTTTCATCACAGCAATAGTAACCCTAACTTAAGGTAAATCACATGCACACACAGATAGATGATAGATAGATAGATAGATAGATAGATAGATAGATAGATAGATAGATGAATGGATAGATTTGGGGACTGACAAGATGTCTGTTCCAGTAAAGATGTTTGCTGAATAAGCCTAGAGACCTGAGTTCAATCCAAACATCCTCCATAAAGGTGGAAGGAGAGAAGTGACTTCACACATTTTGCCTCCACATGTGTGCAATGGCATGCATTGTGAAACACACACATACATGCAGACTAATCATGTGAATAACATTATTTCAGCTCAGTGATGTAAGAGTGTAAGCGCAGCTACTCTGCAGATTGGGGCAAGAGAATCACAAATCTGAGCTGTGTCTAGACACATACTGAGCTCCAGACCATGATAAGCAACTTAGTGAGGTATTATGTCAAAAACAAATATAACAAGAACTGTGCATATAGTATATATGATGCTCTGATACCAATATTAAGTATTTGGAAAGCAAATGAAAATACATACACAGACAAACAGAACAAGCTAAACCAATCAAACAAACATTATAAGGGACATGGACAGGGTCATAACAGAAAGTGCAGTGGGTCAACCAAGGATAAAATTAAGCATATATAAAAGCTTATGAAATCCACTAGATTGTAAGCTAATTTTATAAATAAATAAATATCTAATGATATATTACTTAATTATATAGAGGTATGTACTGTATATACCTATACATATATGCATACATGTATACACACACACACATGTTACTCCTAGGAGTCATGGTTTTGAAATGAAAATCTCAGTTCTAGACATGGGTTATCAGCCCATGTGTTGTTGAACAGAAAAGCCCTAGAAGGCCCCCAGAAAGGATACACTCTATTGCCATTGTTCTTTGTCGTGTCTCACAGGTAGTTACCAAGAATCTTTAGTGAAGATACTACTAACTTTAATTCAGGACACAGAGCAATAAGGCTTGAAATGGACTGGGAAACTCTTCCTGCTGCTTAGTTTTAATAACTATAGCAGGTACTATGAGGCTGGTGAGGAGAAAAAATGTCAATAGTGTTGTTAAGCATTAAATCCTTCTTGTTACAACACTAGCTAGAGGGGTAAGTTGTGGCCCCTGGTACAACAGTGGCCAGAGTGTATATGGAGTTTACCATTTGAGCCTTTGACTAGGTATGAATGAAGCCTTTTCCATTAAAAAGATTTAATACCTGATGGCAACTCCATAGGAAGACCAACAGTCTCAACTAACCCAGACCCCTGGGAGTTCCCAGAGGCTAAGCCACCAACCAAGGAACATACTTGGGCTGGTCTGTGGTCCCTGGCACATATGTAGTAGAGGACTACCTTTTCTAGCCTAAGTGGGAGAGGATGAACCAATCCTATAGAGACTTGGTGCCCCAGGGAAGAAAGATTCTGGAGGGGTAACGGGGGTGTGGGGGGTGGAGGAGGAGCACCCTCTCAATGGTAAATGGTGGGTGGTGTGAAGAACTCTAAAGGGGAGATTGAGAGGGATAACAACATTTGGAATGTAAATAAATAAAATAATTTTAAGAAGCATTTAATATCTGCTACTTTAAAGATGGTCAAAACAACCACAGCTGTAGAAGTAACAAGCCCTAGGAAGAACCTATTGATGTTAGTTTCCTAAATGGTCATGTTGGCAAACTGTCTTCAACATGGTGATTTTTATAGTTATAGACTTGTATTCTTCCTCCTACTTTTGGACAGAGCTGTATCTTATTACAGTGGGCAGTGGTTAGTGCAGAGGCACATTTCTGGCCACAGAATTACCATTCACAGAATAAGTAACAGCAAATGTTCAGCTGTATGTTATATGAGTCATCTATATCAACTTTCTTTCCGCAGGGCTCAGAGATCAAAAATATCAAAAATGTGGACTGAAAGAATGTAAAAGCTGGAGGATGTGGTGAAGTGTTGTGTGATACTGTCATCTGGACAGGGTTTGCACATAACAAAATGGCTTCAGAGTAGCTGTGGTTAGCCACACCAGACTTGCAAAGGCTGAGCCAGTTAAAAGTCCAGCATGAAGGGGCACCAGATCCTGAAGCCTTACTCTGACTAGTGAAATCATTAGGAGTTGATGACTACTGACTTCTGGATCCAGAAAAGTTACTCTTTTTTTTTTTTGAGAGAGAGTGGCAACCAGTAGTACTCTCAGTACCAGTAGTACTCTCAGCAGATGACCCTACATGAAGGACATATGAGCAGCATTCACTGGATGCAGTGGGTCAATTTTGTTGAAGCTAAATACATAATTATAAAAGGTGGACATGAACTTGGGAGAGAGATGAGATGGGTTTTCTGGGTACGTTAAAGTTGAGCAGTGAAGGGCAAATATGACCAAACTACATAGTCTGAATGTTAAAATTCTGGAAGAATAAATAAAATATTAAAATGAATAAGAAACCTAGACTAAATGATACTGAACATTCTGGAAATCAATATAAATGAAAGGACTATCTCTGACGCTATATCCCAAGATGAGGAATATATGGCATCTGTGTTTGGGGCTTTCTTTGTACCATCGCTTTTCAGATACTCTCCACTGAGACTTCAGGAAGACAACACACATTTCCAATAGGTGCTTAAATATAGATTTGAAAAATATATGGAAACCAAAGATATATGGTATATATGTTAAGCTGAAGATACATCTACATTTTCTGTCAAAATGTAATTAATGGCTCAAAACATTATTTAAAGCTGGTAAGTCAGATTTATGAATATTACTTGGTGGCAGAACATATATTTAATCCTAATTGAATGAATTAAATTAATTGTAAATTAAGTATATATAGTTACTGACCATGACTTTGTAGAACATAGTGATTGTTTCTTGTAATGTGCATAAGTAAAATGTTAAAAGCCAAAAACTGTTTGTAGAAAATAAACTTGTAATATAAGGTATAATGAGATCAAGAATTATATTGTGCTTATAAAAAATGTTTGAGCTCATGAGATGAATGCTGAATGAAACATTGATTTTTCTTAAATAAAATCATTCACCCATTTTTGTGGCTATTCATTTTCTTTTCTACTGTATATAATTTAAGAATAACTGTTCTAGGACAAATTCAGTAAAATTTGTAAGAGGAAAATCAGAGATTAAAAAACTGCTATATTCCTGGTTTTAAGGTAACCACATTACAAAATGATGCAATATCTTATAGTAGCTATGCTGTAGATTATTAATACATACTGCTTACAGTGATGATAGTATTTTAAAAATCACTATGGGCACTATAATGATGTTTCAACCACATTGTCATTTAAAACAGTTGTTCTCTAACTGATGTACAGTTGTCTTATGAATATATTCTCTGGGACCTAAAAGCATGTCTTGAATTTATCACCATGTTATGTCGATACCCTAAGTACTCCCATAATATTAAAGTGATATGTAGTTAACGGGATGATCAGAAAGAGTAGACTACAGGAACTGACACATTGCAAGGAGGACATTGAGTCATGTTTACAAAGCCAGTGGAGGGAGTGGAGCTTTTTTAGATTAATAGAGAAAACACAAATTTTATGTGTGCATGTTGTACAGATTTAAATATTTTACTCTGTAAAGATAGGTTTTATTTTTCTTTCTTAGGATACATCAGGTAGGATATGTGGTTTTTGTGTCAGAGAAATTGATTATTCACATCTAATTGTCAGACATGATCTTACATCTGAAGTAATATCTGAGAGAACCGAGTTAAATAATGTTAAATTATAACTTGAAAGCATAGCAACCTTTGATCCAAAGGTTATATAAGCTTCTGCTTTTGAGTCATGTCTTTTATTAGTCTAATTATGGATAACTTCTGCTTCCTTCAAAAGTCTTTATGTAGGGAATGGAGGCGAGGATGATAGCTAATTCTGTAAGAATCGTGAAAATACAAACATGAGGAACTGTGCTCAAAATACATGCAAAACACCAAATATGGCCTATGTCTTTGTAATTCCAACGCTGGTAAAGGAATACATATATAGATATCTAAGCCTGGAGGGGGCACAGACTTAGTTCCAAGTTGTAAAAGACCATGTCGTAAAAGAATAAGGGGGTGGTAGATTAATGTATCTTTTGTTTAAGTATATACATGTGCAAATATCATAAACACACAGAGGAAAAATAGTCCAGATCATTTCCCAGTTGACTCTTCCCTAAGTGCCAATAGCCCACTTAATTTGAACAAATGATTGTCAAGAGATCCTCATTTACACTCAGTCATGTAGCAAATGTCTGTAGTGTTTACCATTTTATCTGTACTAACTACTGTTTTACATTTCTAATGACATTTGATTTTATTATTTTAATTCAATTTCTAGTTCTGGAGATCCAGGCCAGTGGATGATGCATGCTAGGAAAGTGCTGAATCTATGAACCTGTACCCTTGTCAACACATTGACTTTTCAAACAGGGGCTTTTATGGAGTCCAATCTCTGAACTTGTGATACTCTTGTTTCTACCTCTAGAGAGCTAGAATCATAATCCTGCACCCTACATCCAAACTCTATCAACATTTTCAAGCCACACATTTTTGTCATTTAGGGCACTGGATGCAGCTACAATGTATCAGTTTATTCACCTAGCAATAATGTGCATTTTCATTACAAGTCTATGTAATTGAAATGAAAATCAGGAAAATCAAGACAGAAAGATTGCAACAGTTTCTATGTCTCTTTATTTTTAGGATAGATGATGGAGTCCCAGATCTTCCAATGGCTGAGAACAAAATGAGGTCTTAGATGATCTCTCTTGATTTCAAACATTTTCTGCACCTTTTCACTTGCTTGTGACTTGCTGGAATATCACTACACACATTTTGAATTAATCAATAGGCATGAGGGTTAATTCATTGTGAAAGGAAACACAGAGAGCAGAAATTGTTTACTAAAATGTGCTCCTTGTGTTGTTGCCCATTCTTACCATAGGCACCTCCCCTACCACACACAGATTCACCATGAAGTGGTAGTTGGGTTCACACACATACAGAGTTATATACACTTACCAGTTATAACATAACAACTTCAACCATTAGAAATCTCAGGCTTTAATACAATTTTTATATTCTTTAAATGTGATGTAGGAAATTAGAAGATTGGAGTCAGTCACATTTTTCTTAAGTTTCAGTTCTACTGAAGAGGTAATTGCTGAAGACTTAATAAGAACTGCATAAAATTTCTTAATCTGTATGTTCTTATCTGTAAGTCAGAAATAATAAAGTACTGGATTATTTGATTGCATATGAAGCACTAAATAAAGTAACTATTGTATAAAAATATTACTATTTTCATTGACAGAATGATCAGATATTTTAATGTTTTTATTGTTTTTATTTTATTTTTTCCAAATGTGCTTTTATACCATTTTAACTACATGCAAGTATTAAAGTCAGTTCTATGTTGAGGAACTAGCAATACAATAGATGCAAATAGTCAAGGAACAAGCAAGACAATAAACACAAATAGTGAAAGAATAAGCAAGGCAATAAAAAAGTCCCGTGATCCTTCTTTCTAAGGGCTTATCAGGATGACCGAAAAATCATCCCTGTGATTTTTACTGTATGGTATATGAAAGCAAATATAAGCTGGTCTAGGTAGCAATGTACTTGTAGCTATATACCCACATTTATTGCTCAATAACTGTTTGTCTTAGGTAGGGTTCTATTTCTATCAAGAGATACCCTGACTATGGCAACTTTTATAAAGGAAAACATTTCATTGGGTTAGTTTAAAGTTCATAGCTTTAGTCCATTATCACAATGACTGGAATCATGGTGGCATGCAGGCAGACATTATGCTAGAAAAGTAGCTGAGAGTTCTACATATCATTCAGCAGACATCAGGAAGAGAAAGTGACAGTAGGTCAGGCTTGAGGTCTGAGACTTTAAAGCCCACCCCTACTGACACACTTTCTCTAACAAGGCCACATCTCCAACAAGGCCACACTTCATAATAGTGCCATTTCCAATCAGGCTATGGAGGCCATTTTCTTTGTTCAAACCACTACACCATTTCAGTCTTTATGTACCTGTATCTATATCTATAGATCTGTATTATATCTATATTTATATCATACAGCCATGGAGTTAGTTTTTTTGAATGATAATAGATACAGATCTAATTTTAAACTGCATCTGAACATCTTGTTTTCCACATACCATGTATTAAAGATGCTCTCTTTTATCCAGTGTATGTTTTTGTCAAATATTAGATGACTATAGTTATGTGTACTCATGGTTGTGTCTTTTTATCCAATTTTTTTCTCAATGGGATTATATACATATATATGTTTTGGTGTCAGTACTACAGTCTTATTATTATGACTCTGTGGTATAACTTGGCATCTTTAATGATAAGCCCTCCAACATTATTTGTTTCTGATTAGGGTTGTTTTAGCTATCCAGTGACTTTTTAGTTTGTTTCTTTGTCTGCTTATTTTATATGAATTTAGATTTTTTTCTAGTTCTGTGAAGAATGAGATACTTCAGTAACCTATCACACTGAGGAAATTTTAATAATTTCTAGAAGGTTTCTGGTAGACATTTTGGTATCTCTACGGAATACTATCAAGTCCTCCATAGTTTGACTCCTTCTTTCCCATTCTGTGTCCTCTTGCATTATTTTTCCTGCTGGTGCTTCAAGTACAATACAATACTAAAAAGAAGTGAGGATAGTGAAAAACCCTCTCTCATTCTTGATTTCAATTATTTATCAGAAGATGATGCTGACTGTGGGTTTAATTTATTTATTCTTTTCTTTTTTTTCTTTTTTACTAAAGAGTCTTTATCAGGTTGAAGCATGATCCCTCCCACCTTAAATTCTCTAAAATTTTGATCATGATGTTGGATTTTGTCAAATGTGTTTTAGGCATTCATGGATATAATCATGTACTTTGTATTTAGTTATATTTATATGATTATATATATGTATGTGTGTGTGTGTGTGCATGTGTAGGCTTATAATTTTTAAAACCTACTTTAATAAGGATTCTCAAAGCTCTGACCCTCCCTCCCATCTAGCCCAGGGCCCAAAGGTAGGGGAAAAAGATGGTAAATAGGACAAGGGGTTGTGACCCTGCTTAGTGGTAGTTCTTTGGGGCAATTCCAATCTCCATTTTCAGGATAGCAGCAGTTCAGTAGTGTCAGGACACCAAACAGCAGCTTCAATCTTCTCATTCCTTATAGGTGTTTAGTTTGTTGATTTCTTACTTTATATTATTGATTTGGCTGAATCCACAAATGTTTCATCCTTTTAGAATTTTAAACTTAATGGAGTATTTTTAAAGTATTATTTGACAATATTCTGAAATTTCTTGGTGACTACTGTAATATTTCCATGATCATTTCTGATTGTGTTAATCTGGGCCCTATCTTTCCTACTATTGGTTAGTTGGGACAAATGACTATTGATCTTCTTTATCTTCTTCCAGAACCACTTCTTAGGTTCAATTAAAGTTTGGAGGTTATTTGATTGTAGTTTATTAATTTTACCTCTGCTTTTCTTATTAGTTCTTTCAGACTACTGGTTTTATATTTGGTCTGTTTTTGTTTTTTCAAGTTCTTGAATTGAACCATTATAAGATTTATTTGAGTTCTTTCTGACTTTTAATGTAGGTACTTAGAACTATAAATTTCCCTTGAAGGACTGTTTTTACTGTGTCACAGATTTTGTGTTTATGAGAAAAGTTTTTGCTCCTTGATTACTTTCTGATGAGTACATCATTCAGCAATGAGTCCTTTAATGTCCATTAGCCTGTGTGCTTATAAGAGGTTTGTTTTCTGTTGATTTTAAGTTTTATTGCATTATTGCCAGATAGGATACATGGATTTATTTCAGTCTTTCTGAAATTGTTAATATTTTATTTGTATCCTAACAAGTATTCTATTTCAGAATGATGTCCATGTTTTGCTAATTATAATGTATATTCTTTGTTGTTTGGAAATAATATTCTCAAGTTATATACTAAGTCCTTTTGACATATTAATTAATTTAATTTCTGATTTTCCCTTGTTTACATTTTGTTCAGATTATCTGTTTATTTCAAGAAAGTAGGGTATTTCCAGGCAGTGGTGGCACATGCCTTTAATCCCAGCAGTTGGGAAGCAGAGGCAGGCGGATTTCTGAGTTTGAGGCCAGCCTGGTCTACAGAGTGAGTTCCAGGATAGCCAGGGCTATACAGAGAAACCCTGTCTCAAAAAAACAAAAAAAGAAAAAGAAAAAGAAAAGAAAGAAGGGTATTGAAATCACCTACTATTAATGGATTGGTGGTAATCTGTGTCATTAATTTCAGTCATATATATTGATGAAACTGGATAAACTAGAGTCTGGTGCCTTATGCTCAAGATCATAAAATAACATTGAATAATTTCTCTCCCTTGTTTAGAATAAAATGTTCTTTTAAAATCTCTTGTGATTCATTCTAATTTGAAGTTTCTATTGTCAGATATTATCCTAGCAACACCTTCTTGTTTCTTGACTCTATTTGATTACAATACTTTGGTTAGTCCTTTTACACTAAGGCTGTACTTATCTTTAGAGCTAAGATATCTTTCTTATAGATAACTGATAGACTTGTTCCTTGACCCATTGAAGAAGCCTTTGTCATTTGATTGTAGAATTAAGGCCATTGCTATTTACATTTTTTGAAGGTTGTGTATTAATTACTGTTGTTCTGTTGTTGATCTGGGGGTTTGATATTAACATTCTTAGTAGTACTGTGCCCTTGCTTGCTCCTTTTCACTGTAGGTCTTTACAAGCATAATCACAAATAACCACAAGGCACCTTCCATGCTCAGCTGCCTTGAAAAGTTTCCTCTGTCAGTGACACTAGTTCAAAACTATTCAATTTAGCCTCTGACAGACTTTTTGGACAAGGACAAAATCGCAACCACATTCATTGCCAAAATATCAAAAGAATGTTAACAAGGCCACTTAGTAATAGTCTTTCATTTGAAACTTCTTGAGCTGTGCCTACATAGTCCATATTTTTCTCAACACTATTATTTTTCACACTTCTACTAGGTTGTCTCATTAGCTCTGCTCAAATAATTCAACTACATTTCTAATGTAAATCCCAGAGTCTTTCACATTCCTCCAAATAACATCATAGTCAGACTGGCCACAGCAGTACACCAGTCCTAGAACAATTTCTTTCTTAGAGTTACTATTGAGAAACATTGTGTCCAAAGCAACGTTTAAAATTAAGCTTTCAATTAGGGTCTAGCTTACTTTTTTAGAGGGTTAGTTTATGATCATCAGTGCGAGATTTCTGGTGGCAAGCAGGCAGGCAAGCAGTCAGGAAAGTCACTGAAAATTGCAGCTGGGAGACTGTGTAATCTGCAAATTGGGGAGAGAGAGAGAGAGAGAGAGAGAGAGAGAGAGAGAGAGAGAGAGAG
>NW_021604634.1:5953660-5962908 GCF_004785775.1 Grammomys surdaster | reverse complement strand
AGAGAGAGAGAGAGAGAGAGAGAGAGAGAGAGAGAGAGAGAGAGAGACAGGGAGAGAGAGACAGGGAGAGAGAGACAGGGAGAGAGAGACAGAGAGAGACAGAGAGAGACAGGGAGAGACAGGGAGATTCAGAGAGACAGAGAGACAGAGAGAGACAGAGAGAGGAAGACAGAAAGAGACAGAGAGATACAGAGCCACAGATACAGAAAGAGTGAGTGGTTGGGCCTGGCACTGGCTTTTGAAACCTCAAAGCCCTAAGTGGCAAATTTCTTCCAACAAGGACACACCTCCTCCAAGAAGGCCATGCTTCCTAATACTTCTCAGTTACATTTGCTGAGGGTCAGACACTCAAACGTAAAAGCCTATAGAGGAGGGAGGTTTTCTAATTCAAACCGCAGCAGGAGGAGAATTTGGCCTTACCTGGCTAGATCCTGATATGAGATATGCAGGACTTGGTTAGGCAGATAATTTGGATGTGGCACACGAGGTGACTATAAGTTTGTGGTTAGTAGGTCCTATCCTGTCCTGAGGCTGGAAGTTGGGTTGGCACAAGCTGAGGTGGCCATACTATGCTAAAGCACTGGATATGGGACTTTGGCAGATCTGAGGGATGGAGGGGAGTACCTTGAATAAAATATTAAGAGGAATCCTTTTCACTCTTCTCTAAGTCCTGGAAGAGTCTCTTACAGAACCTATAGCTTGTTGATTAGACTAGATGGGTTGGCAATGAGTTTCAGGAAACTGTTTCCCCTTCCTTCTCTCCCCATATATCAAGTATGTCTGGAGGTTTAAGTGGATTCTGCAAATGCAAACTCAGACAGAAGTGCTTCCTAGGCAAGAATTTTACCAACTAAGTTATCTATCCAGACTTTGCATATACCCTTATTGTTCTTTTCTTAGTCTTCAACCCCTCTGCTTTTCCTGTACCATCCTGAGGGGTCCTTTTCTTCCACCATTGTAGTTACTCTCTCCTGTCACATAATTCTCTCCCCAATATCTCTGAAACAAAACAAACAAACAAACAAAAACAATAAACAGCCCATTGTCTTCATTCTGGTTTCATGACCTATACAAGGATTAAAATTTAAGACACGAATTTGAGAGGAAATGTTGTATGTACAATTTGTCTTCCTCAGTATGGCTTATTTTATAAAACATAATGATTTCTACTTCTATCCATTTACTTCAATATATAAGCCTTGGCAGAAATTTTCAGAAAAGGATAGAACTAGAATAATGAATAACTCCAATAATTAGCAAATGGAAGTGCATGAAAAATCTTTTGTGTGGCAGAGAAAGCAACCACCAGAGTCACAATCTACAGAGTAGGAGAAAATTGTTGATGATGATTATACATTAAGAGTTCCATATCTAGAATATATAAATCACAGCAAGAATTATACATTCTCATTTCCCTAAATCCTCCCAATCTGTAAATGAACTGACTAATCCAATAAGCAGTTTTCAAATGAATAAACACAAATGTCAAAAATATTGGAAGGGTTTTCAATACTTCATTTCATACTCTTATATGTCTGGGAAATGGAAAATTCAACTACTTTAGGATTCTATCGCATTCCAGTAAGAATAGCTCTTATGAAAAACAAACAACCAATGCTAGTAAGGATATGGAGAAAAGATAACATTACACACTGCTTTTGAGAGTATAAACTGTTGTAGTTATTACAAATATCAGTGCATAGTTTACTCAGAAAACCAAAGAAATAATTTAGCATTGCATTTTTCAGCCTTAAAATTGTCACCTGAAAGTCCCTCAGGCCATCAGTTCCAGTTCAGTCTCCAACCCAACATCACCTGCTGTGTGAAGCCTTTTCCTATAGTGGTGTTTTATGTGGATCTTGTGCCATCAGATGCAGGAAAGCTTCTACATGCTCTTGTGTCTCTCACTCATGTCTGCATCCACTACCCTATAATGATTCTCACCCTCCTGTATTTTACAAATGGAATGGTTTCTCAACACACAATATGGGGGGAAATGATTAGCTGGCTCGTGGGTGCGGGCGTGGGTTCTTGAATCATATTAGTCTGTTTTGATTCCCATGGCTCCAAAGAGACTGGAATGAGGGAATCTTAACTGAGTTTACTTGGTGTACAGCACTAGGTGGATGGATGCTGCAGCCCCGCCCGGTGGGGGGGGGGGAGTTCTCACTCAGTCTGGTAGTTCCACAGGGGTGCAGAACTCTTGGATTGGGGATCTCTGGGCCAGGATGTGGCCAGGGACTGACTGGTCTCAAGCCCTTGGGCTCTCAGATGCTTCTGAGAGGCCGCAGAAAGATCAAAACTGGAGGCATGTAGGCATGCGACCAGCCAGCCCAAAGATGAGAGAAACAGGGGTTGGGGGAGAGAAGAAAGAGGCCCCAGCAGCACCCCGTGGGAGAAACTCGGTTACTGTACTCGCTTAGCAGACTCTGCGGCCTGGCTAGCTTGCTTAAAGATGCTGGTCCCCTTGGCTAGAACGCAGAGATGTCCTCCAGGCAGGAAGTTAGGCATGACAGCTGCAGCTACAGTGGCTCATTAAAGGCCTGCTCCAAATTTCCCTACAGTGGACTTCAGAAGTCATGAGAAACTCTATGGTTCCAAAAGGGTTTATTTTCTTGGCTGATGTAGATGGATCTTGCAGTACCCCCATGAAACTCAGGGCAGACCTGAGTTAAATAGTGAGGGAGAAGGGGGAAGGGTCTGGGGAAGAATGCTTAATTGCCTCCACCCTCTGGCCTTCAGGTATCTCATTAGTATGTAAATCCCTCTAGGGCCTGAGGCCTGTAGTCTCCCCCTCTACCTGTGTACTTTGGAAGGGGCTGCAATGGCCTATGGGACTGAACAATGCAGGTGTTAGACCGAGTGTTAGGAGCCTGGATTCTGGGAGCATGGTGGAATGGATGCCTGTCCCTTGCAGGGTCTCCAGGCTACTTCCAGCCAGCACTCTACCAAAAACTAAGGCCCCTTTCATGGCCCAACAACAATAGTCTAAGATTATTTATGTTTTCGTTATGGTTTCTGATGCACAAGTAAAGGAAATGTAAACACTGAGCAAGCTTACTTCTAAAACACAGCTATTATCAGTTCTATCATATCTAATAGATAACATGGTACAGACATTCACTTAGGTTCGAGGGATAAAAAGTACTTTATTTGTCCATTGTCACACTGTATTACAGCAATAAAGATTTGGGACATTATGGTGGTCTTTATAACATAATCCACAACCTCTGGCTCATGGGTCCCTGGGCTAGAACCATGAGGATGAGTGGGAAGTTAAGTGCTATTGAAAGAATAGCAGGGTGAAGTGACAGTGCAAAACTTTAGACATAGTACATGGTTATTCAGTCAAAAGACAGGAGAGTGTGGGTATGGTACAGATCTACAGGCACAGTACAAACATTCAGTTACAGGACAGCTGGGTGTAGCAATAATGATGAGCCCTATACATAACTCACAAGAATCTATCACTCTTCTGGTGAACCATGCTTAGTCCTTCTAATGATGGAGATTTACAAAGGAAGAAGGAAGCCCTGCAACAAACAATAACATTTACAGGGATATGATACATGTAGTACAGGGACCAGCTGAATGAAAAAAATACTGTTTCTCTCTTAAGACACATTCCAAAACATCATTCTATAAATGCAAGTGCAGAACAAGCTAAAAGATAAGTTTTGCTTATGTTGTGTTCCTTACATAAGCGTCACATCCAGGAGGGGTGCTAGGTCCAAGGATTTAAGGAGTCATTTCACAGGAAACAAAAATCCTGACAGGAGAACTCCATTTGAAACTGATGCATAAATTGAAACATGTGCAACAGAATTAAAATTACGAAGGTATGACCAAATAATTTCAGTTCTACCTGAAATAGTTCCCTCATCTCTGTGTGCCTGCTGCTTTAAAACATGAGTTTGCTCTTCCTCCTAAGAAAATTATAGAGTTTATTTTCCTACCTCCTAAATCTAAGCTTGGTCATAAGACTCACTTTGGAACTTTAGAAAGAGTGATTCACAGAGAAATTGCACAAGTACTTGGAAATTTGGGCTTTATTTCTACTGGTAAGATGTTTTCCATTATCACTGGAGAAATCTATTTTAGCTGATTAAATATGGTAACTACTAAGAGCATAGAATGGGCATACCAAGAGAAAACTCCCTAGGTTGCACGGTAAGTCTCTTAGTCAACTGCTACCAATGTGATCAATGAAATAATAATAGACATCCAGAAACAGATGAGCTATTAAGGAACTCCATCAGGGACACCTGTCTGAGGAGTTATCCACAGTTTCTCAGTTCAACTTACATAACCAAGTAAACTGGCTGATACACTATGCCATTAATTTTTAGTAGTTTATTTTACAGCAATAGTTAAGTGATGCAGAGGAAAAAAACACTAAGCATCAAGTGTAACAATGAAATGAGTATCTTAAAAAAAATGTCAATGGGCAGATAGGAATGAGTGAATTTGAAGTATTTTTCTGTAATACCATGATCGAAAAGCATACTGATGAATATGGATTTAAATACCAAAGGTTACACGAGTCCCAACATAAAAGATGAGTAAAATAATAACAAATTGGGGAAAATATTTCAAGGAAATAACAACATTATGTAAAGATACATAAGAACTCAAATCAAAAGACATACAAAGTATAAATATTTTAGGCTAAAATATATATCTGAAATTACAATAATAACACTTAGTTAAAATAAAGACTTTTAAAAGACTATGATGTGAAGAAATATTATAATCTGTGAAAGGTCAGATTTGGAAAACAGATTCTGTAAAATAATAATGGATATCAAGACTGTGAAGATATGATATTAGAATTCTAAACTCCTGGAAACTAAAGTGTGAGTATATCTAAGATTTCACTTAAAATCAAGAAAGGAAAGTGTCTAAGCCACGGTTTATACTGCTGTGATAAAATATGACCTTTAGCAATTTGAGGAAGAAAGCGTTTATTTCACCTTTCAACTCTCATGTTACACTCCACTATTGAGGAAAATCAGGGCAGGAACTCAGCAGGAACCTGGAGACAGGAACTGAAGCAGAAGCCATGGAGGAGTGATGCTTGCTAGCTTGCTCCTCTGCTCCCACATTTGGCTGGGCTATCTCAAATAAGTTATTAATTAAGAAAATATACCATAGGCTTGCCTACAAGTCAATCTGATGGAGATATTTTCTTGGTTAAAATTCCTTTATAAAAATAATTCCAACTTTTATTAAGTTGACATAAAAGATTGAGGTTAAGATTGAAAAAAAGTAGAGAGAACTAAGCATGTTTAAATTTATACCTTACCTGGATAATTTTCTGTAGACAGAATATTACTAGACACTAGAGCCAATAATATAGGCTATTATAGTTATTCCATCACAAGAATAAAATTGCATGTAAAATGTGCATTCAGTAGAAGGCAATTTGGTCTGTGCAGTGGAAGATGCCAGTAACAACAGAGCAATAACTAGTAAATACAGAAAGCAACAAAAATATTTAAAATAGGCCAAACAGGGCAGACAAAAGCCCATAGGCCCCAACCCTACATAGAAATCTCTAGGACAACTTAGGAAAGATAAGACCAGGAGAAGTGGTCATCTCAAGGGAATAACACACTAATTGGTTGTTCTGAGATAAGCCATTAGTCCTTAACACATACAGACAGCATTATATGAACTGAAGGGTTTATATTTAGGAATGTGTGTTTATGTATCTCTACAAATTACATTTAATGAGAAAAGGAAGGCAAGAATTTAAAGTAAAATGCAGAGAGTTAGCAGGAAGAAAGGGAAGGAAGAAACGTTCTAACTAAATTATAATAATAAAAAGTGCATTGTGGTGAACAGTTGGGGTCCAATCAGATGTGTCCATGTTCTTGTCCTTTTTATAAAAAGAAGTGAAAATTAGGTCCCACATAAATTTCATATATAAGGAAGTATAAATTTTAAAATGTTAACAGTATTAGGATTGACCAAGGAGAACATGTATGATACTCAAGGACCCTAGTTGCTTGGAATTTCCTTCTATGAGGTTCAAGAGAACAGATTGGTTTCTAAGGAGTTTATGGAGGATGGGCCTCTGTTTTTATTGACAGAACAGTTGATATATTCAATATTTTTGCAGTATTACTCCCCTGCTTTAATTCTGTATGTACATAGTTGTGCTCAGGCACAATATGGTATATTATAGAGTCTCCCTAAAAGAGCACATAGCTTAGTGTTACAATATATACTCTCACAGCCTGGGTAGGCACTACCTATCTATTATTTCTACCATTCTGGGAACTACTTGTATAGAAACTGTTCCATTTGGATTTCTTCTCTCTTAAGAGAAGATACCTATCCTGTTGTTTGCATAGGAGTAAACACTGTAGAGCAATATAGGCAGGGTTCCGATGTAGCAAGTGTGTACATCTGAATATATCTATAACAACAAAAAAATGGAAATAACTCTTGCCCATACCTCACCTCACAGCATAAATGCAGGGATGATAAAATGATGAAAAAATGAAAAGTGAAAAAAGAGAGAAAACACTTAAAGATGCTTTTAATTGTTATTGTTATTTAGTATCTGTGTGATATAGCAATCCACAACATGTATGTGAAATTAGAGGACAACATTCAGAAGTCAGTTCTCTCCTTCTACCTTTTAAGACAATGTCTCTTATTTCTGCTGCTCTTGGCTCTAAGTGGGGTAGTCCACTAATGCCCATGTGCTTCTGCTGTCACCTATCTCTTACCTCCCCACAGGCTTACAAGTGTTACCGATGCACATGACTGCATTCAGCTTTTTCACATGTCTTCCTGGGATGAATCCCAGACCATCAGCCTTGCTTATAAGGTACTTTTACCCATACACTTACTTCACAGGCCCACTTTAAGATCCTTTTATGACAATGTATTTTTATCACTAGATATATGACAATTTAGCTTTCTTAAATAATATTTATAAATAAAAAGTATTTACAACAACAAAAAGGCTATAAAAACTAGTTTCATGAAGCTAGTGTAATCTTAGCATGAAAGTCAGACAGCCCCAATTCAGGTATTCCTCTTGAGCCTCAGTATGCTAGTGTAAAGAAGCATTTTATCAACTACCAGTAACTGCAAACATGTCTTCTAAGGTTTGTCTCAAGCTGCTGAGTCCTTTTAGAACTAGGATCACCACAGGGAAGAATGTAAGCAACTTTTGTCAAAGATGTCAAAGACTGCAGAGAACTGGCCTCCCTTAGCATTCATGCAATGCAATTAGGCCATGCATCTATAACTTGGCTTGCAGGCTTCTCAGCAGGGTTAAGGACTCATTTCACACAGTAATGACATGCTTGGTAAAACTTACAAGGGTATATTATATCCTGGGGTCAGTGTCTAATATACTTCCAGTATCTTCAAGGAGAATAGCCAAAGACTTGGATTATTAGCACTGACCTTATACCACTAGGTGTTAGTTTTTCTGAAGAAAGATACACAAAATAGTCTATATCTACAGTTTCTCTTGGCATCTGATCTCAGAGACCAAATCCTGGACATGGATTTCTCACTGTGCATAGGTTACAAACACTCCCTTTGTGGGAATACTTGGACTGGAGAAGACTTAAACTCACTAGAACTTCATGGGTACTAAGGATGTTGCCTGCAGAACTTTTAGATAGAAAATAGAATTAAAATCCTTGGTTTAAGCCGTATCTTTCATATTTCGTTTTTAAGGTGTCTGAAGAGAAAGAAGTCGGCCATTAAGTCCTATGTTGAAGGCTCCATAGTGAATATACTTGAGACTGTTGAACTCAGTTCCTTTAAATCCTAAAAATGTCTATGTGGTCTCTTACTGTCTTAAGACAAGGACCATAAGACTTTACCTTCTGTGGTATTTGACCCCACTTCTATTCATTGATTTTAAATTAAAGTCCAGGATAAAATCAGATCTGACTTCGAGGGAGAAGTCTTGTCTCTATTTCAGATAAACACAAGTTATAACTAGAACATGGTACTTGATTGTGCACTATGCTCTCAATATTAGAGTCTTGTAGGCTATTATTTTCTTGAAGATACAAGAAAATATTGCAATCCATTATTAGCAGCTTGTCTACAGCACTTACTTGAGGGGGCCATGTCAAATCATTCAATTCTGAGTCACTGGAATGTTCTTGACATTCTCTTTTGCATGTTTCTACTTGTTTCCTCAGTCTTTCCATAACCAACCTAGGGGCCCAAGGACCGCTTCCCTTATTCTGCTTTAACTATTAGTCTGTGGACCTTATCAGGACTTGTATAGTTAAAATCCTAGACTTTCATCTAAAATTAGTTTAAATTACAAATGACTTGCTCCCTTTAGTTAATAAATACATTCCCAATTATTTGAGTAAACATTATTGTTAAGTTCTGAGGGACAGTCAATATCATCAGAAACTGTCTATGATCTTTTGGATTTGAAGGGAATTCCAATAACTCCAAAAGAAGCTAACACTTTCTGGAATAGAGTTTTTGTTTTTTGTTTGTTAGTCTATGATGTCTAGTATGGATATTGTTTTTCTATTATATTGTCAATCCAGTGTAACTCTTTTTATGTATGTATGCATATATGTATGTATATAAAACATGTGTGTGTATGCATGTGTGGTGTAGTTTGTGTGTGGTGTGTGTGTATGTATGTTTATTTTAGGAAGCTTCCAGCACTGTAGGCTCTTTTGCATTTTTCTTTATAAATTTGATCTTTTGAATTTTTTCAAAATTATTTATTGAATAAGCAGGGAATAGATTTGTAAGCAAGTGAGAAAAAGTCAGGATAATTCATAAAGATCCAGTATGCTATAGAAAAATAACACTTCATACACAGCCAGACTATGTTTTGCACAAGGGTAACTTAACTGAAATTTTTTGTCACAGTGCAGATTGCTTTGAAAACAAACTAACCTAATATCACTTGGAAATTTGATCCAGATGCCCCACCATGCCACAGGGAAACATGTTCCACTATGTTCAGAGCGGCCTTATTTGTGATAGCCAGAACCTGGAAACAATGACAGGAAAATGGATACAGAAAATGTGGTTCATTTACACAATGAAATACTACTCAGCTATTAAGAATGAGGACATCCTGAGTTTTGCAGGCAAATGGGATAGAACTAGAAAATATCCTGAGTAAGATAATGCAGACCCAAAAGGACATGCATAGTATGTGCTCACTAATAAGTGGATATTAGCCAAGAAGAAGAAGAAGAAGAAGAAGAAGGAGGAGGAGGAGGAGGAGG
>NW_021604634.1:5951169-5953560 GCF_004785775.1 Grammomys surdaster | reverse complement strand
GGGGGGAGGGGGAGGGGGAGGAGGAGAATATCCAAGAGACAGTCCACAGAACTCAAAAAGGTCAACAAACTGAAGGGCCCAAGTGAGGACACCACAGTCCCACTGGGAGGGAGAAGAAAGCAATCACAACTGGGGAGGATAGGAGAGATCTGGAGGAGAAAGTGGACTGGTGATTGGGAGGAGAGGGGAACCTGATCTGGTATTGGGAGAGGGAAAAGTACTGAAGCCCTGAGGGCCAGAAGAAAGAATGGAAACAGACAACCTAGGGAGGCAGGAGGTTGGGGAGAGCCTCCAGAAGGCACCAGAGACCTGGGAGGTGAGAGACTCTCAGGATTCAAAGGGAGGAACCTTAGATGAATTTCCTGACAGTAGGGAGAGGGAACTTATAGAGCCCAACTCCATCAGGAAGACAAAGCATCAAATGAGGGAGGGGGTTGCCATCCTACAGTCAAAACTCTGACCCAAACTACTGGGATGGAAGTAGAGAAAAGCCTGAGGAAAAGAAGGTCCAGCGACAGGCCCAAAGTGGGATCCAGCTCAAGGGGAGCTCCCAAGGCCGGACACTATTACTGAGGTTACGGAGCACTCACAAATGAGCTGGAACCTATCATGACTACCCTCCAGAAGACCCAACAAGCAGCTGAAAGAGTCAGATGCAGATATTTGCACCCAACCAGTGGTCTGAAGCTGCTGAGCCCTGTGGTTGAATTAGGGAAAGACTGAAAGAAGCTGAGGAGGAAGGTGACCCTGTAGGAAGACCAGCAGTCTTAATTAACCTGGACTCCTGAGATCTCTCAAACACTGGACCACTGAAAAGGCAGTATACACCAGCTGATTTGACACCCCTAACACATATACAGCAAAGGATGGCTGGGTCTGTGTTCAATCAGAGATGTTGCACCTAACCCTCAATAAATTGGAGGCCCCAGGGAGTTTAGAGTTCAGGTGGGGTAAGGGGTGGGGGGTGGAGGGTAGGGAAATCCTTGTCCCCCAACAGGGAGATGGGTTGGAAGTATAGGATGTGGAACAGTCAGAAGGTGGACTGGGAGTGGGCAATAAAACCTGGAGTGTAAAACTAATAAATAAATAAATAAATAAATAAATAAATAAATAAAATTTTAAAATGTGGCAGGAGGAGGGCAGGGGTGAGGTGATGTCTGAGTGGTTAAGAATACTTGCTCCTCTTGTAGAAGATCTGAATTTGATCTACACACTGACTTATAATTACTAATAGCTACAGTTCCAGGAGATTTGAAACCACCTTTTTATGGTTTCTGTGGGCACTAGGCCCACATGTCATACAGATATATCCATGCAGACAAAACAGCCATACACATATAGTGAAATAAATAATCCTTAAACTTAAACAAAGGTTCAACAAAAAAAAGTGGGTAATAAGATAATGGTAAAGAAGATGATGAGAGAGAGATTATAGATAAATAGAATTTAGGTGACAGATGACAGAAAGACAAGACAGATAAAAGCTCTGATTAATGGTAAAGGGTTAAAATTCAATACTTAATTTTTATTTGTCTAGAATTCACACTTATGTATCTGCCTAGCCATTTTTGAAGAATTTTACTGTATAACAAACATAGCATATTATAAAGATGTGATATATTGTTCACTTAACCTTTAGCAGTGAGGCTTTCTCTTTTGTAATGTATTCTTAATATAACTTTGACTTTTATTCCTTTATTTTAGGCAATGGATTGAGATTCATTACTGCATACATATGGGCCAGAGTAGGTAGAGAGTAGATCTATTCTTCTGAAATACCAAACATAAAATTAAAGTCTGCCATTGGAAGCAGAACTGGAAGAAAGTAAATGGTATATGAAGCATGATCTTTTAAAACATTATTAACAGCTAAAGTATGCATTTTGCCTGAAGAACAAAATAATGTCATGTATGTATCTTAAATTCTGATTTATTTTTGCAGATTATTCAAGATACATAGAAAATAGACATTGATAGAACCATTCAATTCCTTCAGCTATTATATTTTATTTAATAAGACTACCTATAATCATAAATTTACCAGCTTCTCCTAAAACTAAAAGATCCTTAGCATCACTGAGCATCAGTCAGGTATTTTACATGCTAGCGCATATATATATATATATATATATATATGCGTGTGTGTGTGTGTTTGTGTGTGTGTGTGTGTGTGTATGAGACAGGATTTCTATTGCTTGTTTATCCTCTGGAATATGATATGAATTTATTGGAAAGTTTCTCTAATAATATATTTCAAGGAGGTTTAAGAATGTATCAGAGATAGCTACCATGAAAGCATGCATATGCACACACACACACACACACACACACAGAGAGAGAGAGAGAGAGAGAGAGAGAGAGAGAGAGAGAGAGAGAGAGAGAGAATATTGC
>NW_021604634.1:5940888-5951069 GCF_004785775.1 Grammomys surdaster | reverse complement strand
GAGAGAGAGAGAGAATATTGCAATTATCAGCAAAATAAAGCTCAAAGTCTGAGACGTCAAACAAATATGAAAATAGATTTTCCAAGTTAAATCATGTTGAAATAAAGCAAGTAGAATGTGATATATCTAACATAGCGAGCTGGAAAGATAGCTTAGAAGTAGAAGGCTTTATGGAAGAGTCACTTTCTAAGGATGATGATATCTTACTTTATTATAAATCCACACATGATGGCTGTTTACGGTAGCATTTCTTTTTGGAGATGGAACTGGGTACATAGCAAAAGCTGACTTTGAGCCATACCAGTCTCATGACTTAGCATCTTGAGCGCTAGGATGACAAGTACCTGCTATCAAGCACTGAATTATTTCTTCTCTTAAAACTTCATATAAGAAAATATTTCTTGCAGTAAGAATGCATTTCCTGACAAAGTATTTATCATATCGAATGCTAGAGTACTCTTTAATGGTATAGAAAATTTGTTTCAATTAAAAGACGCAAATTTGTGTGTGTGTGTGAATGTGTGAATGTGTGCATGTGTGTTTGTTAACAGTTAAAAAATAAAGAACATGAATTTGAAGTAGAGGAAGTGGGAAGGGCTAACAGAAAGAAAGGAAAAAGGAAAATAATGTAATTGTGATTTCATTTCAAAAATTTTTAAAAAAATTAAAACAATTACTATATTGATTTTATTCTAGCTTGTAGTAGTGTCTGAATGTACAACTTTTTAATAAAATGTGCAAGACAGAAGATTGTTTTGATAGCTTTTATTTCTGCAAGCTATGCTATCTACTAACAACTTCTACTTCTAACTGAAATTTTGCTGGGTATGCATTTCTACATTAGTAAGTGTATCCTGAAAGGAAACAGATTGTATCCATACTAGTTCTGGAATCAGCTGCTGTGGATACTTCCAAGCTGACACTTAGACTCTGTGTGTATTGCAACTTTGAAGAATGCTGGGTTTAGGGATTTTATCAATTTAACATTTTTTTGAAATTTTTGTATTGGATGTTTTATTTACATTTCATATGTTGTCCACTTACCCCATCCCCCACCCACCCAGGAACCCCCAATCCCCTCACCCCTCCTCCTTCTTCTCTGTGGATGTAACCTCTATCTACCCCCCCACTCCTACCTCCCCACCCTCAAAATTCCCACCCCCTGGGGCGTCCAGCCTTCATGAGGTCAAGGTTCTCTTCTT
Organism: Grammomys surdaster; assembly: GCF_004785775.1. Taxonomy (NCBI): domain Eukaryota; kingdom Metazoa; phylum Chordata; class Mammalia; order Rodentia; family Muridae; genus Grammomys; species Grammomys surdaster. The sequence goes on along the minus strand of NW_021604634.1, from coordinate 5,949,867 downwards.
CCACCTATGCCCAGCAGGGCCCTCCACTCTTAAGTATTCAGCTGAAGCCCTGGATCCCTCCATAAGTGCTCCTAGGCTGGTGGTTTAGACCCTGGGAACTGTGGTTGGTTGGTATTGTTGCTCTCCTCATGGTGCCACAAACCCTTTCAGCTCCTTCAGTCCTCACTCTAACTCCTCCATTGAGGACCCCATTATCAGTTCAATGGCTAGTTGTGAGCATCTGCCTCTGAATATGTCAGACTCTTGAAGACCTCTGAGGAGACATCCATATCAGGCTCTTATCAGCATGCACAATTTCACATATAATGCAGGTGCCTGTGAAATATATTTTTTATTCTGAAACATCTTGACTCTCTGTTATGGGGACAGAATTACAAAATACAAGGAATTTCAGTAGATTCTCATTTAGTTCGTATGTGTATCTTTTTGCTACCATTTTTTTTTACAATTACTTTATAGGTTCTATCTTTGTAAAGATGGGAAAAGAAAACGTGATAACTAGAAAAAGAAAGTGTGTCCTCAGTCGTTCCTACAATTGCTGTGCCCCATGAAAGATTCCTGCTCCTCACAGAGCTCTTTTCTTCAATAGGAACAAGTGTTGGCCTGAACTCCTTAGAGTGATGGTGTGCTCATCTTTTCTCTTTAGAAACAACTGAAACACAAGCTCCTGTTTAAGTCTGTCTCTGTCATGGCAAGAGGGAAAGGAGTTTGGTTGAAGAATCAGATACCTTTCTACTCAAAACCCAGCTCTTCTACTCTATGATTTGAGTTGAAGTCTATGAGGAGTGACTATCTGGTGATTCTTTCAATTCTCAGGTTGATGAATGGCAGTCTTTATTTAGTTGTACTACCCTTCTTCATATTTATATACTGGGGATACAGAGTAGTAATGGTTTTTAAATACACCATAGAAAGATAATTTGGGACTTGTTAGAATCAAGTATGTGAGGTCATAAGATCTTAACCTGAAATGTGCATTTGTGAAAAGTAGGAATGAAAGTTGTATATATAAGGAAAGGATTATTGACAGCTGTGACATTGACGTCTAGTCAGTCATTGCTGCTCCATCCTCACTCATTTACTTTGTACTGAATAAACTGATTTTATCTAGGAATTCATTTCTTAGATTTTAATTCATTCAATATTTACATTGACGATGCCAATGGTTAAACCACTGGCCATGAGTTTATGACTGGATTAGATTTCATGAGCTTTTAAGGAAAAGGCTACATTGTCTTTGAAAAGAGAAATAGGAAGGAAGCCTACATTCTTTTCTGATACTGCTTTCTTATCCAAGTTTGCTATTACCTCTGCATTTCAGCAGCAGGTTCCCTTGTAATCTTGACATGAAGAAAAAGCCTACACAGTGAGGTAGAAGTAAGAAGCCAGGAGACTGGTAAACACATGGACTCCTACCTCAGAAATTTGTACCCCAAACCACTTCACTACTGACATTTTTATAAAAATGTGCATTGTAGTTGAAGTTACATTACAGTTGGTTCTTATTTCAAAATGTTTTCTTCAAAATGGTCAGCTAATGAATGGATGAAGAAAATGAGATATATACATAAAATGAAATACAGTTATGGGAAAATGGCTCCTTCAATATATCATTGCTATATTCAACTATATTGCTACCCAAACATGCAGACCAGCATTCAAGTCTCCAGGATTAATATAAAGGTAGATGCAGTAAAGTTCCTAAGGGTCAGATGAGAGGCAGATGAAAGATAATCCCTTAAAACTTGCAAGACAGTTAGCTGGAGTACACAGCAGTTAACTACAAGAGATGCTGCTTGTAACATGCGGAAGCTGAGGAGCAATACTGAAACTTGTTCTGTGATCTCCACACATACAATGTGTTATGTGTGCATCCCCATTAAAATCCAACATGAACATGTAAACACACACAGTTTAAAAATGGGATACTCTTCATCTATAGTAGATATATCATCTAAACACTTATCCTTTTATCTCCAGATAAGTAAATCTCTCACCCTTGATCAAGGAAGCTTCCTTTTACTGCAGTTATACATAATTGTAGGAATCTACAACTGATCATCAGAGAGAGAACGGTAGAAACCCTACACATAAGCTCAAGTAACAACACAGATTAAGGAGAAGAGAGGGTATAAGAGCCAGTGCACCATCATATATGTGACAAGCTGGTACCTTGTATTTATGGTAGGTAGTTATATTTACTAAATCTTAATGTACTCATGCAAACAAGACCTGCATGATCACAATTCCAGTTGACACCATAAAGTAGATGGAGGAATCTTACAAGATCCCAAACTGAGAAAAAGGCTGTGGAGGTGGCTTGGACATTAAAGTGATTGATATACTTGTATAAAATTATGAATTAATATTAGAAAATGTATTTTTTGGAATGGTAGAATTTTGCTTGTAATTTCAGTGCTGAGTTGATTGAGGTAGGCAGATCACTGTTCTTACTAGACACTGAGCCTTCCTTTTTTTTTCAATATTTTTTTATACAGTTTATATCCCACAGTTCCCTTCTTCCTCTCCTCCCAGTCCAACCCTTATAAAGCTTTCCCTGATTCCCTTTACCCTTATCCTCAGAGAAGGAGGAGCCTACTTTGGGTGCCAACCTACTCTGGGACATCTAATTCCAGCAGGGATAGGCACATTCTCTCTCAGTGAGGCCCAATCAAGCGGTACGGGAAAAAGCGAAGGGGATCCAATGGTAGGGAACAGAGTTCAAGAAAGCCCCCATTCCACTTGTTAGGGGACCTACATGAAGACCAATCTCCACATTTGCTACAAATATGTAGGGGGCCTAGGTACAGTCCCTGCATACTCCCTGGTTGGTGGTTCAGTGTCTGTGAGCCACAGGGCCTCAGGTTATTTGACTCTATAGGTCTTCTAGTATGGTCCTGGACCCTTCTGGTTTGCTCAATTCTATTCTCTACTCTTCCTCAAGACTCCCCAGGCTCCACCTGATTTTTGGCTGTTGATCTCTGCATCTGCCTCCATCCACTGCTAGATGAAGCCTCTCAGAATACCGTTATGATAGGTTTCTGCCTGCAAGCATTGTGGAGTATCATCAATAGTGTCAGTGGTTGACTCTCTCACATGGGATGGGTCTCAAGTAAGGGTGTAACTGGTTGGCTGTTATGTGAGTCTCTCAAAGTTCTATCTTTATCTCTGCACATCTTGTAGACAAGACAAATTTTGGGTTGAAGGTTTGGTGAGCTCCAATTATAACTGAGAAACAGCCATAAAACAAACAACAAAAGGCACTAGAGAGTGGTTGAGGAAGACAGCTGTAGTGGTTTGAAGATGTTTGGTTCATGGAAAGTGGCACTATTAGGAGGTATGACTAGATATGGCCCCCACAGACTCACATGTTTCAAAAAGTCTATGGGGGCCAAGGAATAGAACATAGTGGTTTGACTTTGGTTGGCTCATTAGGAGATGTGGCCTTGTTTGAGTAAGTGTGGCCATGTGGGAAGAACTGTGTCACTGTGGTGGTGGAATTGGAGGTTCTATGCTCAAGCCCCTCCCAATGTGGAAGAGGGCCTTCTCTTATCCCTCTGCAAAAGAGAGTCTCCTTCTGTTGCCTAGGGATCAAGATGTTGACCTCTCAGCTCTTCAACCACCATGTCTGCCTGGAGGCTGACATGATTCTCACCGTGATGATAATGGACTGAACCTCTGAAACTGTAAGCCATCCCCAACTAAATGTCTTCTTTAAGAGTTACTTTGATCATGGTGACTCTTCACAGCAATAAAACCCTAATTAAGAGAACACTCAAGGCTGACCCATGGCATCTGCAAATATGCATAGCATGTATTCATTTATATATATGAATACACATGGGCATGTCAACATGCATACACACAAAATAAACAAATTATGTGTATTCTTATATACCTGTGTTGAAACACATGATCGGGTGCCAAGCCTCCTTCAGAGCAATTGTCATATATTAGCAAAGGAGTTTGGTAATCTATCTATATATATTCATTGGTATCCTTGTTTCCCAAGTGGACACAATACATTAAGTGATTCACAATGACTACAAACTCTATTGAATGCCACATAATCTGTTTGAATATTGGATGATACTGCTTATCCACAATGTTGTCATTTATTTAATTTAGTAAACAAGTGACTATATTAATACATTTATGATCTAATCGCTAAATAACTCAAGAGTTTACTGATAAAATAAAATAAAAATAGAGATGATGTATATTTTAAAATATTCAGGGATGATTATTATTACTGAGAAATATTTTGAGCTAAGAAGTGACTGGGGCATTAGCATATGGCTCCAAGGATAGTTCTTGACTTCTATACTGGCAATCTGAGACTGATCCTAAGAACCCACATGGTAGGAGATAAGGGACTTCTCATCTCCACACATACACTATGTTACATACCCATAGTCACTCAAAATGGTTCCAGAATAAACTATCTCTTATTCACTTTACGATGAGAGCTGTATTTTTTTGCACTATTTTAGTTTTTTGTTAGAAGATGCATATATGTGTATAGATAAGAGGTAAACTTTGTGTGGTTTCTTTTACTGTGGTTTTTGGTACAAGTTGTTTTTATAATCCTGGAACTGAGCTTGAAGACCAACAAATTCCAGAGCTTGCAAACAAACCCCGTTGTATCTGGTTTTGCATTCATTGGTGGGATCAAAATGAAGATTCTGGGCCATTTCCCTAGTTCCAAATTAAAGGATATTTGAAATATATTGATACCTTACATATGCAACCATAGGAAAATGGATTATGGATTAGAAATTGGAATGATCAAATGCAACACCTTTAGCAAACCACACCAGAGTTACAGCCTCTTTCACTCTTCTCTCTTTTAAAAATCTCTCTGAAGAATTACTAAGTACAAAAACACTGTTATGAATAGATTCATGCTGTAGGTGGTATACAGCAGAGACTGGCTGGGAGAGGGACCAGGTGTGGGGGAAGCAGAACAGGTGGAGGCGAATGAAGCAGAACCCACCAATCATGATTCAAACAGGCCTGAGGTCTTCACATACACATGCTCATGAGTGTCAGAGTGAGTGTTGGAAGCTTCATGCTCCCCTTCCCCCTCCTGACTCAAATATTCACTCTCACAGTGTATTCTCATTTTTTGTGACATAATGTTTTCCTATTTTTATATTCAAAGTTGGTATTTTTTCTCATTTAAGTTGTATTAAACTGAAATGAAAGAAGAGAAAGAGCTAGAATAAGTTTTATCTGCTATATGTTGTTTTTTTCCTGCCACTGGTGCCTAAGGACAGTTTCTAATATCTGTTGAGAAGATGAATGACAAGCCTGAGTATTTGTTTTATTTTGTGGGCTGCAGAAGTCATGTCTGGACTGCATAAATGAGGTAGCTCACCATCCCATTTGCCTGTTCCAATTTCTATGCTTGACTGTTGATCCAGCATATTCAGTCTTCTTCTGAGTCAACTTTGATCCATGCTGAGGTGTACCCATCTAGCCACGGAATGCAAGTAGGAAAATAGAAGTTTGATTTCCAAATTATTTTTCCCTGTCTTTCATTTATAAAACAAAATGAAAAGAAAGATTCAACTCCAATTACATATATCTTCATATATTATTAGATAGATACTGTAGTACTCGAGATGATTGCTAGAGATGAGTAATGAATGTACTTCACTTTATCTTAAATAAATGTAATTTACTCACAAAAAGCCATTATTATGGATAAAATAAAATATTCCTGAAAACCCATTAGTGAAAATAATGACCATTGTTTTCTTTCTTTTGTCTTTTTGCCTCTGAGTCAGTCTTTCTCTTTTTCTTCCTACCTTTTTGATTTGTTTTTATTTATTTATTTATTTTTTTGGTACCCATAGCAGTGTATTTAAAACTACACTGACAGCTGATGGTTAGCTGCTAAAGCTAGTAAAGCTTGTGCTGCCTGTTGACTTCTTATAAGAAGAAAATGCTGCTACCAGTGTTTCATCAAACACTTCTTATTCTGCTTCTCACTTTGGTAATAAGAAGGCAGATGTTCTATAACACACATAGTATATTTAATTGCGTAAACTGCCAGTATAAAAGGTATAGTATATTTAATTAATTAAAATACCAGTAGTGTTTGCAACTATATGACAATGCTCACATAATCATTTGAAAGTCATGGCATGGCATGACATGAATGCTTGCTTTGCCAAATATGGAAATTTAACATTTTAAAACTTTTACTGGACTTTCTGATTTTTTTCTTACTGCAAAGTACTGTTATAAAACAATTGCTTTCTGGTCCGGGAGCTGGCAGAAACACTGGAGGAGCAGAGAGGGATTGAAATCCCATTAGAAGAACAACATAGGCTGACCTGACCACCCAGTTCTCCCAGAGACTAGACTACTAACCAAAGAGTGTACCCGGAGGGATCTTCATCTCCAGATATGTATGTAGCAGAGAATTACCTTGCCTAACCACAATGAGAGGGGGCGCCCTTGGTCCCGGGGAGATTTGATGCCCCAACATAGGGGGATACTGAAGCAGTGGAGGAGGAGAGTGTAGGTGGGTTCAGGAGCACCCTCATATAGGCAAAGTTGAGGGGGAAAGGGATGTATGTGGGATAGGAGGTTGATGGATGGGTAACAGGGAAGCGGGATATCATTTGAGATATAAAGGAATGGAATGATTAATAAAAATAATAATAAAATAAAAATTAAAAAAGCAAAGTGCTTATAGAAGTATGATAGGAGGTCATTTTCTAATTGTCTCTTAAGTGCCTTATTTTCATGCTCTAGAGTGTTCTACCTCGATACCCATCCTTCCATCTCTAGAAGATCCTTCCTCTCCTTCCTTCCTTCCTTTTTTGACATACAGTCAGCACTTGACCTTCGTTTCTGGCACACATTGTCCAGCTTCCACCCATTCTTCTGTAAATTGCTATACCCTCCACGTTTATAGGACATTTGTAGGTTGAGTACCACCTTTATAAAAAGAAGTATATCTGCTAGAGTTTACTCAATCAAATAATCAAATAATTCTTCTTGTTCCGGGTTTGTTTCAATGTCCAGTTCTGTCCTGGAAATACAAGAACTATTAGTCATAAAATACTATTGCTATACAAGCAGTCCTAGAATAACTAGAGAATGGGGGAACATATAAAGGAACCACTGGAGAATAGGGTGGGAAGAATAATAGAAAGGAAAACAGCAGAAAGCAAATTATCCAAAGGAGAAACTAGGCACAGTGTGAGGTTTAATTTGTGACTCATAAAGAAGACAAACACAAATGAAGGAGGAAGACGACTAACATAAGAGTAAGGATCACTGATACAGTCATAAGGAGTCATACTATTATCTATATAAAATACCTACACTACAAGGAAGTCTTTTTATGCATATACATAGTTTAAATAAGTTTCCACACCTGAGCTGACAATGTATCCCCAAGAACTATAGAGTATCTAACAAAAACTCCAACAAATACACAAGAAATCCTCTAGTTATTGGTCAGGCTTATCTAAGAGACTTACAAATATATAGGATATTGCTTTGACTTTGGTTGCCTGTAAGAGGTAGAAGGCAATTCCTCATTGCTAATGATATCACTCATTTCAGTCATAGAACCCAGAAGACGACTGATGGTTCTGTGATGAAAGCTTCTTCCCTAAGGACTAACATTGATGGTACCAGAAGTTGCCATGCAAGTTTCCAACGGAAGGAAGCAACCAGTGCTCCTGCACATGCCTATGAACCACATTAATGAACAGTAGCACATAGGAAAATTACATAAGTGTGTAATAGTAGCAAACATACTTTGGAAACAAACAACAGTTCTCTAATGGGAATCACACAGGAAGAGAAAAATTGTGTCTGTTACATGCTTGACATAAAAAGAAGGCTGGTCCACTCCATGCTACAGAAGTAACAAAGCATAGCAATCCAGGGACAACATGATGGGAGTTCATAGGGCCCTAATGAACATGGGCTATCAGAACTAATCAGAGTGAGCACAGTAGGATGCAGAAAGCCAGAAAGAGGGGAACATGATGCCAAAGGCAGGGAGCTAACAACATCAGAACTTTTTACTCTATTTATCCAGCTGAGCTATTTCTTTGAGCTGGGATTCATGGATTAAAGACAACTGTTTCTCCAGAAGGGACTCCCCAATACCTCCTCAGCTAGAGCACTTGGTATCATTTCTTCAGGCATTTTTTTCTGGTCTCTGACAATATTTAGTGCATACTGGCTCCATTACCTTCCTGGGGCTCCTGAAAAAAATCAGGCTAAATGATTTAGAACAAAAATATCATAAAGAATTGCAATCATCAGGCAGTTTTGTGACTAGAACCTGATACATCTGATACAAGGGCTAAAGTTTCTGATACTGACATTAAGATTTCAACATGTATATCCTGTGCCATGCTGTTCACAACAGTTAAAAAAAACCCTGAAAACATTTTGAAGACTTTTGAGCTCAGGGTAGATACTGACATTAGACTCTGAAGATCACAGGTGCAATCAGGGCTCTGCTGAAATATGGCACTCGGCAACCAGGTGGGAAATGTTTTCTTTAGGAAGGGGTCATGAAGTCAAGGAAACTATCCTGAGTCCTAAGGTAGACAGTATACCAAACAATGCTGTGTTGAGGTGATAGAAGTCACTCCCAGCAGGAAGAGTATAATTGGGAATGAATAAATCCCCTGGGAGAATGAATGACTGTGGGGTCAGAATCTCTAAGTGGTTCGCATATTCAAATCTCAAAATGATAGCTTGTTACATAAAGTGCTTGTCTTTTAATAATGAGGACCTGAGTTTGGTCCTCAGATTTCATTTAAAAAGGGCTGTTCATGTCCTTGTAATGCCAGCACTGTAAACAGTCGGTTGGATCCCTGGAAATCATTGGCCAACCAGCTTGGCCTATGTGGTGAAGTCCAGGTCACTAAGATCCACTATCTCAAAATGAGAAGGGGAATGAGGGGGAGTGGAGGAAAAGGGAGAGGAAGAAGG